>NC_140467.1:22872615-23262615 GCF_051167445.1 Perissodus microlepis | reverse complement strand
TTATAACTTCCAACTTTATGAAGCTTAAGGCTTCTCACTTCCTGTTATTTAAAATAGTGCTGTATGTATGTAATTTATCCGACACCCCTCTGTTGCTACAGCATGAATAAAACCCTAAAATCTAAATTTGCTTGCAGTTTTACATAGTATATATACATAGTATGTGAAATAGCTAATATGCAGTGCCTAGAAAACCTGGACTGTTCCTGCATCCAGTTGATGCCTGCCGATGAGAACTGGTTGAGATACCTAAACTGATAACTCTGGTTTCACAATAAATGACTTTTTTCTGCACAAGCAAGATACGCTGAGTAGAAGGCTGTAAAACTTAGCTGTTTGCTGTTTGCAGGCACAAAGTGCTTCGAATTGTTCCCAAGGATGAAGTCCAGCTGTCTCATATCAAGGATCTGGAGGAAATGATGGAGTTCGAGGTAATTTATCAGCCACTAAATGACATCACCAGCCACCACTGTTTAAAATAAACTTTAAAAAGAAGAAGAAAGAAGAAAACAAACAAAACCACAAATTTTTAAAAATGCCTTAATAGCTCTATTTTCTAAATTGAGTAGAAACTTCTTTTATATGCTTTGGTTAATATATTTTTGTTCTTTCAGCTGGATTTTTGGAGGGGGGTGACTACTGTGTCTAATCCCGTGGATGTCAGAGTTCCCTTCCATGTCTTGAAGTCAGTCAAAGATTACCTTGAGACACAGAACATTGACTACTCCGCCATGATTGAAGACCTCCAGGTTGCTTATAAGATCCGAATACACCCTGGAGTTTTTTCTGTTAATAGTTTTGCTCAGTAACTCTAATATTATAAAATCTATCATTGTACTGCAGATGATTCTGGATAAGGAGCAGAAGGAGATGGCTGCTGCTCGTGTACCTCAGCCCAAAAACACTGATAGTTTCGACTTCGCTAACTACCACACCCTTGAAGAGGTAAGTACACAAAACTCCTCTGGCTACTGTTATCCAGTGAATAGATTGTAGCCAACTGTGTATTTTCTTTCACTAACCCATGCAAAGCAGTACGAAAAAGCAAATAAACTCTTTGAAAGTTTTTTCAAATGTGCTAAATTTGTAATAAAATATAGCTACATGAACGCTTTGGGCATACTGAGTGTCAGGATCCCTCAGCTGTGACATTTTTCTTTCTGATGCTTCACACACTATTACCAGTATCTCCTTTTCTCTGATTAAAAGCTATCATCTTTGGCTAAGCAGCTTAACCTGATGCTTCATTCTATCACAGTGCAGTGTTTTTGCTAGTGAGTGGCATGACTGACAAGGAAGGGCAAGGAAATGGACTTGCATTTTTATAGCAATTCTCTGGTCTTAGAGACCACTGAGAGTATTTAAGATTACAAGCCACATTTAACCATGCATTAATACAATGCCTTATACATTTTAAGAACCATTGTACCTCTCATTCATGGCCAATTTAGAATCATCAATTTACCTAACATATAGAGAGCATATCGAGAATATCTATAGGGAGGCCGTGCAAACACCCCAGTTGGGGTTCAAAGCAAGAACCTTATTGCTGTGCAGCGACAGTACTAACTACTGCACCAATCACTGTGGGAGGAACTTACTTGTACTCTATCTGTTCATGTGAACAATGTCAATTACATTTTTGAAGAACAACAAAGGACATTTATTTCTAAAAGTATGGGGCTATGTACAGTGTGTAATGTGCCAACACTGGAAATTAGGTGCTCAATATTTCAGTGACATTTAAACTGAATGTTAATAGCAATCCTAGCATTTAGCAGTTCCCTATTGATCTACATCATGTTGCAATCCCCATGACATTTGAGGCCAGACAGTGGTACAGAATCATGTCGCACTCAACTGATGCTTATGCATTATTGTGTCTTTCATTCAGATCTACAGCTTCCAGGACATGCTGGTGGCTGAGAATCCCAACTTTGTCAGCAAGATAGTGATTGGGCAGAGCTACGAAGGCCGTCCTCTTAATGTGCTCAAGGTAAAAAAAAAAAAAAACAAGCAAAACTACAACTGCACAATAGAGCTGAACGAACATTAAAATTAAAAAAAGGCAAAACCTCCTATACTCTTCTGGCAAGAGTTTTCACTCTCATGCTGCTCTTCATTTTTTATTTGTAGTGAAGTTTGCTACTTTCCTTTCCTGTCTTGTAGTTCAGCATTGGTGGAACCAACCGTCCTGCCATCTGGATCGACACTGGAATCCACTCCAGAGAGTGGGTCACTCAGGCCAGCGGGCTATGGTTTGCTAAGAAGGTGGGTTTTTTTTTTCATTTTCTTTAATAATATTATTAACATTTGTTGCTTTTGTCTGTGTCTCTGCCGCTTCTCACAACTTACAGGTTGCACTGAATATTGTGTCCTCTGCTTTTCTGTCATTAGATTGTGACTGATTATGGAACGGATCCCGCCCTCACTGCAATCCTCAGTCAAATGGACATCTTCCTGGAGATTGCCACCAACCCTGATGGATACGCCTTCACCCACAGCAATGTGAGTCTTTCATATTGTCTACTGTCTGATTTGTTTTAGAGTAATTTGCTGTACAACCAAATGTCTGTTTATAACCTTCATTTTACTTTTAAACATTTTTTTCAGGGCTTATCCCAATTAGCTTAAGCTGACAAGATGATACAGATGAATTAGTAATGGTGTATTTAGTCGGTTTTGCACAATGAATAAAATTTTGAGAGTCATATAGAATAAAATATCTTTCTTTAAGCAAAGACTAACATTACTGTTTCAGAATCGTATGTGGCGTAAGACCAGGAAGCCCAATCCTGGTTCTTCTTGTGTGGGAGTTGATCCCAATAGGAACTGGGATGCTGGTTTTGGAGGTAATATTTTCCCCTGCCATTCACTTGTATTTAAAGCCTCTAACAGCCACTGTATGAGGTAATAATGATCATATGTGTGTGTGTATTGCTTATGTCTTTCATATTTTTACATTCTAATGCTTTACCACAGTGTCTGTTTGTCTGGTTTTCTTTATATTAATAAATAGAACCTGGTGCCAGCAGCAGCCCCTGCTCAGAAACCTATCGTGGACCCAGTGCACACTCTGAGTCTGAGGTCAAGTCTATTGTGGACTTCGTGAAGTCTCATGGCAACATCAAGGCCTTCATGTCCATCCATTCCTACTCTCAGATGCTCATGTATCCCTATGGCTACAAAAGAACTCCTGCCAATGACGCGGCAGAACTGGTATAAAAAAGATCTTTCTGATTTAACTTCTTTCTTTAGAATTCTTATTTTTATGATAGTTCTTATATCTTCTTTGGGCTCTGTCAAAAGTCCTTATTAAAAAGTATGATAATATTCTTTCTACAGCACAAGGTGGCTCAAAAGGCCATCAGTGATCTAACCTCCCTGTATGGTACCAAATACACATACGGCAGCATCATTGATACTATCTGTAAGTTTAAGCAACACTGCTTACCAGTACAGACTTCTTTTACATTATTTTGCCTAATAATGACCAGATATATGAATATTTCTCTTCTTTTCCTATAACTTTAATTTCTTCAAATGCAAATATAGTGATATTAAATAGTGTATACAAAAAAATTGTGGCAGGGATCTCAAACTTGCTTTAAATTGTAGCCATTTTTATAAAAGTAAAACGACACAGGTCTGTACTTCAGACAGTTTTTTGGTGTTTATGAACCAACCAACCACCACTCATGCATAAGTATAAACTGTGCTAAAATTAAATGTACAACTGGTGCAAGGTTTTTTTTTATTTAAACATTATTGCCTTGAAATTAAAAGCTTTTTCAGGATCTCCGTTTTTTCTTTCTTTTTTTTTTTTTACAGTACCGTTTCATTGTTTTAACAATGCCTGTTTTAATTTTAGACCAAGCCAGTGGTAGCACCATTGACTGGACCTACGAACAGGGCATCAAGTACTCCTACACCTTTGAGCTGAGGGATAAGGGTCGCTATGGCTTCCTCCTTCCTGCATCTGAGATCATCCCCAACGCTCAGGAGACTTGGCTGGCTCTGATGTCCATCATGGATCACACCTCCAAGAACCCATACTGATCTGTGTGCGTGTATAAAAGTGGAAATCCTACATTTGGGAAATGTGCGCCCTTTTTTCCATCCTAAGAGTAATTCAAACCCATCACGATCGAGGGCTGTTCAAACTTTCTTGAAACCACAAGACAAATAAACACAATCCAAAATCAAAGCTGACTTTCTTTGTGATCCTGCTTGCACTGTAGCACATTCAGGCCTCAGGAGAGTCCCAACACTGTGTGCTGGGTTGCGTGCTTCTTTTATTATTTTTCTCAATGTGACTTTTCAGACGTTGCAAAGCGTAGCTGCAGCATCATTGCCAGCTGCTCAGCATACTGTATCGCCTTGGTCCCAGGGCACTACTGCATAAATAGGAGAGGCAGAATTAGAAAACATATCCCACCTGTGCCAGCCAGGCTCTCCACTGCCCCCCGAACCTTCCACTCCACCTCTCCCTCTGCAGCTGAGACACCACCACACACCACCATCCAACCCATACACAAGAGTATTTCATGCACTTTATGCCACTCACACAAAACTGCAGCGCCACCGTGATCATCGCAAAAAGGAAGATGAAACATTAGACATATACAGGAACTTTTGTGGTCAGCAGTTTATTTACATTTTGAGCTCTAGACAGAATATTTTCAAATTCTGAACTACGAAAACTGTTGCTTTTTTATGGCAGGCCCGTGAATGCCGTCTGTTAATATATTCTGACACATGAAAGAAAGCATTTAAATACATTTATCCCCTTGATAAATTCTATTAAAGCAACAACAATAATTATGAAACATGTAACAAAAATCTATTGATTGATTTGCAAATTGTTCCACATGTAAATGCAATGAAGAGGCCTTTAAAAAGAATGCAGATCTTTCTGTTAATTATTTAGTTAATTGTATAGCTAGATAGCTTTCTACTGAAAAAGCTTATCTTGGGGTCTAGCTTGTCAGATATGTCAGATATTTTTTTTTTCAGATGTACATATGAGCAATTTCAGGATGCTGATTAATGATTGATTTATCCACAGATTAATCAATAATGATTGACTTCCACATAATCCATGTAGTACGTCACAAGCTGTCTGTAACAAAATAAAATGAAAAAAGCAACAGAGTAATCTTCCCTTTTTTTCAAACTGGTCAGAACTTCACTGTGTCAAAATCCATGGTGCAATCGTTCTTGTGAGTCAGCCAAAGATAAACATGTATAACCATGAACTTCAACAAAGCTGTGGCTTGATCACATGACCCTGCACACTTAAAAAGATGGTGTTAAACCCTGAACTGGTCGCACAATGCTGGCCACGATGAGGAAGCTCCTCGCATTCGCTGTGCTCTTTGTGGCTGTTCTTGGAAAAGAAACGTTTAATGGGTAAGTGGGCCAGCCCGAACCTCTTGCTGCTGTTGGAGTAGGGTGAAAGTCAGCTGTATACATGGCAATGTGTAAAAGCTGTGAGCATTAGAAGTAAAGTAAGGACGTGTTAAAAAATAATGACAGCAACATTTTTTGATTTAAACCACCCTGACTAGTCACTGCATTTATAACAGCAACATATGTCCTGGGTACACTTGTGCAATTTTTGCGTTTGAAAACTTTAATAGAGTACTGTAGCTATATTACATGTATATTTGTACATTTTAATTATTTAAAGTGTAATGCTTTCCCTTTGATAACCTAATGCAATCAGCTGAACACTGGGAAGTCATGAATTCCCATTCAAAGTAGTATAGTTTTATTTTAAGAGCACCTTTCATACAAAAAGGGCAGCTTGAAAGAGCCTAGGACATTGGAAAACACTAACAGCAGCAACAACAACAACAAACGACAATTTCTCACAGTTCAACTTTTGAAGAAGCAGCACCCACCAAGCTTGAGAAACCATTATTCACCCTCTCTGTACCAATTTCTTAGCAAATGCTTGAGTTGAGTAAAAAACGGTAAAACAGTGTGGTTCTCTTTTTGCAGGCATCAGGTCCTTCGACTCATTCCAAAGAGTGATGGCCATCTGTCTCTCATCAAGGACCTGCACAACATGATAGAGCTGGAGGTTATTTATCACCCATGACATCACTGTCAAGACAAATCTAAAAAAAATTTAAATGGAAAGAACAGATTCAGTTATGTCACATGACACGCCTTTTTTTTTTATGCCGAACCTTTTTTTCTAATAAACTGATTGCAATTCAACTCAGTTTGGGGAATAATGACTGTTTGTTCTTTCAGCTTGACATCTGGAGGGAAGTGAGTGATGTGGGCTTTCCTGTGGATATCAGAGTTCCAGTACATCTATTAAAGATGGTCAAACGTTACCTGAAGGCCTACGATATACAGTTCTCCACCATGATTAAAGACTTGCAGGTAGCGTATGACACCTGGAATCAACCTGGACTAAGTCATGCACCTGGATTTGAGATTGAGAGTACCTCTCTGATAGAGGTCATATAACTATGCTACTGTCCTGCAGGTGTTGCTGGATGAGGAGCAAAAAGCAATGGAGTCTGCTTCAGCCCGTGTCCCTGAGCCCAGAAACACTGATAACTTTGACTTTTCTAGCTACCACAACCTCAGTGAGGTCAGCAAACACTTTTCCTTTTCATAAGTAAAAAGTAAAAGGATAATTACAAATATTTTGAGACAGCAACTTTTTAAAAAGGATTTTGACCTTAGTCTTGGCACTAAAGGTGATGAGTATTGGTTTTTTTTCTTGGTTATATACAATAACATATGCAATATATTCTTAATTGATACTATGTCTGAGAATAACAGGAATTGGAGCCCAGTGATTTTTGAAAAGGTGACGTTAACTGCTTATTATTGTAGTATGACTTTTTCAGACTTGCAAATAACTTTGTTACTCACTTATGTTTACCATATTTTTCTCAACATATACACTATATGGACAAAAATATTTGGTCATTTCGCTCAATAGTTGAATTCAGGCGTTTTCATTCCAACTGTCACCAGTGTGTTAAATCAAGTGCCTAGCTGTGCAGTCTGCCTTCAAAACATTTGTGAGTTTGTAAAATGTCTTTCCTCCTAGATATTCTCTGTTGTGATAAGTGATAATATTGTAAAGAGGAAGCATTTAGGACGCATAGCAACTCAGCCACAAAGTGAAAGACCACATAAAGTCACAGAGTGGAGTCTGAGTGCTGAGCTATGTACAGTGGTCCCTCGCTACAACGCGGTTCACTTTTCGCGGCCTCGCTGTTTCGCGGATTTTTTGTGCAATTTTGCATGCTTTTGTTTTTGTTTTGTTTTTACAGTGCAATGGGTTCTGTGTCCTGATCGGCTGTAGACCATTGTCAATCAGTCTCCTCCGTGCCGTGTCTCCTGTACAGTACAGAATGCGTTCAGCTAGGTCAAATTTACATAAATCTTCGATCGCTAGCAGTGTGACTCTGAAGTGCTGTACTGTATGTTTGTAAGTTTTCTCCCCAACAAACACAACACTGTCGACGAAACGTTTTGCACGGTGAAAGGCACCTGCGGTCAGTGGCGTGTCCAGCGGGGTGGCCTGGGGGGGCACAGGCCACCCCCCCAACCAGACTGGCCACCCCAGGTGCCACCCCGAAGCTAAAACAATAAAATTTAATGAAATATCAAATGTACGATTATGGTTTCACAGTGAAGCTCAGATATCCGAGGGTAAGTGAATGCAGCACCGGCTTCTGCACTATGAGCATCATGTTAGCAAAAGTGGGAGAGCCAAGCACGAAAGACGGCACCGCAGAAAACATTTTTTCGGCGAAAGATTGACAAGTTAACATAGCTGGACTAGCCATCGGACATTTGCATGGTGGGCTGATGACCTATTTATTTATTTTTTTTGTAACGGCATGAACAATGAGAGGTGGTGGATTGGCCAGATGCTGGCCGATGTGTAAAAATAACTCAGTTGTTTGGTGGTAGCTATGGCGGAGCTTCCACAGAGGCAACAGGTGGATGAGGGAAGGGGAGGCAGGAGGAGAGACCCGAGGTGGCCGCCGGTCCAAGTGTCAGGTGAACTGAACTTCAGGTAAGAAGTTATGACCTGCAGTCTATCTGGGTCAGATATAAACCAAGTTTAGGTGCAGTTTATTTTCGTTGTGCTGACTTTTTACAGTCAGTTACAATACCTCATACTGCGTGAGCTAGCATGACGAGTTTCTATACAGCTGTTCGGTTGCTATGATGTTACTGATAGTGAACTTTATTTTATTCATAAGGTTAGTTAGTAGAGTTGCCAACAGCTCCTTAAAAAATGGAATGGTCCCTCATTCAGAGAAAACATTACGCGTTTCGTATTGAGCTGAGAAGAGACACAGTTTGTCCCGTACTTTAGCTAGAATGGAAAAAGACACAAAGCTGGAGTTATTCTGTCTTTACAGCTGCCTCTTCTCTTATCTCCCCCCCTCCCTCTTCTATTGCTACTTCAATCATGAAACTGATCAATGATCAGCTGATCGTCTCTCTTGTTTGTTTATCGCCCACTTTGCGCCAGAAACAGGAAACCAGCGGATGTCGCGCTAAACAACAGCAGCACGTTTAAGCTTGATCAGCTGTTGTTAGAACTGATTTAATATTAATTTCTACTATCAGCTGATGTTTGCTGGAGCCACAGCTGTAAAGCTGCTGGTCATGATGTCGGTTTGGATATGTGGTGAGAGAGAAACATGAAGATGAAACCAGGAGATGTCCTTACTGAATCATCAGAGCTGAACAGTGATGGAGAAACAGGTTTACCTTTTAGGTGACATGAATGAGTTGAAGGAAAGTTATGAACTGTTTCTGAGAGACAAATAACACCAGGATCTTTTTCTAAGTAGCTGACAGCTGGTAACTGTGCAGGGGCGGATCTAGCAAAGTGTTGCCAGGGGGCCAGGTAGGGCATTAACAGGGAGAGGGGGGCACAAAGAAATACTTTTCTTTTTTATTCTCAATTCAAATATTTAGCTTTTATTAAATAATTATCTGAATCTTGCGAACAAAGTTTTTATCTGACGTAAAATGTATAGAAATCATACATATACCAAAAAGACTGTACATCACTGTCACAACAGCATTTGTTTTCATTCAAAGGCTTTATGGCTTTAATACCTGGTGGGCCGGTCTGTAGTGAAAATGCCCAATTTTTGTCCCAGTCCAGCCCTGCAGGTTAATACTGGCAGTGTCACCATGCCAGCTGACTGTATTTCATCATCAGCCAGTGTTGTTCTTTATACATCAATATTACCAAAGTTTACCATAAGGCAGCATATAAAGTATTTACTTGCTTTCAGGTTTTATTCAAATGTTAGTCTTTTCATTTGTTTCCCCACTTTTTTCCTGTTTCAAAATCAAACACCAGTTTGTGAGAAGATTATCTTCTTTTTTTTTAACAGGCATTGGTTTTGCATTGGCATTGGCTAATTTGCCAATTGTATGTTAAAAATGTTCGTATTTTAATATTCAAAAATGTTTTTGCCCAAAACATATGTGCACTACATGTCAGTAAAAATACTATGCAAATATTGATGTCCTTGACTGCTGAATAAACACTGACTGATTGTATCTCTTGTACTTTATCAACGCAGTATCTAAAAACTTTGCACCGTAGTGGTTAAAATCTCATTCTAATAAGAGTTAAAAGCGCATTCGGTTATTAGGTTTACAGGGTTATTGAATCATGGTTAACGGTTGGTAGAATTGTTTTTAACATTATCTGCGAATTACATCTGCCACCCTTCTCCAAATCTGTGCCCCTACCTGGCCCCCCCAACAAATATTTTCTAGACACGCCACTGCCTGCGGTAGCACCCAAAAGACAGAGGAAGATGCTAACCATCGCACAAAAAGTTGGACTTATGAACATGCTAAAGGAAGGACCATAAGGCGCACCGGATTATAAGGCCCATTGAGCAAAACCAAACAGTGAGATAAGTCAAACTTTACTCAACTCATTGTTCTTGCTTCCTCCACTTCCGTACCATTGACTCATTAATATTGAATTCTCTCGCAGCTGCTCTATTCCCATGTTCTGGACCTGGAAACAGCGTTTGATCTTTGGTTTCATTCTATAATACTGGACTTATTTTTCTATGAAGGTTTGAACTTTGAGAGTATTTAAACAGGAGAGAAAAGTGTGAAAATGTTCACGCCTGTCTGAGAAAAGCGTATAAAGTGTCTAGTGACATGTTTTACAGCCTTAAAACATCTAATAAATGTAAAAAATAAAATAAAATAATAATAATAATAATAAAGTTGGCTACTTCGCGGGTTTCACCTATCATTCGCGGGTCATTTTAGAACGTATCTCCCGCGATAAACAAGGGACCACTGTATAACAATTACCTGATGCTTATCTATTAAGACTTCACTTGTCTTTCAGATCTACTCCTTTCAGGACATGCTGGTGGCTGAGAACCCCAACTTGGTGAGCAAGATAGTGATTGGTCAGAGCTATGAGGACCGTCCCCTTAATGTGCTCAAGGTAAACCTGCTATTGAAAAAGAACTGAATGAACATCATGGCAATGAATGCATGCTCTTTAAAAAGAACAAACACCCTGTAATTACAACAAGTACCTTTAAATTTATTAGCCTTTAGAAATGGATGGATTATTATTGTAGGGCATTTACCTTATAATATAAAGCGCCTTGAGGTTGCTGTCGATGTTTTTTGGCAGTATATAAATATAAATGGAATTGAACTGAATTGAATGGCTAGCTGGGTGCATGGATGGATGGACGGACCTCATGCTTTCCTTTCCCATGTTTTAGTTCAGCACTGGTGGAACCAACCGCCCTGCCATCTGGATTGATACTGGAATCCACTCAAGAGAATGGGTCACCCAGGCCAGCGGACTATGGTTTGCCCAGAAGGTGTTTTGGCAGTCTGGCTATTAGCATCAATAATTTTTTTGTTGTTGTTTGGTCTTCTCTGTCTCTTCCAGTTCCAACAGCTAACTGATTACACTCAAAATTGTGTCCTTTTGATTTTTATTGTTAGATTGTGACTGATTTTGGACGTGACCCTAAACTCACCGCAGTCCTCAATCGGATGGACATCTTTCTGGAGATTGTGACCAACCCTGATGGCTACGCCTTCACCCACACCAATGTGAGTCTGTCATAGTTAGACCTTTCACATCATAGTTTCATTTTCAGGGACTGACATGAATTTGTTACATTTTTACAATATTATCTTCTATAAAAAAAATAATAATTAGAAGAAACAAACAAACAAACAAAAACTAGCTGTTTAAACCCTGTAAAGTCCAGGACATCACAATGATTCTAACCCTAACTCTAACTCTGTACTATCAGAAGATGTAATATCCTCAGTCATTCATGAGGGACTCAGCTACTGTATTGCCTGTCTAACGCACTCCACATATACATATACAGGATTTTAGAATTTGCAGTTAAACAAATGAACATGTCTTTGGGTGGAAACTGGAGCAGCAAAAGTTGAAAGTTGAGATCATACAAATTCCACACAGCATTGCCTGTAAAGTTCACACAAGGAATGTCCTTGGTGCACTCTAAAAACTAACACTGACATTTACTTAAAATTTTTAAGGCAACACTTTTACACTTAAAAATATTGAGTAGATTCGAAACCAGTCAAATCTGGTCAATATACTTGGTCAATTGAATAACTAAAGCTTAAACATATTAAGTTGAAATGAATAATTGTAGTTGTTACACAAACATGAAAAAATTGAGTAAATAACACTGACATGCTTGGTCAATGTAACTGAAATAGAGATGGTCAGTTAATCCAAAATTTTGTTCCATTTACTTAATATTGTAAACTGAAAGTAATTAAAATTGTACTTAATATTAAATATGGTAAATGGCCTGTATTTGTATAGCGCTTTACTTAGTCCCTATGGACCCCAAAGCGCTTTACACTACATTCAGTCATCCTGAATTTGTGTGTGAATCATTCAGTCACGCACACACACATTCACACACTGGTGATGGCAAGCTACATTGCAGCTACAGCTGCCCTGGGCGCACTGACAGAGGCGAGGCTGCCGGACACTGGCGCCACTGGGCCCTCTGACCACCACCAGTAGGCAACCAGTAGGCGACCGAGACTGTCGGTGCCGGGGCTCGAACCGGCAACCTTCCTATTACAAGACGAACTGCCAAGCCACAATCTCTTGACGATTCTTGATCACCCCCTAACATTCAAATATGAATGTTATTGTATTTCACTGGTAGTCTAAGTCTAAAAAACCAAACAAACTAATATGTAGTTGTGTTTTTCATAATACATGTATGAAAAATGACCACATGTTAAACATTTTTCCAAATGAAAATTTTCATAAACATGGCAATAATTCGAAATAAATAAGCACTAAAATGACAAGAGCCTTTTCCCTTTTAGCTCAAAACCTTACATACTTGAAGGATAAATGGCAAACCAGGAGAGCAAACACAAAAGCTCAGAGTATTTTAAAAAACAAAACAATGAAAAAGGCTCATGTTACTCAATTACTCTACGTTATCGTGTTTTAGTTACACTTTTCAGTTGTAGTTGCTGACAATAAATAATATTGATTTGAATAATTAATGATTTTAGTACAAGATACTGATGAGTATAGATACCTATTTCTCACATATTTTGATTCAATTTTAAACAAAAATATTAAGTACATGCAAAGAAGGTATTCTGTGAACCACATACTGAATTTTTGTCTGAGATAAATGTAAATGAATACCTTAATTTAACACAAACATATAAGTTAACATTTTAGACATTTATTTCAACTTATCAAACTCAAATAATTACTAAAAGGATATTCATAGATTTTATCAGGCTCATCTAACTTATATTTATAGTGATATTTACTAAGCCTCTGAATTACTTTTTAGAGTGTGTGAGGCAACAGTCTTAACCACTGCACCATATTAGTTGATGACTGAATGGATAATGGATGTGTTTATTTAAAGTTAAATCAAAGCTTAACGTAAATATACCTAACAATTAAACTAATAACCCACACATATTGGGATGCTTTGATGTTTCCAGTCCCGTATGTGGCGTAAGACCAGAAAACCTAATCCCGGGTCCTTTTGTGTTGGTGTTGATCCCAACAGGAACTGGAAAGCTGGTTTTGGAGGTATATCTTTTATCTAAATATGCATGTATTCATGTTTTCATGTTACAGGTTATTGCAGTTTTACTTTTACTGTGAATACATTTCAGAGCGAGGCATTCCTGACTTCCTCAGTATTGTTCTTCAAAAAATTTGAACTTTAGTAACATCATCTGTTTTCCAGCCTCAAGATGGAAATAAATAAATCAATACATTAGTAAAACCCCACAGACAAAGAGAAAGTGACTTTAAAAAGTATTTCTTACTTTTGTCTTTCTTGTCTTTTTGTACAAATTATCAGCAAATACACACTATACAAATAATGAAGTATCGTAAACGATAGAGTACTAGTAAATGTTTGGACAATGCATAGAATTTTTTCTTTATTTTGATTAACAACAATGTCTTTGCAGCAAATTACAACATATTTTTGTAGGAAAGTGGGAAATAGGTGCAGTGATTTATTGAACACACACTATGCGGACATACAGTATATATGGTAAAAACAGCTTAAAGATTAATATTTAGTATGACTGCCATCACTGTTTAACACAGTATGACATTTCTTAGCCAAAGTTTCTTGCAATTTCTTTAAGTAGTCTTGAGGAATAATTCCTGCTTCTATTTCTCAATGGGTTTTCAATATACCTTTCCAATTCGACCATTTCTGCTGAGATTTTAATGAACTACGAACTGAAAGGCCAAGTGCATCTCTCATGTCCTATGTCAGGTCTTTGCTTGATTTCTTCCTGTTTCTTAAGGACATGATTTTCAGATATTGTTTATCAGATTTTTTTTTAATATATATATATATATATATATATATATATATATATATATATATATATATATATATATATATATTTTGTAAAGCCCTATCACTTATTTGAATGCTATGATGAAACTGGCTCTGAAGAGGGGCTCCCTGGAAAAGGCAAAGGAATAAGGCTGACCTCTGTTGCAGAGGATACGTTCATTGGCAATATCAGCCAGAATTTTACAATTAAAAGCACAGACCAGCTCAGATTAGAGTACACATAAGGAGTTTCCATAGTTTCTTTTTGTGAATCATGCCACGCAAACAAATCCTAGCTGAGGGAACCAAGTGCTGCTTAAGCTAAAAATACAAGAAAGAAAATTAGGCCAATGGAAACTTAGACTTTGAACGGTCCATTCTATGACCAAAGTACCAGCAGGAAACAGCACTGTATCATGTGAGCTAGCCCTTACAAAACACCTAACGTGAATCCATATGAAACTTTTTGGGATGAGCTGGACCAGAGAGTAAAGGGAAAGGAGTCAAGAAGTGCATGTATTTGAATTCCTTCATGACTGTGGGAAAAATATGTGAGATGACATTGTCATTGGTTTTTTTTCAGGGGGAATAGTTACTTATTCGTTTATTTAGTTAGTCAATTGGTTTTTGATATATTCAGCTTTGTTTTAGTATTTTATTTTAAAATATTTGTAAAATAATTTACAATATGAAAATGGCACTGAATTTATTAATGGATGAAAATGTGTCTAAGTTTTGGTGTTTTTGCAGAGTATTCTATACCAGGTTTTAAAGCCCATTAAACTTGGGATGTGACCCAAATTTAGACGTTTTTAAGATAGTTTCTTTTTTTTCTGTTTTATCATCATGTGTAGGACCTGGTTCCAGTGGCGACCCCTGTTCACAGACCTATCGTGGACCCATAGCTCAGTCTGAGTCTGAGGTCAATTCCATTGTGAGATTTGTGAACTCTCACAACATTAAGGCCTTCATCTCCATCCACTCCTATTCTCAGTTGCTCATGTTTCCCTATGGCTACACCAGGACTCCGATCAAGGACTATACTGAGTTGGTAAAAAAAAATAAAGAAAAGAAAACCTTAAAAATGTTTTCATGATCAAACTGGATCTAGTACCAGTCATTTAACCTCTTAGACCTTGTGTTTGCCTGTAATGTAAACATGTATAACATTAATTTGAAAAAGTTTGATGGAAGTCTCTTGATATAGGATAACCTAGCACAAAAGGCTGTCACTGATCTGGCGTCCCTGTATGGTACTTCCTACAAATTTGGCAGCATCGTCAACGCCATCTGTAAGTGTCTGCAAAACATCTTAAAAGGGAGACATGTTTGACCACACTGAATATTTATGTTTTTTTCTTTCTCACTTTTGTCTTACAATATGACTGGTGAAAGGAAAACACTTACCAATCAAAACTACTACTACTTGTGTTCTACTGCTATCAAATTCAAAAAGATATTAATTGTAAAGTAATTATTAGATATTGAAAACTAGTGACTTAGCTATCAAAAAATCCCTGTTTTTTACTTACGGTAAAACTGCTTGTTTGTAGACCAAGCCAGTGGTGGGAGCATTGACTGGGCTTACAACCAGGGAATCAAGTACTCGTACACCTTTGAGCTGAGGGACACCGGCCGCTATGGCTTCCTCCTCCCTGCATCTGAGATCATCCCCACCGCTCAGGAGACTTGGCTGGCTCTGATGACCATCATGGATCACACCCTCAAGAACCCATACTGATCTGTGTACAAATATAACCACTTAAGCATCATCTTCAAGACTAAAATCACTGTTGTTATATTCAGTGGATTTTTAGCCATTGTGAAAGTTACAAAGAAATAAATGATCATGCATTGAAATTGGTACTTCCATGTATTATGATTTAATTTAGGTTCTATTGCACAAATATTTATGCAAGATTTATCTTTTTTTTTTACAATTACTAAAGGCACTATTGAACCTTTTTTTAAACTGCATTTTACATTTACAGTGGTGTGAAAAAATCTGTTTGCCCCCTTTCCAATTTCCTATTTTTTGTATGTTTGTCACACGTTATTGTTTCAGATCATCAAACAAATTTAAATATTAGACAAAGTTAACACAAATAAAGACAAAATGCAATTTCTAAATGAAGGTGTTTAACATTAAGGGGGGAAAAAAAATGAAAATCCACATGGTCATATCCTTTGAACTCGAGTCTATCACTAAGGCTGATTATTTGTGCACCGCTACTATGTCCGGTTAGTTAGCCATCACCATTTTGTCTGTAACTGGAAGTTCCACAGGATCTTAGCTCGGTCATTCTCAACAACGCTAGGGGGTATATCCCATTCTGACCTTGGGATTTCCAGGGCATACTTGGCACAGATGTTCCTGTATATTATGCCAGCCTCCAGTTATGGAGGTCCATGTATGTCCTGCCTGCTAGCATCTTGCACCCTGCTGTTATGTGCTGAACTGTCTCTGGGCCATTGTTGCACACCCTGCACCCGGGGTCTTGGCCGATATGGTAGAGCACAGACTCTGTTCATCTTGTGCTATAGAGTTTGCTCCTGTACTGCCATAATTAGTGCCTCTGTGTTGTCTTTCAGTCCAGCTTTGTCCAGCCACTGGTAGGAATTCTGGATTTCAGCCATTCCTCCTATCTTACAGTGGTACATACTGTGCAGGGACCTGTCTTCCATGATGGTTCCCCCCTTTGCTCCTCTTGTTTCTCAGGTTTATGCTGCCTGTGATGTTCACTAAGCACACGGTCAGCTGTGGCAAACTTCCTGATGTACTTTTTTTTTCTGATCCTGGACAGTGGTTCTGACACTCATTAGTTCTTAGTGAGTGTCGTCTCATGATGCTGGATTTGGGGTGAAACCCTCCATACATGATAAGGACTTTCTCGTCTTGATGTAAGTGGCTTTCATCACCTCCTTTGGCAAGCTTATTATCCCAGCAGAGTACCTGATGACAAGCAGGGTGTAGGTGTTAATTGCCCAGATTTTGTTCTTTGCATGCAACTGACTCCTCAGGACTTCCCTTATTCTCTGGAGGTATTTGGTGGATGCAGCTTTCCCAATGGCTGCTTTAGTGTTCCTATTTGCCTGTGGGATTCCCAGATACTTGTAGCTCCCCTCAGTGTCTGCAATGTTGCCTTCTAGTAGTACAATCCCACCCCAGTGGGCGCAGGAGTGATCCTTGGAGAAGACCCATTTTATTTCCCAACAAAGATGACATTTCATGGTCAACCTTCAAACACTGCTATCCTGTGTGATGATATTACACAATCCAATAAACTGCTTGTTTTGATAAATCAAATTAAAAACAATTAAGAGAAAAGTATGTCATAGCTGACAGTGTCAGATGCCTTTTTAGGTCAAGAAACGCTGCCCCCACAACACTGTCATCATCTAAAAATTATTTAATATTTTCAAGAAAGTGGAAATTTAAAGTTTCTGTAGAACATTTTAGTCTAAAACCAAGCTACATTGGATGAAGATGTCGCTTAGTCTCTAATTGATCAACTGTATGTAGCGACACTTTTCTCAAGTACCTTCGACGGAACAGGAAGTATGGAAATTGGATCATAGTTGCATATCAAATCATTGTCCTCTCCTTTAAAAACTGGAGTAATTAATACCTCTTTCCATTCATTTTCATCTTCTATTTCTAACTGACAAATTTTCAAGCTGTAAATGTCAGTAAATTCCTGTATCTTTTAATGAAACAACCTTTATCTGTAATAACTGTACCATTTAAATTTATTTCCTTAATTTCCTTCCGACTCAATGATCTATTTATTAACTTATTTAAGTGATTCCAAAGTGAAATATTATGATCTTTAGCTTTTTCTATAAGAGCAGTGCAATATAAAGCTTTAGCTTTACATAAGTTCAGGACTACTTTATTTCTCAGGCTTTTATATATCATGTGATCAGTGTTGATTTCGGTAGTCAATGCTGTTTTTAAAGCAAAATCTTATTTCTGTTTAAGTTTGTGTACTTCACTATTCAACCATGGTAAAGCTGTCTCCCTTTGCTTGCATTTGATGTTTTTTGTTTGTATATATTTAGTTGTTATTTCACTCAAAACGTCATCGTGGAATAACAACACAGATCCAAATTATCTATTGATGTAATATGATCGCAATTAATATTTGCAAGGTCATGTTCACATTTTGCAATTTCAGACAGAAATAATCATCTTTACTTGGTCAGAGTTTTTGGCACAAAAATACCGTCAGATAGGAGTACATACCCTGCACGGTATGCACCACTGTCAGATAGGAGGAGTGGCTGAAATCCAGAATTCCTACCAGTGGCTGGACAAAGCTGGACTGAAAGACAACACAGAGGCACTAATCATAGCAGCACAGCAACAAACTCTAAGCACAAGATGAATAGAGTCTGTGCTCTACCACATCGGCCAAGACCCCGGGTGCAGGGTGTGCAACAACGGCCCGGACACAATTTAACACATAACAGCAGGGTGCAAGATGCTAGCAGGCAGGACATATATGAGGCACCTTAGCCAAGTGGTTAGCATAGTATACAGAAACATCGGTGAGGAGTATGGCCTGGAAATCCCGAGGTTAAAATAGAATACGTCACCTAGGCTAGTTGTATGAGGTGATGTTCCATGTGCCACATGCCAATTTTGGAAACCGGGGATCAGAGGCCCAGGACTTCCACCTCTGACTGCCGCCCCATTCACAAATCACTGATCCCCTATGTCCACTCTTCTGGGGTAGTTGACTCACAGCAGGACTGACCCAAGTAGCTTCTTCAGGCTGAGCTCGGCCAGTCCCCACGGGCCAAGGCCCAAGCACCTAATGCTTGCCCTCGAGGCTCTACCCAAGGGATTCCTACAAGGTAGGACCTGTGGGATCACTTCTTTTGTTTGTTATTGGCTACCAGCTGCAAATAGAAACTATGCTCAAGTTCAGACATGTGCCTGAAATGGTCATATCAAACACTGAAATCACCGGCATCATGAAGATTCACAAGAAGAACACATTGCATTAAGCTGAAGTGAAGAATGCATTATTGTCTGTGTGGAATAAGACTCGTTTGAACCTTGTTGTCATTGCCATTTGGCCATATTTAATATAAACATTCACCACTGCACTAGTATATGTAATGTATGTGACATTTTAAATACAAAAGGTAATTTTATGCATCTCAGATGAAACCACAGAAGTACCTATGTGAAAGTAGGTGGTGGGTCAAATAAAACAAACAAAAAAGATACAGGAAAACCATTTTACCCTTTATTTGATATTCATTACAAATAAAATCATGTAAACAATTTAAGACAGATGGTGAAAAGATGGTTAGAAAAAATGCACTTGACAGGGAAAGCACATGTAAAGTCACTAACATGCAAACAACAGGCCACAAATCGCAATATTGCTCTTAAGATGTAGACAATGCTTGTAATAAATATGCTCTGGCCACGTCAAACACGTTCATTTATATATTTTCTTTAGTGACTGATCTGTGTCATGCATGTCAGTGTGAAGGTTTCCATTAATCACACAATGTGAACATTTCACAGTACTTTAGATTAAAAAAATACACTAAAATGCTGAAACTGCAGTTAAAGACTGTTGGTGAACTGTCATAATAGAAAGACAAAAGTTACAAAAATACAGCACAATTTTTCAAAACCTAACAAACTGGATTAAACTCTATAACATCACTTGTGCAATACATTACACTTCATTTCATAAAGAGATTTCCAGCATATGCTTCATGTCATATTAACATTCATTTCTTTTCCTGGCTCCAGCCGAAATACCAAAATATGACCAGACCATGCACAGATTTATTTGTGCAGATTTATTAGCTGGTGAAAACTGATGAATAGTGTTATAAGTGTGAGAAAAGTCCTTTGATCTCAGGTTCACTTTGAAGCACTGTTAAGAAATCAATTGGAAACCATTCAGAGTCTCAAATAAAACATCTGTGTTGTTCCTAACATATTTTTCATATGCAGAGTCACACAACTATCCAGATGTGAACGTCTTACTAGTGTGCTGGTTGTAAAGTGATTAGCATGACATTTCCAACATACAGAAATATATTTAAGGGAAATGTTAGCATTCAGAGAAAATTCTGGAGCAAAGCTGAATTTTTATTTAGTTATTTAGTTTCTTCCACAAATGATACTGGATCCAGCTGAATGCTAGATTTAACTGAAAGACATGGACTCTTATTTAGAGGTATATTTGTTAACATCTGTGGTTAAGAAAGGAGTGGGGTTATTTCCAGGATCTACTGCTCTGAACTCGCGCACTGCCTCTACCACTTGTAGACGAACTGTGATGACTTGATGCAGTAGATCGGGCACTGCTGGTTGACATTCGGCTGGACATTCGACCTGCAGTAAACATGGGCCATAGCATTACTTTATGGAAGCAATATGGTAATACTATTATTTTTATTGTTAATAATAATGATAATAATAATAATGATATTAATAACAACAACAACAACAACAACTGGAACAATCAAATAAGTATTTAGCTTCAACCGCAGTAGTCTATGAAATATAAAATACTGCATATGGGACATAAGGTTTTAAATACCGTAATACAGGAACAAAGACCGTTGTTTTAATAGTTTAAAAGGAGAAAATTCTGGAAATGCAGCAAGTGGCTGCCAACTGCTGTGTTCTACAAATTGTATTTCCAGTTGGATTTTAAATCTTTAACAGTGTCTTCTTACTGTTAGAGTTACTGGGGATGAGTATTTCCTCCAGCTGTTCCTGGATCTTGGCCAGCTCGTCTGATGTGAACCGCCACCTCTTCTCTGCTGCCCGTGCTGGATGCTGTGACGCATTGCATTTTTTCCCTTTTGATGACGTAGGAGAGGACAGGCATGAGGCGGGGATGGAGCCTGTTGTCATACCGCTTGGAAATTTCTGAGCGATTACTCTGAGACCTGGCAAGGCAAGACACATGAAGACAAAGGCTTGGTCAAACTAACAGGACAAGCTTAAACTCACTGATTTTGATTATAATTTTGAATTAAAATGAACATAAATCCAACGCCCTTTTTCTGCAGCAGATGAACTGATTTTGTGTCCTCCAAATTTTTACAGAACTTATTTTTAATAATTGTAGACGTTAGTGTTTACATCCCAGAGCTGCTGCAGAAAGGGGCGACGGTGCATTTTGGCCACAGTCTGGAAAACATATATGCTTGGCAGGTTCACACCTGGACACATGTCACATGTTCACTATGAAACAGATTACTTCTAGAGAAAGTACTTTAAAAGGCTCCAGTGATATTAGAGCTTACCTCCACTGAGCATAAACAGATTCTCAAACCCTCGTTCACACATGGTGGTAGCTGTCTGGCTAGCTATTCTCTCATCCTCATCATATACAATGATGATCTTCCCTGGGGCATTTTTCTACACCGCTGGTGGGTTAAGGTACAGTCAGTAGTTAAGTGTTGCTATTCACATTTGTAACATGAAAGATTAACAGCTGCCGAATTTGTGATGTGACTATAAAAGGATACGTATTCCAGCACTTCTTTGGTGTAGGGGTTCATTGTCCGAGATAGCATGGCAATGGGAAAACTGTGTGCTGCATGAAAGACAGACAACTGAAATTAAAAATGTCATTTTTTTGTACAAGGAGTTCAATGATCCAGCTTCATGTTTACCTACCGCTAATGATGTGGCAGCAGTCATACTCGTCACGATCTCTCACATCCAGCAGCAGGTAGGGGCAATCGGTGTAGGGCCTGTCAGTTGGCTCTGGGCTGGACACCAACTCACTTGCCATCTTTTGATTGTTCCTGTCTATATTCAGCTCTCCCACACCACTAATGACACTGAAAGGTCAAAGATTGGAGAGCCTCAGACTGTCTGCAGCTTCTTGCATTTTATATTGTAGTTTTTCTGAGTCTGGCAACTGTCACATTTATAACTCAGGGATGCTAAAGAACTGAGTATCCAACATATGAAAATAACGGATAATTTAATTGTAAGATCGAAGGTATATATTGTGTGGACAGAGCACATTATTATCTGTACACTGAGGCAAAGACTAAAACCTGATACTGACACTATACTTTTTTCCTGATGTGATTCACCCAGTTCACCCACCCGACACCCTCTACAGTTAATTTTAGTCTAACACGGGCTACAAATCATTTCCACTCATTTAACTTCTCCTGACATATGACTATAAAAGCCTGGTGACAGCAGTGTTGAGTCAATATAGTAGAGTAGTCACTTTGTCTCATAAAGGACAGAAGGCCTAATGAGAGTTTGTCAAACAGCGCATCACAAGTTTAACCCAGTGCTGCCCTTATTTCTGTCTCCATCTGTCCCCAAGCACAGGGTGACGTATGCTCCAAAGGGCTCCCATTACAATGGCAGTCTGTCCCCTTCAGAGAGGCCACTGATAGAATTACACCTGTGGGATTCCTATTTAAAGTGCACGATGATGATAATGATGATAATTGGAGAGTATGGGATGCTAAGAACAGAGTGAGGGAGGTCATTAGGTGTGAAATAAACAGGGATGTAGGGTTTTTGGACAAACAGATGCCCTTAGGTGCAAAAAGCATGTTGTATGTAAACAGATAATGAACATTGGGTGTAAGTTTCAGGTGTGCTTGGGGTTAATGTAGCGATTGTTATGTGCTGGGTGTGACAGAGGCTGATAATGTAACGCAGGTTGGCTGTCAACAAACTCTCTTTGTATCGTTCTACAAAACACTTCCCAGAAGAAAAATTTAGGATGTTGTGGAAAATGTAAACAACGACATAAGTCAATATTTAAATCACTTGAAAATCACTTAAAATGGAGGCATCAAAGGACAACAAACCTATCACTTTAAAAAAAAAATGTGTCAGTGCAATCCTTTGCATGTTTTTGTTTCTGCTATTTCTGTATCTCATCCGTCACCTTATTGTGTCCCCAGAAACACATCAGTTTTATTTTGGAATGTTTTAGCTTCCGACGCATTTTTCTTTTTATTTCTGTTGTTTCATTCAACTTTTGCTATTTTTTTTTCTACTTCCGTTGTGTTTTATTCAACTTATGTTGTGTTTTGTGTGCTTTTTCAATGTTTTGTTGCAGTCCATTTGACCTCTCAAGGCCACCATAGAAAGTTCAATTCTCAAGACTTTATAAGCCATCTATTAACCATGAAATACATGTGGGTAGACATCAAAAGACATCTTGAAATGGGTGAACTCACAATGTAATACCCATCCAGATCTGATCTATCTGCTAGTGCAGTTGCAAATACAAATTAGACTCCTGGAAAAAGAAAATTGACTTCATATAGAAGTCAGATACTGCATCGAGAAAGTTTCAAAATCTTTAAAAAGGAAATACAATAATGATATTTACTGTTGCCTTAGGATACATTTTAATATAAACAGTAATAATAATAGTAAATGTTGTCATAATAAAGTTTGTCTGTCCAAATACAAATAGTATGGTATACTCTGTAAAGGTTTATGGAGTGCTGTAAATGACCTTAGAAGAGTTGACCTAGCAGTGTAGCAGACTTCATTGTCGTCTCCTGTCTCCTGACAGTCTGGCAGGACTGATGTCAGCAAAGAGCCATTGGTGTGTTCAGACGCGAACTCTGAGTCTCCTCCAGACTCCAACCGCAGACCATCTACAAATCAATAACCATACATTACAATACACTGTCAGCTACTGTCAGTAAGTCATGCTAAGTGAACAAGTAATTCTGACTGCAACTATTACCTTCTGGACTGTGAGATTCACTATCTTTCTCATTTTCATTCAGGTCGGAAACAGAGGCCACCTGCAGTATCTGGTGTGGAAAAGAACATTTTGAAGATAAAGGAGAAGAAAATTTTTTAAACAAAATTATAAATGAAAGTGTAACAAAAGAAATACACATCCTGAAGCTTGTGGAAAATAAAAGAAGAAATATCAATAAACAGAGAGCCATTTGTTTAATCACCATCTATCACCAGGATCAAGTTGGTTGGTAGACTTTCCACTGATTGCAACACCAAACTTACAGAATGTTACAGTTCTGGAAAAAGTCAATTTTCATGCTTACCAGTTGTGCAAATGTTGTCACTTTTAATCGTTTGAAGATTTCATCTTTTCGATACCTGTAATCTTAAATGGAAAGAAAACAAATGCATGAATCTAATATATATGCAACGCTGAAAACCATCAGTCTTGATGATAGCTGCTTTCTTTGAATAACCCTTGAAGATGAACGTAAATGCTTCCTGTGAAGTCTAATGTAATTGATAAGTGTGAACCAAAGAGTATAATAGTTAGCCACTGCGTGCAGCCTTAGTAGATCAAATTCACCTGGGTCTATCAGGTCCTGTATTTCTTTATCCCCTTCCATTGCTCCACAGAGGCTACGTCCACACTAGCCCGGATAGATTTGAAAACGGCGTTTTCGTCTGAAAACGCCCCGCATCCACACTAGCGTTTTCAGTCATTTTCACAGAGTTGTGCATCCACATTGAAATGGCCGAAAACGCCTACGTTCCAGTATTGCGCATGCGTGAAACACAAGACAATTCAGCCTGCCTCATTTCTGTTTGTCATTTATTTACTTTGCGGCTCTTTGAAATGTTCCGGCAAAATGTTGAGGAAAAGCACCAAGTTTTTTTCAATGAACTAACAATGAGGTGGAGTTGTTGCTGTGCGTAACACAAAAGTACAAAGTTGTAAAAGCGAGTGAGAGTTAAAGAATTTGAAGAAAAGCTATCTGGAGCATGTACAGACTGATATTAATGTTTAATAGGGCTGTCAAAATTGAGAGCAAACAAAACATCTGCCCTCCGCTATCTTAGTTTAATTGGCCACATGACTGCATCACATGACTAAAATGTGTCATCGTTTTCAAAAAGTCTTCGTTTTTGCTGTGACGCGAAAGCACCGTCTTCAAATGTATGCGTTTTCGAGAGCGTTTTCAAAATGCTGCATTTTCCTTCAGCAAAAACGCCATCTCAGTGTGGATGGGAAGCCAAAACGGAGAGAAAATGATGCGTTTTCAAATGAAAAAACGCATTAGTGTGGACATAGCCAGAGCCACAACTCTAACGTGTCTGTTCCTATTCTACCTTACCACTAAAGCTACCACCCCAGTGCTCAAATCAAACTGCTCAGCCTGTTTTTATCAGTGCAGCTAATGCTGGTATTATTACCATTCAGACCTCAGTAATTCACACTCTGACAAAAGACCCTTGCTGGCACCTTGCCAGTATGTCCCTTAAGACTGGGTTCAGTCCCGCAGAGGAAAAAATGTGAACAGTGGTACAATCTGCTTCAGAGAATGGAGGGATCAGTGTCTCTTATCCCTGAGAAATCAGAAGGAAAAAAAATCACTGTCCACAAATTTGATTTATTAAACTGGGATATATCAATAGGTTAGCAGCTCACTCTTACCTTTTGACAGTACACAGAGAGCAAGGAGACACCCATTGATCATTAAGAAATTGGGAGTGCCAGGTTGGGAAATCTTGCCTTGAATGTACAGTAAACAGGTCTTGTGCACTTAAGGAAAGTGCATGGATCTTAGAGTTCTGCCAAGGTGTTTTATTTGAGCCACGTTTTCACTTTATAAAGAAAATACCTCATTTGTAAGTTGCCAGAAGGCTGAACTGATGTTACATGACCAATAGTCAAAAGTAGCAGGCTAGCAGACCAGTGGGCAGAACAACTGTTTTGTACTACTTGGGTCAAAAATGTTGCCATTGTCAAGTATCTTTTAGGAAGACACTGAAACTGTAAAAAGAATCGATTTTTATTGTAACTGGTGAGAAAGATAAAGTATAGATCTCGGTTATAGAAAATAAAAGAGTAAGGAATAAGTATAGTTGGTTATCTCCTAAGAGAGCTGTTATTTTTGATGCAGCTGTGTGGGAGGTGGCACAAGGGGGCGGTACATTAAACAGGGATTTTGTACTATTATGACCAGCTGCCTGGAGGAACAGATGTTTTGTGTTTCACTTAGGCCCAGTGGAGTAAGCAGGTGCACACCTCAGTCCATGAGGGTGTTGGCGTGCAGAGTACTTGTGTGCAGGAACACTGATATGTAAGTTTTAGGACTGAGAGTGACTGGTAGTCATTAAGAAGCCAGATAAATGTATCAGAGCATTAATGATCCGCGTTTAATACCTTTTTGTTGTTCTTTTATTGGGTGTTTGTTTGTCCAGAAAGGCTTTTGCATGGATGCTTGTTTTCATGGTTTGCAGTCAAAAGGATCACATATGGAATCATTCAGAGTGCTTTTAATATTGATGCACACTGCTGTTATGAGAACGCTTATAAGGATACTGCAAGCACGAAATTCTTAAAGACAGGTTACTCACTTTTTTTAATCTCCTCCAGTCTTTCCATATACTTCGTGAGACTACATCCTGGGAAATAAACCGTGACATTAACATGTATAAGGAAGTTAAAGAGCATTCAAACTGTGTGTCAAAATAAGCTACACAGTCACGTAAATCTTGCACATGTACCTGTGTCAAGCCTCGTTTTCACATGCTCATACTTTGCGTTTTTCGGTATCTTTTTCTTCATGTACTGCAGGGAGAAAAGAACGACACGTTAGCGTTAGCTGTGATAGCTTAAACGCAAATCGTACAGTCTAGAATAAAGAGCACCTTTTCAATAGTAGTGAGTAATCTAGCTAATGCTGTCATTTTAACAGGTGCACTACCGTTGATATGGTAACACTGACACCAATATAGCCGACTAGCTACCTCTTTGGAAGGGCTACATTAGTTTTTGTTGCTCATGCTGTAGCCGCATTAAGTTAATGAATTTTTCGACAGTGCAGTAATGCCACTTAGCGTGTAAATAAAATAACTAGTGCTGTTTTTCTTCCCCAACGTTACCTCTGCGTTGCCGATGCTCCGATTCAGCGACATCTTTTTAAACCGCAATATCAAAAGTCCAGTTTCAAGGTTAACAATCTCAGTTTTGATTCGTCAATGTTTTTTCCCGGACCAATCAGGTAAGGTTATACTCTGGCGCTCTGTAGACATAGTGGTTTGGCTAGTTGCTTAGCAGCCAAAGACGCTCCACCCATGTCATGGCGCGTTCGGGTCTCGTTTTTTTAGGTTAAAAGCGCAACACAATTACAGTTTGCAGAATATTTCCGTGGTTTGTGAATTTGGTATGTTCTACCCGATATTTTTACGCAGTCTTTCCTCTTTGTTGTTTAACACAATATGCTATGCTCGTTTTTTATATTTGTACGACACTTTATTGACCTTGAAATAACAGTAAGCCCTTAAATCCTTAATAGGACACCAGAGTTTGAATAGAATGATTCAGTAATAATAGCAATACTATTTTGTTCACTTTGAGTGATTTTTCTGTATTTGTGAATGGTTTCTGTGCTTAAGTATTATCTTGTAAAGATGGTTTCCAGTGAAGATTTTTACGTTTACCATTTTAACATGTGTCATGAATGCAACACCAGTCTTTGCTACAGAACACGGGTTGTTTTTTGTTTTCGTTTTAGCTTCACGCTGCAGATGAAAGGTGCAATTCTGTTATGCGTTTAACGAAACTCATTGTTTATTTTTGACCTCGGAAACCATAAAGTACGACGTGAATTCAGCTTACTGAAAAAAAGTGTTGAGCTATTATATCTGAGTTCGATAAGCCAGGTCTGAACGAGTTGCTGGACGCGCAGTGCTGTGTTGACAGTCATGGAGGTGCAGATGAGCGGGTTAGTTCAAATTTCCTTCAGACAACTTTAGCACTTTTACTCAACACACACAATGGCGTCTGTTATGGTAAGTATATTTGTTTTAAAACTTGCGTTAAAAGAAATGTGCGAAACTTTGTGTACATAACGTCATATGGCGCTAATATTAGCCGAGTCGGCAAGTTTCTTTTAGCTACGTCTGCTAAGAGGATTTACTGATTGGGCTGTCACACGGGGTCCTCTATATTAACTTATTAAAGCATCGCTTACACCTGCCTTTCTTCAGCTTCGCCAAGCGTAATGTTTGTAGTGTCGGACGACCACGCAGCAAAGCAGGGAGGTAAAGACTACCACGCTTATCCAGCAGTAGACTTGAGTCTGAGCAAGTTGGCCCTAACGACACGAAAAGAGTGAAAGTATTCATGAAGCAGAGCAACGCCAGAGTGTCATTCGAAAATCAAAGTCAAATGTTTTACTATAATCGCTGAGTTTTCCTAGTTCGAAGAAGTTAGAATTGATTTATTGTTTACACAGCCTACTTTCCTGTCAAGATGATTTTTTTTAAACATTGCACGCAGATTTTTCTACACTAATTGAGCTTTGTAATTGAAGGAGGATCCTACGTTGGAGAGGCACTTTAAGGGACACAAAGATGCTGTCACTTGTGCAGACTTCAATCCGAACCGCAAACAACTGGGTAACCCTTACTTTTCAAATGTAGATATGCTTTTAACATCATGCATATATTTGCTCTAGTCTTGTGTCATTCTTTTGACCTTGAAATAACGTTATAAAAAAGAGAAAGAGCATGTTGACATTGCTAGGTATTTCAAATTTTTATTGATAATATTTGAACTAAAATGAACAGATTTAAGCTATTTTTTAGAACTAGGCAAGTAATATTGAAACCACCTATCCTGTGTTCCAAAAAGGGCTGTTTTAATGGGTGGACATTTAACCTGCAAGTGTCCAATTTTTCCAATGTTTTTGCATTATTTCTCTAACAAAGGCCATCTGTACTGATTGTACTGACGGGAGTTTTATGATCTATTTTTTGTTTGAAATGTCTCCATGTGTCTTTGTTACCTTTTGTCCCTCCAGCCTCAGGGTCATTAGATAAAAACTTGATGATATGGAATTTGGCTCCCAAAGCGAGGGCCTTTCAATTTGTTGGGCACCAGGATGTGATCACTGGGGTGCAATTCTCTCCATCTGGCAATCTGGTGGCTTCTTCTTCCAAGGACAGAACAGTCAGACTGTGGACACCTTCAATGTAAGCATCAGTCACTTTATCCAAGACATGTTTAACCTGTGAATTAAAACTCGGTCCAATAACATGCAGTTTGGTGTATAAATTAATGTCTTGCCGAGATTTGGCAACAAAAATAAAATGGCTGTATTTGGTTATTTTCTGTGCATCTCATAGGAAAGGCGAGTCGACAGTGTTCAAAGCCCACACAGCTGCTGTACGCAGTGTTGCCTTCTCCCATGATGGCCAGAGACTGGTGACAGCATCAGATGACAAGTCTGTTAAAGTGTGGAGTGTTCACCGACAGTGCTTCATCTACTCCCTCAATCAGCACACTAACTGGGTGCGCTGTGCTAGGTACCAAAGAGCACATAAATCCCTATAGTCTATTTTCATGCAGTTGTGTTATAACTTACTTGACATTTGGTTTGTATGTTTGAGCTCGTTTGAATTTCCAATATAGTCAAAGAAGTTAATATGTTACATAGAGTTGTGATTAAAAGTTTACATACAGCTCATTGGCATAAATCTCAGCAAACCTTTTAGTCTTTTAGTGATTTCTTTGAACTGTTCTTTTTCCCAATCCACTCAGGGTTAGAGAAGACCAATATTTATTTGAATGTCATTCAGAAAGTTGCACATCAACCAGATATTTTTAGTAGTCATCAACAAAGATGTTTCACCACTCTTCCTGAGTTCATTTAAATTGCTTTTTTTTTGCACAGACCTGGATTTTTAGGGGAAGGTGACAACTTTTCAGTTGTGTGAGGTCGTGACTTAATGTTGGCCTGCTTTATCCATTCCAAAACCAGCTTTGTTGTGTGTTTGCAATCATTTTCCTGTTGGAATACCTAATTGCGGAGTTGCAGAAATTGGAGGTAGCCCCCCTTCTTCATTTTTTACTTTTATCTACTTTTTGCAGTCTAAGAGTACAACCGGCAGCAAAACGGCCCCATAGCAGGATGATACCACCACCATGCTTGTGCAAAATTGTTTGAACTGAGGATTTTGGAATCTGCAGTTGTGTAGAAATGGATCCATGACATTCTCATTGGATCTTAACTTGGACTTTTCCCATTGTTCTTAATATTGATCAGTTCAATAAGTGCTGTCAAAAAAGTCCAGTTGTAGTTAACAGGTAAGTTAATAGGTTTTGGTCTTTTTAAGTTAGAAAACATTGTAGAACCTTCAGCATCCCCTTATTAAAATATTTAAGTGATTGGGTGTATATATTTAAGCCTGTATGTGTACTTCTGTACACTTAAAAATGAATCCAAAATAAATGTATACTCAGTTCTGGTTTTTTGCCTTAATTTAATCTGTTTGCTGTACAATCATTCCACCCTGGAAAAAGAATAGTTCAAAGCAGACATTAAAAACCCAGAATTGAGAGTATTGAGGAAAAACATTGAGCAAACGTCTGATCATAACTGTATAAACAACTCACTGATCAACTGAGTGTTTGTAACTATATGAGTGTGAAACAGCACAGTACTGCAAAAAGTGGATTTGGACTTTTTCTGTATTGTCGTTGTGTGTTTATTTCCTGTAGATTTTCTCCGGATGGCAGAATCATAGCTTCCTGTGGGGATGACCGGACTGTCCGGCTTTGGGACACATCTACCAAACACTGCATCAACTGTTTGACCGACTGTGGAGGGTAAAATCTCTCCAAAAACTGATCTAGTGTTCTCTTTTCTCAGTATGTTTCATATAAGTTTTGTGCATCAGTTACTTGAAATTCAAAATTCAATTTGTTGTGTTAATACAGTCACATTTTCTCTTTGACGAATTTTGCGCATACACTTTTCAAAAATGTATTAAGCTGCATATTTTTCTTAATGAAGCGATATCCCGATTTGAGGATATTGGTTGTGTTTGAAAATTTAGAAGCTGGATTGTAAAGTGGTAAAAGGCCAGAACATCATTAGATGTAATTTGATGTGAAAACTAACTCACCTATTTTTGCTCTCCTATTCATGGCCACTGATTGACTTCTTTTTTTGTTTTTGTTTTTTAAACCCCAGATCAGCGACATTTGTTGATTTCAACTCCAGTGGTACCTGTATTGCATCGTCAGGAGCTGACAGTACTTTGAAAATCTGGGATTTACGGACCAACAAGCTTATTCAGCATTATCGTGGTACGATAATGCTTTTTTTTTTTTTTTTTTTTCATCTTGTGTAAACAAGTGTCTAAAATATCCTACAGTTAAGACTTTAATTGCATTCCTAGATTACTAGGTATACAATTAATTCACCTAATTTAAGTTTTCATTTAAAATTCAATTTTATATGTGTATTTTTGTGGTTGTGGCTTATTTTTTGTACAATTGGATCAGTTCATAGTGCAGGAATCAACAGTTTTTCCTTCCACCCATCCAACAACTATATGATAAGTGGTTCAAATGATGGCACTATTAAGATATTGGACCTGTTGGAAGGGCATCTGATTTACACTCTTCATGGGCACAAGGTGATGCTTAAAGAAATGTCCACTTTATTAGTTCTTCATAGTGTTTGATTGTAGTCTTTGACATTCTTTAATATATTTTATTAGGGTGCTGTGATCACTGTGGCCTTTTCCAGGGCTGGAGATGTCTTTGCCTCAGGAGGAGCTGACAGTCAGGTTCTGCACGATGACTGAACAATGAATTACCCAAATCATTCGAGGTCATATCTTTACTGTTGGAAAATGTGCTGAATTTGGGTCATGTGGTTGCATCTTGGTTGCTTAGGTGCTGCTGTGGAAGACTAACTTTGACAGCAGGTCATATCAGGATGTCTTACTTCAACACAGCCGGAGGTCGACACCAGATCCCCCACCCCACCTGTCTGACATTCATCCCAGGGGACCACACCTTCATCACCCACAGCCTACAGCCATTCAGGTCAGTCTTGTTTCACTTCATTAATACTAACGTACCATCAAAACTCTGTGCTATTAAACATTTTTTTTAGGCATTTGCCATTTCGATATAAACAGCAGATGTAAACATTTAAAGATCGTACTTTGTTTGGAAGGCACAGTGCTTGCTGTCTGTGAAGGTTCTCAGTTATCCAGGTCATCGTAGTCAAAGGAGCTTGCAAAGAAAGGCGTCTGGACTTCTTTAAGTTACTTGAAGACGTTTCACCTCTCATCCGAGAAGCTTCTTCAGTTCTAAGGTCAAATGGTGGAGAGTCCCAGATTATCTGGGACTCTCCACCCTTAAGTAACTTAAAGAAGTCCAGACGCCTTTCTTTGCAAGCTCCTTTGACTGCTTGCTGCTTAATTACATGTTTTGTTGCCAGGTCAGTCCAGCAGTAAAAGACACCAGATCAACTGAGCCACATGTCATACAGCTGGGACAGTCTGTCCATGGCAACATGGTAAGCTAATGCAGATTTCAACACATCTAAACCGTAGGATATTTAGTTGGGTGTCTATGTAGATTATTATTTAGTGTGTGCATAAAAATGACTTGAAACACAAAAATATTGAAGTACAGAAACAGCAATATTTAACTACTACTCAAGATACTGATGAAAAATGTTCTTATAGTGTCTATGAGAACATTTTATAGACGACTTAAACTAATCCATACTTGTATGATTTGGAGGGGATGGTCGTATCACCACCAGGTGGCAGTGCAGACCAGTGTTTAGTTTTGAAATCCTGAAGCTTTTCTAAAACTTGCTACAGTGGATGTTAAGGATGCTGTGATGTATATCATTGTTTTATTTATTTTTGCTTTGTGTTTACGATTAGAATGACTGTAAACTGTTCATAAACAGGCTGTAGTGTAATGGGTGCAGTGTACACAAATACTGTAAGTAGACAAAGTAGGTTAATATCATGATTAAAAATGAACTGTAGATTAGATGGAGGCTTCCTGATTGTGATGGCTGCATACCAGTTTGATAAGCGTGAAAATCATGGGCCAAAGTGAAATGTCTCCTCTTTAATGTTTGTCTTAGGATTCCTCAATTCTGTTTACTTTCAGTCTGTTTGCCTCATAATGTTATCCAAATTTGGATTTTTGTCATTAATAACATACAGCCACTAGCTGTGTTTGCCATTCAGTGGTTCTGTCAGATACGTGGATACATTTTTGTTCGCTGCAGGGCACTTTTTGCCACCATATATGTATCGCTCCACCTTTTTCAGCTGTCCTGTTTACGTTTATTTTTTTCCCTCTCTTGTTAATCCCACTTTATTTTTTCATGTTTTTAGTCCTGTGATATATTGTTGTTCCGAGGCTCATGTGGGTCATTGACCAAGCCTTGAACTAGAGTAGAAAATCATGTGTCAAGGTATCCACTTACTTCATAAACACACATCCGGCATAAATGGGAAGAAATGTTAATGAAGATGAGTAGTAATGCACATTTTCACAGAACTGAGACAGACTGATTTTGATTTGATTGTGCGGCAAAATACCTCATCCACTGTTACGTCAAAGACTGCACAGTGCTTGATTTTAAATCGAGGCTTTAGATTATTGTGAGAATTGGATGTGGATTTCAAACAGAATAGTTTAAAGGCAGGAAATTTAATTTCTAGACTAGAATCCAAGAATATGACTCTTCCTCAATCCTCTGAATCCATTGCATGCATTATTATGCACTAGTTTTAATCACTGCACCATGATGTCACCCAAAATTTATACATGTACGTCAGTTTTATCGTTGCCAAAAATGGCAAGATGAATGAATGTCACACACAGACACAGCTTCCGACTTATTATAATATATCATCACTTTTCAGTGGCTTCTGCAGGTTGTCTTTGCATGAATGCATGTGCATATTTATGAGCATTGAATGAGCATTTACAGTGTGTGAATGTACTAGTGATTTCCCAGTTGTTTGTGTGTGTTTGTGGTCGTGCTCCAGGGGTTTGTACATGACATGAGTCACTAGTACTGTGTGTGTGTGTATAATGTGTGTGAGGGTCATTCCTGTTTAAATTGGTTCAGAGCAGGGAGCCCTCAGTGCTACTCCTCCTGTCAGCTCTCATCTCCTGATAGCCATCTCTTAGAAACCTCATCTTTCCTCCCCCTCTGCCTTTTCCTCTTTTCCTCTCGTCTTCCCTTCTGGTTAGTTTCTTTGGTCTCTCACTGTTGTAGATGTCCTCAGAGAGATTTCTCTTCCGCTCTGTGTCCATGTTTCCCCTTCATCGCCCTAATGGTAAAAACGAAAATAGAGAGAACGAGAGAGAGAGAGTGAGAGAAAACGACTGGGACATGCAAGTTGCCTGAGGTGGCTACATGGGTGGCCCCATGGGAAGGTTGCTATACTGTGGCCTTCCTGCTGCCATTGGTAACCTCCCTGTCTATAATTTAGGGCCATCTCCTCTTATCACTTATGCTTTATTAGCTTTTTTGACTAATGGCCTTTAAACCTGCTAGTATTCACTTTGGTTTGCTTTTATTCTGAGTGTGTATTAGTTCCCTGGAGAGAATCTGACTGAGCTGCAAACATTCAAATGTGAATAACATTGTTGTTTTCCCCTCTTTCGAAATATTTTTTTTAACTGGTGAAAATGTTTGTAGTTTTGCAAAAGTGTTTACAAAACTATACAATTCTGCATGATTACCTTCAGGATGTTTGTATGGAAGTGCAGGTGTCAGTAATGACATGATGACTCTCCTGGGGCATCAGCTGTTTTGTCTTCCTCTTTTACATGACTAATTCTGAGCGCTGAGCTAAGAGCACTAGCTGGATAAGGTTTTGAGCAAAAATTCAGTCAGAATCTGGGCCGTTCTCTGTTTTGTAGCAATTATCAGCGACATTAAAAAACTTTGATAGACACACCAGTTTCACAAAATGATGTATCTAATCATCATCAGCTGCCATCTGCTGGTTGTCTCTGTATGATTGAGGAGACTATAAGTATGAACATCTTGTTTCAACGTTCTGTTTCTAACATGGTAACTTTATCCATTACGTTTCCGACTAAACGTGGAATTTGTTCAGGAACTGGGTCTCATATTTGTCTGGAAACCACAGAGGTCACTAAGAGGCCTCTGGTTTTGTTTGTTAATGGCCTCTTGTTTGTTAATGTGACAACATCTCTGTGGGAGTTAGAAAGCCTAATGATACTGAATGATGCAGCTGAATAAAACCACTCATTTGTGCTATCCATTCTTGTCAGTTTATTTGAACTTCTCTTGCAACTACCTTGCATGGTGCAGCTGTATATTTTTACGTTTCTTTAAATGTAGCACAGTCCCTCCTTGCGTCTCTTATAGTTAAGTGGAAATACAGCACAAGGTATTACATGGAGACTTTTACCATCCCATTGAACAGATTCCAGTCAGCAGTAAAAGAAATACAATGAATGGCAAATGTTTTAAGAGTTAATCGAAAGCAGAAGGTTTGATTTGGTTACTTGTGCCAACTCTAGTGTTCCTGCAGACGTTAGCAATACCAGTTTAAACAGACAAGGTGTCCTCTACTAACAGGCCTCCTACCATTGATCTGTGTGGGAATGTGCCTCTTTTGTAGCCATGTATGGTACACTTCTATGTGAATAAGTGTGCAGTATTGATAGTATGTTAATTTATAAGGAACATCTGTCAATTCTCAACATGTTGGCCATGTACATTTGTGTGATTGCATAGAACACAGAAGACCCCGCCTCTCTACAGTCTTCTCTGGCTTTCTGTGTAGGGGAAGTACAGGATATTGGATGGCCCGGAGGTTTAGATACCAGATTTAAGTGCTGTAGAGGAGAACACGAGTGACAAGACACGACGGAAATGAGCTAAAGATAGTAATGGGTGGAGGAGGGGTTCACTTTCCACCAGTACACAGACTCCCAGAGGCTGCATAACAGCCTCACATTCACACACACCCACACACAAATACACACTGCTGCACTTGGGCAAACGTGCTCTTGTACACTTGGTCCAAGCACTTTCATTCATACTATATCCTCCCATAGTCTGTTTGGTTCACACTGTCTTTTACTCACATGGTTATGAAGGGATATGCTGATAAAAATGCAGGAATATAGAACATTTATGCACCTAATATAAATTTACATGTAATGATTATTTGATTTGTGTGATTTTATGTAATTTAAGAACTTTACAGGTGTGCAAATTTTTGCCCCTTAGGTTGCAGTTTTCACATTTTTACAAAGCACTATTCATATGTAAACTAGCACTGTGTTTAAAATGAATCCAGTGTCCAGTGTTTTTAAATACATAATGTATACAGGAGCATTCCTCTTAAGAGATGAGCTAAAAAGATTTAAAATCGTATACTGACCTGTTTTATGTATTTATTAATTTTTATTTATTATTTTATTTATTAATTTTTATGTTTTGTTTTAAATGCTGTTCTGTCTTCTAGTCAGTAAACCATTAATAGTCATAAAATTAAGGAGTCACATATTTAGCCTTGAGAGGCCAAATATGGGCAGCAGTTTCCCTAATGCAGCTCACAGAGTGGAGCACAGTCTGTGCAAGTGAAATATTACTTAAGGCTTCCTGAGCATATGACGACTCCATGCAGTCACAGCAGAACCTCTTCTTCAGACACTGTACACGTCACATAATGCTGCGAGACTCCCCATGGCGCTTCCAGTCTATCCGATGCTTGCATGTAAGTGTCCCAAAACTTGATCCTCCTCATCAAAAATACAAGAGAAGGGCAAGCCTTATTACTAATTCACAAGATTCTCTCTTCAGGTTCACATCTGTCCTTTTCCCCTCCTCTCCTCTTTCCCTCCTCCCTCTTTCCTTTTTCTGCTTGCCTTTAATCTCAACCTTGCGCAACACCGACTTACAGGAAGCACTTTGTGGTGTCCTCCAAACAAAGAAACATCTTTTTTGTAACTCTTGATTGCTGTGTATAAAAATGGTGTTGCTTCTCTGTTTCTTAGATTAAATATGTTGCATAACCACAATTATGGATAGCATTTACATGCTTTTGTCAAAAAGGCCACTGTGTAAACGGTCTGCTCACGCTTTAACTTGACGTTCTCTAAAACCTGTCTACTTATGTAATGATCAGTTTACTGCTGTTTGTCAAACAGTTGTTTTCCAACATGAGCAGTTTGACAGATAGTGTGGCACTATGTGAATCACTGTCTATGTGGCTGAGCATGTACAGCTCCCAAGAAGAGGAGGAGACATTAACACTTTACTCTTACAATGTGAACTTTTTTTGACACTTTGCCTCCTATAGGTTTCAATGAAGAAATCAACATTCTTTTTTTTTTTTTCTTCTTTTTTTAAAATATATGTCTTTGTACTCTTACGTCAGATAATTTTCAGCTCTGTGTGCTTTTCATGGATTGGATGGGTCATTTAGTTGCGGTATGTGTCATTGGAGTTTAGTGAGTAAGTTTGATATCTGCCTTACTAATTGCATAAGATATTTCATTGTTAGATATTGCTTGGGACATTATCGATTACTTGGTATTTAGACTTACTTTAGGTTTATTTTATTGACAGTTTCTCTTTGTTTTTCGAGGCACTGACTTTTCAGATTCTTACCAGGGCAAAAGGTTTTTCTTGTAGATCATTTATTTATCATCTGAATTAAATAAGGTGTCCTTCTGATTGGATTTTGTCACTTCTGTGTCAGATCTACGTTGTAACTTGCACTATAACCGGAACACTGTACCCTACGCCGTTGTCTTCTACGTAACCTGAGGTTCACCTCCAAAGAAATGTAACCGCTGGGTTGACGCATACAGCAGTGACTTGCCAACACTGTTTGGATCAGCTGGTTGTTTTGTTTGTGGCTTTCTTAACCTTTTGCCAACACGAACATTGCAGAGTGCCCTCTGGTGGACAAACTATGAAACAACTCATAACACGGTTGTGCACCGTGTTATGCGGCTAATTTTGTTCAAGATGAATTTGTACGATGAAGGTATGATACCAATACAGCACAACCACATCCTGGATATAGATCCATTTTTAAAAAGATGACTCCCTGCACAAACCTGTTACTTCCAATGCCAACATCTGTAAAATGCTAGTTTATATCTGCTCTCAGTATAATCGTTTTCAAGGGTGATTTTGTGTAAAATCCATGTAGTACAAATTGCTATTATTAAATTAACTGTAATTCTATAATTGTCATTTTTCCACAAGGACAATACAACTATTTCTGGACTTTCATTTTTGTCATTTGAAACGTCTTATTTTCTGCCACCTACCTCAAACAGTTCTTCACGTTTGACTAACTCCCTGCTCTCTTAATGCTCTCTGAAGGTTACAGCAGTATCCTCAGGTGCCACTGGTAGGAACGTGCTGACAGTTGGTCCTTGCAGTAAGCTAAGAATAGACTGTGAGGTCTATTACAAGTATTACCAGGACACCTGAAAGGCAAAGATGTGTTGCATTTTATTTTCCTGCTTGTTGTGAGAATTAAATGGAGGCTAAGGTGAGAGATAAAAATAGAACTTGGATGAGACAAAGAAGGACAAATTTGATAATGATGTCATCCTTCCAATGAGAATCTGGCCAGAAGGGAGAAGGAAACACAACATGAAACATTAGTTGCACTTTAATTACACTTTTTATTAGGCTTTATGTTTATTTTTTGTTTGTTTTTTAATAATTCCAAACTTGCTAATTCTAAATAAGGAAGGATTCATTCACAGTTTGTTGAATATATTTTATTGCAGTGCAGTGTTTTGCTGGGAAACCTTGGGTCCAGGCATTCATGTGGGTTTTCCTTGACACTGGTATTGCTTTGACCAGCACACTGTCTATGGCAGCAGCAAGACATTGTAAAACAGCTTTAGGGAAATTAACAAAAACTTAAGGCCATGAACTGGAATCTATACAGCTGTCACTTGATCCGGTCAGGTGTCCCTGGAATGCGAGGAACAAGCAATCCACTACCAATGTGCTGATGCACAGACTAGTGAAAAATGTTTTTTCACTAGATGTATCAAGTGGGTAGTTTTAATGTTGTAGGTGATTATTGTATCGGTATTTTGATTTAAAATTGATTTAAAGTTTAATAATTTCTGATTTTTAGAAGGAAGGAAATATACTTTGACTTGAATCTAATGTGCACTCACACATTTGCTTTAACTGAAAATACAGGCTACAAATGTATCTAATATATTTAAGTTCATCTAACAGTGGTGGACTCAACTGCAGCTAACCCATTTAAGAGAACCAGTGCATATGTCTGTGGAAATAACAGGCTACCTTAATGTTTGGCTGTGTTGCACGTTGATGCTATTTTCTCCCTGAGTGGAGGCAGAGAGGATGTGGCCTGGTGAACTGTGTAGGCAGATCAGACGCCTCATGGCTCTGCTGCTGGCCGAGTCTATTTCTGTATAACTCATCTAGGCTTGCAGAAAAAGTGGACATTGATTTTTTTTTTTCTTCTCCTGAACAGTTTTTTATATTTTTTTCTTTATTTTTTATTTTTTCTTCCCATTGAGAGGCATCTACCTGCTGACCTTGAGTGACTAGGGGCAAGGTTAGCTAAAACAGGACTGTGCTTTGAATGGACTCTAAGAAATTGAGTTTTAAATGTGTTAGGCACTGGCTGCTTAGATAAAACCCAATATAATGCTCTAACTGAATCAGTATGGTGTGTTTTTGTGAAGCCTGATTTTGTTTACAACAGTCTCAAAGCAAATGTACCTTCTAGGGTGGTTTATAAAATATACCAGTAGAACATTTTCTTATGTACCTTTCTGTTTTCATTAATGCCTCATCCTCTTAGATCACTTAGTTGCTCACTCTACTACTATAACTTTCTCTCTGTTTCTCTCACACACATACATTGATATGACATCCCAAGTTTGAATCCCGTGTTTACAAAAAATAACTGACAATTATGCAATATACCTCAGTAAGTAAACTGGTTTTCACCAGCTATTGCAGAAATGACTAAAATGTTGTAAGCTGGCTACTTCACGACTCAGAATCAGCCCTACACATAAGGACTTTCAGTTCGGGACTTTTTGGTGGAAAAAATAATTCACCTGGAACTTGATCCCTGGAGTGGAAATGCAGTGATTCCTAACAAACGTCACTAGTTCTTCGGAAACGTTCTAAAACTTGGAATGACATTGTTTGTAAAAGTGGCTGTGCGCCAGTCTTTTATTCACACATGGGTGTGTATGCGCATTACTCTGTATGTGCAATTGTTTGCACACCCATGCATATGTCTGCAAGGGAGGATTAATGGAAAGGGCTCAGAAAATAAATCCATTTCCTGTGAGATGAGAAAGCCACTGGTCACAGTTTCTCTCCGGAGGTGCAGCTGTAACCCAATACCTCGTCACTCCCAGGTTAAACCCCACCATTTCTCACTGCTACCCCCCTCCTGTTAAGCTCATAGTCCACCTGTGAGGAAGTCATTCATCTCTCTGCTCCCAGGAGAGGGATAAGTGGATCCCCCTACTCTGACCACAGTTGCCCTGATGCCAATAATGGGCTTTTATTGTTTGATGTAACCCTTCTCTTCCTCTTTCTTTTCCAGACCTAATCTCAGATCTTAATGCTGCTGTTATACACTATTCCATATACTACTGTTCTGCACATGTCTGTTTTCTCAGTCTTCCATGGACATTTCATATATTGAGCATTCACATCTGTTGCATAAGTCCAGTTTCCTCTTAAGTCATCTTCACGCACATTATACATTTACATTTATTTTCCCCACTTCTGTCTAATCAAATAATGTGAGGTAGAATGTCTTTAATCATGCACACTACAGTGCAAAATAGTGGGTGTTTTTAGGAAAACAAGCACTGACTCCAGAATTCACTCAGAAAACATGTTAAAAAAATGGAAATGGATTAGACTTTACTTGCGTAAAAACCTCAGAGAGACAAATGGTTCAGGGATTTGTCCAGTAATCAGGATGATTCTAACTCAACTTTTGCTGCCGTGCGTTCCAGTCACGTTTTGCTACAAAGTTTTTCACTCGCAGCAGTCACGTTGCACATGATTGTTTGGCTCTTTGTCTCCAGACTTTGGGGGGATACCTGTTTGATCCTTTGAGAAAGTCATGTCTTAATCAAATTTAAACCCAAACAGCAAGGAAACATAATGAAGCTTTTGTGCTAAAAGCTGTGACTGTGTGGTTTCTTTAGAGTGATTATTAGTGATATTGTTGAATTGTGTGTTTTACTGTATTATTTATCTTATTATTTTTCTTTAATTGTTTGCCACAGTTTAGATGCAGGGATTTTGGTTAAAGACGCTTAAGTATTTTGTGGAGGCTTAGCGCACAGTATGTGTGAGAACACAGGAAAGGTTAGGTCGCCACTATAGTCTGAGAGGTTGCATTGTTTTACAACGAGACTATGAGCAATTAGCTGTGAGGTTGTTCTGAATGGCAAATGCCTTTCCCACAGGTGCTTTGCAGTCTTTTTGGTATTAGCTTAAGAGCTAAAGCTGATTAGCAGGCATTTATGTGGCAAGGCAGTTCAATCAAATCTTTCTCGTGGACATCCATCTGCTTAGGCTGTTTCTGTGAGAGTTGTAGCTTTTGAAACGGCAGTTGTAATAGTTGTGTGAATTGTATTTAGCAGTATGATGCTTTTAGCATTCAGTGCTCCAGGGTTTCTAACTTTCTAAGATGTAAAAGGATATATAGTGGGATATGTGTCATGATTACATGCAAGCAATATGTAACTGCTGAAGTTTAAGTGATGCTATGAAGCGTCTTAGAAAATGTTTCTTAGCTTTCTCATATTTTTTTACTTGGCTTTTCATCCATTTTGGTGTTTTCAGATTCCAGTGTTTGATGTTCTCAGCTATAACACAGATGTTAAATTAACTGTTTGCTGAGCTGCTTGTTGAAATTATAGTCTCTTTTGTAATTATGGGACACCGTACCAATGTTTTTGGTTTTTCTCTGTGCTCCAGCAGATTCCAAATTAAACAATCAATATGCGATTAAAGTGCAGATTTTGGGGCATCATTTCAAGGGGTTTTACAAAAAGTTTCCATAAACTGTTTGTCCAAACATTGTTATAATTCTTAAAGTGCCCCCCCCCCCTTTTTTTTTTTCAGAAGTTCAAAATTAATGGGACAACTTAGTTGTCTTCTGTGATATTTCAGGGATTTTGTTGTTGCTGAGATTCAGTAATGCAAGGGAGAGAAGAAATGAAACTCTCTTGGGATGGTAAGGTGGTGAGGTGGTCTTATAGTTGAAATCAGGTTCTGTGACATAACAGCAGGCACATCCAAACTATAATTTATTTTTAGTGTGTGTTATTCAACAAAATTGGGATCTAAAATTACTCATGGCGTCATGGTTTCCACATTTTTATAGCAGTAATTTAAAACTGCTTTTCAGAGTGCTTTTATAACATCCTCAAATTTATCCTTCCAGTGTCATAGAATTCATAATCTATGAACAAATGCCGTATTAAAAAGAGTCTATAAAACTGTTTAATTTGCGCAAAAGCATGGATGTCCTCACTTTGTCCACATGCCACCTTTTTGGCTTCAAGTCCCCTTGTGACCAGCTATATATGGACTCATAAGTGAGCCTAATGAAGGGAAATTGCCCATTTATTTCCTCTCCACAGTTAGTTATTCTTAGAAAGTCCCAATGCTGCACCACTTCAAAGGCCCCAGTCTAAACTGACATCCAGGACCCTTGTCAAGAACATCTTGTGAGACACATCAGGAGCTATGTTTGGAAAAGCTCATGTGAAGCCAATTGACAAGAAGTCTCCTCAAAAACAAAATGCTTTACAAATTCGCTTGAATTTGTGTAGGGTTGTGTGTTTTATGTTCTAAGGCTTGTTAACTACCATCAGCACCAGGTAAACTTATGCGGTATAGACACATCTGGTGACTTGTGCGCTCCATCTTTGAGCAGCACCACAGTTGCAGTGATAGTAATTATGGTGTCAGTACTGCTGCCTGGTACAGTGGCAGCAGCGTGGGTAGTTGGATTGATGGGGTTGTGAATAAAGTCTGTTAATCTACAGTTAGAAGATTAACTGTTTTTGAAAAATGATTTTGTGGTTTTGCTTCAGTCAAAACTACAAAGTTAAACTATCTGGTATAGCTGTGAGTTATTTGTGTAAAGGTATCCAGGCTTCTTACTGTAGTAACTGCTTTAAGTAGTTAGACTGGACAAACTGTACGGATGGAGAAATTGTGGCACGTTTGGGTTCACTCTCAGCAGTGCAGAAATCAGTTCATTCGTTGCTCCTGTCCTTTTCTTCTCTGAAAATATCTCTCCTGCTTTTCGTTGCCTGATGCAGTTTGATTTTTTTTTAATTTTTTTTTTTTTAACTTGGCAATACACCATGTTTCCTTTGTTCCTACCACTCACTACAGAACACAATAGCTTTGGTGTTTGGGATTGCACAGGAGGAAACACTTGATGGTCTCCACAATCACCTTTCGCAGGAGAGAGTGGGCTGAAAGGTTTGGCTAGTTTGACATTAACATTTGACCCATGTGGAGGTGGTACAATAAAATCACAAGAAAGGATCAACTGTGTACAATTTTTCCTTGTCCCTACCGTTCCTACCTCTGGAGTCATTTAACTCCTCTGCAATGGATGAAGCCCTACATTTGCGTACCTTCTGGCAGAATAACTGGTACCTCCTAAAATAAAAAAAATTACATTGTTATTATTACTCACACACTCAAACTCACACTTTAAATGGTCAAATGATTAATTTCTCATCAAATAGTGACTTAGAAATTGCCAAGGCTTAAATTTGCAGAGAACCAGGCTAACCCTGAGAACCTTTTGTTCTGGCCTTAAAGGCAGAAGTGGACGAGACATTTTAGCAATACACACAGAATCTGATGTAACCATCCGCTCTGGTATTTAGACTGGACGCCTACATAAAAACCTGGCTTTGATGTTAAGAGGAGTTGGGTGAACCCAGGAATGTCATTGGGGTTACTAAATAAGCATGTCTGCTGCCAACAAATCCTGTCACATCTTCAGAAATTCAAGAAGCACATTCTTATTGCTCACCCACCTCCTCCACCCACATTAAGGTCTGTTCGACTCGGAGCACACCTATACATTTGTCTACACGATTGTGATACTGCTCCTGCTTTTGAGAAATTAATACATAGCTCACTTCTTGAGAAGTTTTGAGTTTTGTATCATTCAGTTTGTCTGGAGTAGCTGGAGGAATCGGAAGTAATGTTCTACTTAGAAAAATAGGCAGTATGTTTGCTGTTGAATTTAATCAGCTTTGGGAACACTACCAAGTTACTAATCTGTGCTTTGGCAACCTTTTAAAACACATAGAATGCAGGCTTACCAGCTGGCAGACAGAGCTTCATTAAAAAACTACAGACAAATTAATCAGATTAAATATTGTTAAAGAGGAGGAAGTTTTATTTGAACTGGGATCTGAAGTTTAATATTTTCCAGGAAGTGAGTATTTATTTATTTTAGGTCACAGGGTGTCTGATTACTTTTTGTTAAACTTGTTTTAAATAATAAAAACCTTGAATGTTTTAGTACTTTAATAAAAAGTTCTTAAAGTTGAAGAACATAGAAAATGTTACAAACTAACACAGTTTACTTTCAAATGTTGTTGGTTTTAAAACAATCAAAAATCATTTTCCCTATTAAACGTTGTGTTAGCTGAATGGCTGCTCGAGATAGCTAATGTTGTATAGCATATTGGGTTAGGGTTAGAACAGGATCCTGTATAAGTCCATATACTGTACATGAATAGTGAAACAGTATGGAACATGTAGCTTTTGTGTGAGCCAAAAATCAGCCTAAATATGTCTACAAAGGACTTTAGCCTGAAAAGACAGCTGAAGATGTACGGCAAATTTACACATACACTATTTGCTTACTGTGTTCACCTTAATGTGTCCCTCCTCCACCTTTTCAAATCCTGGTTTGTTGTCTTAAAGCTGCTGATCTTGGTGCACTGTCAAAAAATTGAGCATCTACCTAAAAACTGAAGCTAATTTTAATCTTTAAAGAAAGACTGCTGTGAAGATGCACACACTGACTAATACATGGACACATGTGTGGACAGAAAAGGCCTGCTTGTTGTTTGTCTCTTTGATAGAGGGTTGACAGGCAGCTGGGTGCTACAGGGCTCATGAAGACAAACCACAATGCCCACCTGTGGCTGCCGGTGCCTGGGGGAAGTGCTCTGCTCCCTCCTGCCTGTACCGTTAAGGGCAGAGGCACAGCACGGCCTCTAACCCCCTGCTGCTGCTGCAGCAGTCAGTCAAACAGTCTAGCTCTACCACCTTCTTTGAGTGCTCCCTCTGTTGCTCCACATTGATGGAAGCACTAGCTGCTTCCTCTTTGAGGACCTCTCCAGCACAATCAGCTGGCCTTTCTTGTCATTCATTTAGCCACCTGCTATCAGTGTTTCCCACAGGTTGGCATTTTGGAGGGGGTAGATAGTGTTAGAGCTGTATGTGAATTATTGTTGACATTTCAATAAGCAAGCCCAATATTTTGAATTATATTAGATGACGTTAGGTTTTATTTTCACAGCACCATTAAATTTTATATCCTCACCTAACACTGCTGCTTCAGTGAAGTATAGCAGTACTTCAGGTGAATGTCAAGTCTTTGCATAGCCTTGTTGAATACTGTCCTGTGCTTTGTCATCTGTGATTGTAACTGAAGCAACTGTAATCAGTTGCATTACTGGTAATGGGAAGGATTTTTTTTTTTCTGTTCAGCAGCTGTTCCATGTAGCATGGATGTACAAATAAACTCAGAGCTTTATACTTCTTAAAGTCAGGGTTTTTTAAATAACTGTTTTTCAACATGATGCATTTTTAATGAAATTTTTATTGTTTTATTTATTTTTTTGTTGCCAGTACAATACACTTTATTGTCAGTATTATTTGAAGCCACATTCAGTTTAAGTTTTTGTCCTTTTTACTCTTGAGTGGAATCTCTGTTGTGCCGTCAGCCAATCATTTGTGACTGTTAATGGATTACTGTAAGGGAGCAGAAGAGTGCCAAGAGCACGAACGTCACATCCTTTGAATTTCTGTGGAAAGGCCATCTGCATGTGGGGAGGGTGTCTGCCATTGTAGAAGGTCATTCAGTTTAACCAAGGACCTTATTTGCGCTCACTTCCTGAATGATTGCTCTGGTGTTTACTCTGCATTTGTTATGGTTATGCTTTCTGATTAAAGTAGTTGCAATATTTATACACCTCCCCATTTTGATAATTTCACTGCTCTAATTTCAATTGCACAATACTTACACTTGAGTAAGATCAATGAACATTGGTATTTCCTCCTTTGCATTACACCTCTGCTCTTATTTCATTCCTATGGATTTGTGATTTTAGCCGGCATGTGTATGTGTGGGTGGGAATGGCCATTAAAATGTGAATAATGTGGTTAAATCTTACTAAGGGGCTTTAAAATGGGCTAATCCTGTGCAAAGCCACAATGACGTTCATTCACTTCCTCGCTGTGAAAGCACTCGCCTCCTCTTGAGACTTTGGTGGGAAAGAAACCAAAGGCAATCCTCTGGTTAGGATATGAGTTTCTAAACTTCTCAGTGAAAGGCTAATTTCCTCTCTAACAAGAGTCTTTCTTAGGAACCTTTGCTGTGATGTATACCTATTCAAAGCCATTTAAATGAAAGCTGCAGGTGTATGTCATCAGGATGGAAAGTTTTCAGATTGGTTTGCAAAGAGATTTTCCTAGATTTGTTATTTTATTTTTATCTAATGTTATTTTTGGCATTAAAATAATATAGGTTTAGAGTAAACTCAAAACTTAAGATGGTGATGAATCATAGCATACAAAGATTGTTCAAGATACCATTGACTGCTGCAATGAAACTGTCAAAACAGACAGCGCTCACTATTTCTGTTTGTGGTCCTTTTTAGTGTCTGCACTGTTTAGTCAGATCTTTGTACAGGGTGTACCAATATAATCAGATAGCAGAGACTCTAACATTTGGCACGTAACAGAGAGAAAAGTGGAAGTATAAAGAGGAAATCCAGTTTAAAAAAGAAAGAAAAACAACACAACCCCCCCACCTCCACCCCATATATAGGATCTACAAGACCCAATGAAAAGTAAGGAACTGGGAGTAAAACAAAAGTAGAAAACTGACTTTGTTCCCTGGCATCGACATCAATGACGTAAATAGTTTTGGTTTTTTTGGGGGGTTTTTTTTGGTTTTTTTGTAATTTGATTTAGTTAAATGAGTATGCCTCGGGTTATGTTGGTACCTCCTGTTCAGCCCGGCGATGCATTGTTAGCTCAGGTTTTGGCAAAAAGATCTCTGTTTAATGATATCCGCATGTGCAGCATTGATTAAATCTGTCTACAAGTGAACCCAGAGAGCTATGTTTCATGTTCAGGCCCTCATGACGGTAAACATCCTCCAGAAGTGTCCTTAAGCCAAGTGGTGATTTTTATTTATTTATTTATTTTTTTCCCCATGGGTACTGCTGTTGGCTCTTACTTCAAATCTCCTGAGGGGAAGCAGTTTCAAAAAAGGATTTTGCTTTTCAAATTGACATAAATGAGAACAGTATGCAACGGCTAGGGAAAACAAAAAAATGACTTATTACTAATTGATCTTTGGTGAATTAATAGAGATGAATATTGAGGTCTCGGAAAGGCCACTGACTGAGCGTCAGTTGTAATCTAGCTTCAGTTGTGGTGAATCCCTTGGGATTCATAGAAAACTTGGGCTCATACAACTAATATATTTAAACTCTCAGTGACTCTATTTCTTAAAATTGTTATCTTGTCTTGTCAATTTTGGAGGTTGTTTGTTTTTTTTTGTTTTGTTTTTTTGTATTATAGCTATCAGTCTGTCTCTTAATTTGATATTTAGTCTCTGATTAGTTTGCTCATCATCAAGTGGCAATGCATGGACTGACAAAAATTCTCTCAACCATGTTTACAGGTGTTATGTAATGGGTGAGCTTATTCAGCCATTACAAAAAACGGACTTATTAAGTGAAAAAGTGCCTTCATATCCGACAGCAACAACAATTGCTGGCATGAAGACAAGAACTGAAATGGTGTGTGGGCGTATTTGCATGGGTGTGATCATTTATGATTCTGTCCATTGATGCCTCAATTTTGAAAGCATCACAAATGGTGCGCGAGTCCTGCTCATTTCAGATTCATGTTTACTATGTGGGCATTTGAGAGTGAATTACAGCCATGTCAAGAAAACATGTTCCTGCCTGCCTTTATCATAGCATAAATTGGAGGTCGTCTCCACAAGAGCAAAACCAAAACAGACCCAGTGTTTTTTATGTTGTTATGACCTTGACTCAGTAGATTAAAATCAACACTGTTTGGCGTAAAACCTTTAGTGCCCTTCTGTTGTTGCCGTCATAATTCAGTTGAGTGGAGGACATGTTGACTTTGTCGTCTTATCTTAGTGTGAAGAAAGTCGTGGCAGGAACCAAATGGTGTTCGGCATTAATGATTAACAAGATTCATGTTAAACATTATTTACTCAGTAGGAAGGGTTTTCATCAGGGAAACCATTAGGCCCAGTCGACCAGCAGTTTTTAGGGCAGTGTGGTGCTATTTAATGTTACACTTATATATTTTTTCCTTTTTACACATTTTTTTTTAAACTTCTATTTAACTAGAAAGTGAAATTATTTACACTGTAACACCTGTAACACTATCTGCTTGCTAACTGTTCAATTTGTAGAAACCTTTTAATACAGACCATAAACAGAGCGAGGGTTGTGTTTTATACTCAAAACTTGAGGATGAATAGGTATTTTATTAAAAATGTAGGGAACTTGGAATGTTCAAAGGAATGCATAAAAACACATAGAGGCAGAACAGCTGTGGATAGAAAACTAACTAATAATCAGTTATCCACAGTAAGGGAGGGCTTGGACATGACCTTCTCAGAGGCAGCAAAATTTAATTTCCTGCCCCTTGGTTGTCTTGTAATGCCATGTTAATAGCTTCCTGCTCGCATGCATTGTAGCCAGGCTGCCACTCGTGCTTGTCTATTTCCGCCACAGCATGCCACCTAGTGCTGCCACAAACGATTATTTTGATAGTCAACTAGTCACCGATTATTTTTGCGATTAGTCGACTAATCACATCATCATCCCTTGGACGTAAAACGTACAGCTTATTGCACCAGCAGCATCTGCTCTTATATAACTGTCATTAGCTTACAGCTTTAAGTGTTTCAGGTATGTGCTAACTAAAAATAAAGACAAGATGATAGTTTATTAAATTTTAATGAAATTTGCAGATTGTTTCGGTGCAGTTTAATAAACTCCTTACTATCTAAAATATAACAGGACACCGGAGTATATTCTCGAGCATCTCACACTTCTGATAATCAGCTGTCTGCTTGACGTTTATTCAGCTGTGTAAAAACTATAACTTTAATCTCAGCCAAACCGATTTACTCAGGAACAAATAAAATACTAAAAAAAAGCCAAACAATAACATTTTTAAGTTATCTAGGTGACTTGTATATCATGTTTAACCTGAGTAGCGAAAGACGGCGGTGGGTTTGAAAACGATTTGCCGGGAGTCCGGTGTTCTCATGGGCTCTAGTGAGCCTTGAACCCCGGCTAGCTATCGAGCTAGTGGGTAACAGACGTCTCCGAAAACGTCGGAGCGCTTTTGAAAATATGTGGTGTCTTGATAAACTGAGCAGATATTTGAGGTTTACACAGCTACATTCTCGCCAGAAAATATGTTAAACGTTTATTTTGTGACTCTTAAAGAATAATAAGAGTAATTTTAAAACTAACTAGCTGCCCCAATGTTGACAACTGCGCTGGTCTGCGCTATGAATTCTGGGACACAGCTTCTTCTTCTTCGGGGTTTAACGGCAGCTGGCATCCTTGTACATGCAGTGCTGCCATCTTCTGTTTCAGTCCGTTATTACACTCTTAAATCCTACTACTTATTCCTGCGTCTTTTGTGATCTTACAAAGCTTCAAACGACACGTCGACTATTAAATTAGTCGTCGACGATTTTGATAGTCGACGTAATCGTGACTAGTCAACTAATCGTGGCAGCCCTAATGCCACCCTTGTATTACTGGTACATGGGTGACAAGAATATGGACACAGACAAACACACACATACACCAGTTACATGACAAGAATTTCTTTCCTTTGACAGGTGAATACATTCATCTTTGAAATACATTCATTAAATAACCGACTGTATACAGTCGTGTGAAATTCACCCCAAGGTCAGACCATACATTGCTTGGAGAAACTGCAGGAAAATCCAGGTGAAAAAAATCCAGGAGAAAGCTGCTACTCTCCAAATAGAACAGCATGGCTTAGCATTTCAAATTTTCTTCTGAACAAATCGCAAAACCTCTACAACAGTGTACTTTGATTAGATGAGACCAATTAAAACAAAAAAAAACAAACCTTTAATTACAGGACAAAATTTGGGTACATCGCTGTTTATATCTAGATAGAAAATACAAACAGATCAACACACAAGATGGTGTCACGCCTGCTGGACATTTCTACCTGATGCACCTCCAACAGTGCTCTTTGACGGGACTACCCTGGGGGAGCCATGGTAAACACCTATAGGGCCTTGATTGGGTCATCAGCTGAGGACCACCAGTCAATTACGATTTGCTTTAACCTCAGTACATCTCCTGGTGGTAGAGTGATGACCAGGATCTTTTCCTGGCACCCCTTGTTGCTGCCTTAGGGGTTTTTTGGCCCCCACATCTCTTTAAACACAACCAGAAACTAGCTTTTCCCGCTTCCTCCGCCAGTTCCTTGGTTACTCTTCTGTGTCCTGCTTCTGTGAAGTGGAGTAGAGTTGAAGTTGAGAAGCTGACAAAGCCCGACACCCCATTTCCACTGGGAATACTACAGCATTACAGCCGGCCTACCTGCACTCAGCTGCCAGGTCAGAGTACTTGGATTGCTTCAGCTCATGGGCAGCCTCTGAATAAGTACCAGCTTCTTTCAGCATGATTCTATGGCGTCACTAATGGTTTAAAGTTCCACAGCTAATATGACCAATGACCAAAACTGTCTAGATCCTTCCGTCCATCCATCCATCCTTCAGCCTATCTGAGGCTGCTACTACAGCTGTTGTAGCCTAACCAAAGACACAGACCTCCCTTTTCCCAGCCACCTCGTCCAGCTTATCCAAGGAAACACCAAGGCATTATCAGGCCAGCCAGAGATGTCATCTCTACAGCGTGTCGTGGGTCTTCCCCAGTGGGACATGCCTGATAAAACTCATCCAGGAGTCGCTTTTATGAAATGCCTGAACCACGTCAGCCAGCTCCATTTGATGTAGAGGAGTAGTGACTCTACTCTGAGCCCCTCTCAGGTGCTGAGCTCCTCACCTTATCTTTAAGGGAGATACCAGCTACTCTTTGGAGAAAGCTCATTTGTTTGTAGTTGTGATTTCATTCTTTCAGTCACTACCCAGAGCTCATGACCACAGGACAGGGGAGACATAGATTGGCTGAGCTTTGCAGCGCACCCTCACAATACATTTTGGTGTGCCAGGGCTGTCTGGCATCCTCCATCGTGCCACCTGATCAAAATCCCCACCACGTGGTGATCAGTTGACAGCATAGCTCCTCTTGTCACCCAAGTGTCCAGAACATATGACCACAGATCCAAAGATACAATTACAAAACTGATCATCATCCTACAACCTAGGGTGTCCTCGTGCCACGTGCACTTATGGAGATCCTTATATTCGAACATGGTGCTTGTTATGGACAAAGTGTTTGCATAGAAATCCAGTAACAGAATACCACTCAGGTTCAGCTGCAAACGCGTCGTTTTACAGGAAGCAAACCGAGGTGATACAATACTCACCCCTGCTCGCAGCCTCTTACTGAGGGCAACTCCAGACTGGAACAGAGTCTAGCCCCTGTCCAGGACACTGGTCCCATTACCCAACCTGCGCATTGAGGTAAGATTGAGAGATACGAACTAGATATAGTCAATCTCACACACTAGCCCAAGTTCCTTCCCCACCAGAGAGGTTCCATGTCCAGACTGTCAGGGATCAGAGGTGTGTATCTGATTTAGGTCAGGGTTAGTCAGTGGAATGAGTTCATTCATCCTCCAGGAACTGCCTGCCTTGAGTCTCATAATGGGTCCCACAGTGGGTCCAAAGATTTCATCCTGAACCCTAATGTCAGGCAGGGTGCCATTGCCTAGCCTGTAGAGGTCTTAGCATCGCTGAATGGATATGCTTTCCCAGACCATCACTGACCCACCATCAAAACCTACTACTGGCGCACTTTGTTTTTCACTGATGATAGCAGGTTCACCCTGAGCAGATGTAACAGATGTGAAAGGGTCTAGAGAAGCCAAGAAGAACATTATGGTGACTGTAAAATCATACAGGACCCACACAGGAAGGAGCTAGCAGTGACGTGGCCATGGCTTCTTCAGGCCCTTTCACATCTGTCTCACGTCAGATTAAATTCTCATCTGTTAAAAGCACAGTGCGCAAATGGTAGACATGTCAACTCTGGTAATCTATGGCAAATGCCAGTCAACCTTAATGGTGCTCCGCAGTGAGGACAGAGCCCACTAGAGGATGTCGGGTCCTCAGGCCACCCTCATGTTCTTACTGCTTGTTCAGGAACATTGACACCAGTGGGCTGCTGGAGGTCATTTTTATGGGATCTGGCTGTGCTCATCCTTCAATGACCTGGTCAGACAGTCATAACTGTCTGTCTCTTTCAATCTCCATGGTCTGAAGACTTTCCTGGGAGACATGACAAACATTCTGGCAATGGCATGTATTGATGTGCCATCCTGGATGAGTTAGACTGGTTTTTACACTTCTATAGGTTCCAAGTATTGCATTACGCTGCCAGTAGTGATACTGATCCTAGCCAAATGTAAAACTAGTGGGGGGGAAAAAAGCAATCAGAAAAAATGAGGAGAAGAAAAAAAATCTCAGTGGCCTCTTCCTGTAAAACCATTCCTTGTCTCATTGTTGCCCCTCTAGTGTACCTGTTAATGTAATTAACACCAAAGCAGCTGAAACTGATTTACAATCCCATTTGCTACTCTATGTATATGTTTTTAGCACTATTTTAAAAACATGGCAGACAAAGGATTACACGTAACCACTGCCACTGAAACACAAAATTGCAGGTTGTCTCTGAGTTGCTGCTGTGACACATCTTTAATAAAGCCAGTCAAGGGTTTTTAGTCCATTCATAAAGTAATTAGTTATTTATGTTCGAACCACACAACTAATGATAATGATAATGAGGTCTTTACTCTGTGACTCATTACCCTTAAAAATTAAGACATCAGGTGACAAAGCTGCTGTTGTGCTGTGGTTTAAAAAAAAGCCTGTTTCCACACCTACGCTGCAAGTGCTTGACCATATTTAATGAACACTGAACAACCTTTTTTGGTAGAGGCTTTCATGAAAAGTCCTCTGATACCACTGTATCCACTTTTACCATGAGTGGTAACCTATAAACACTATTCATGTGAGTGCTGTGCTTTACCCATTAAGCAACTCCTACATATTTCACATTTAACAAAGCTAAAACTTCTCAAACCCTATTCAAACTCTATACGTGACAGAAGGTTTGGATTGCATAATATTTGTGAGATTTTCATGAGCTGGTGAGGTTAGTTTTTTTTCTTTTTTCTTTTCTTAATTAGCTCAACTCTGTTTTTCTTTTTGTTTTTCTTGTCCACTGTGGGCATTGCAATACATTTTCGTTGCAATGTTTTTGTAATATTGCCTTATTAACGGTTTTATGAGTATGTAAGCTGAAGTGAAGCAATATCAACACATGTCGTGCCATGTTTCTGAGATCCTTTCATCCTCCTTTACTTTTTTTTTCATCCTCCTTTTTTGTTCAGTTTTGATCTCTATCAAGCTCTGAGAGAAATCTGATCCCAGAACTGCTTGCTCCATGTCAGTTCTGTCTGTGCAGCTTCAAAGATCTTGATAGCTCTATTAAGGACTCTGCTATTCCATAAATAATACATCATAAATTCAGCCAGTCTAGCATTTTATTTATACTGGTTACTCTTAAACTGTTTATTCTTAATCAGGAGCATTCAGCCAGAACTGGTCACCTTTTTTGTGTGTTTCACTTTATTTCCTTTTCTCTTACTGATGATTTTTTTCTTTCCTTTTTTTTTCTCACTTCTGCATTTGAAGGGACTGCACACCTTATTTAAAAGCAGCACACATTCATTTCAGCACCAGTTTTAATAACACAATGTATGTGTGTGTGTGAGAGAGCGATTATATCAAATTTGTTTTTCTTGTACTGTATGCTTGAGCTATGACATGGAGCATTTCTTGTAAGAATCACTTCCGTGTGTATATCACACATTTCTATTTAAGATATGTGTTGGTGTGAGGCAGGTTTCAAGCTGCTGTTTAGTGCATTATGTGTGGTGTTATGGGTCTAACCATGTTATTCTGTGTGTGTGTGGTCTTCTGAGAATGACTATGCTTTCATTTGTAACAGCATAACTATTCCTTTTTTTCTTCACATTACCCCGCTTTGTGTGTTCAAGTGCTTTTAGCTTCTGTGTGTCTGGGTCATCTGCCACTGAAACATGGCAGGAAGCTACGGTTTTTCTATTAGCTGTGGTTGAGGTGTTTACAGTTCCATTTATGCGTGTGTGATGTGGACAGAAAACACTGCATCTAATGGCAAGCAGGGTATTTTTGTTTGTGTGTGGGTGGCTTCTGTGCGGATGTTCGAGGCAGACAGAGGAGCGAGAGAGAGAGAGAGAGAGAGAGGGGAGGGTGAGAAATCAAGTGGATATATGCACTTCCTCAAAGCCACATGAACGTCCTCTTGTTTCCTGCTCATCTGTGCTTTAAAAACATCAGTGTCGCCACACCTTTGACAAACATCTGTGCTAATTCATGTGACTGTGTGCTTTGCCTATTTTCTCTGTGTGTTTTTTGACACGTCACTGTGTGTTCATAGGTGGATGTGAACGTACTTAACTGTTGTGGGTTTTTTTTTTTTTTTTATTAATTTTGTTTGAGGAGACACAGTTTCGTTTTGTGGGTGTGGTATAGAGCACCTTGTCAGATGACAGTTAGGGGTGACAGAGATGAAAGGACAATGAGTCGTCTGCTGTGATGTCTTGGCAGGACCAACATGAAATGGAGGCTTCAGATGACCTGCCAGGTTAAATGTTAGGGGCAGAGGGGAAGAGGACTGGCTGCTTTTTGTCGTCTCTAAAAAAGTGGTTTTCTTTTTTGTGAGGGGGAAAAAAATCAATAATTTCATATCACTTTCAGCAATCAGTACTAAATCTGATGCAATAACTATTGTTAGTCTGACTTTAAAGGCTTGTTAGAAACCAAATCACTGGAAAGAGGTTTCACAGTTGTCTTGGAGTCATATAGCCTTCACATTACAGAACAACCAAAATTGTAGTAATTCCACATATTTGATTAGCTAGTTCAGCGCCCTTTCGCTGAGTTATTTTGTGTGTGTACAGGGTGGGCCATTTATATGGATACACCGTAATAACATGGGAATGGTTGGTGATATTAAAGTCCTGTTTGTGGCACATTAGTATATGTGAGGGGGCAAACTCCTCAAGATGGGTGGTGACCATGGTGGCCATTTAGAAGTCGGCCATCTTGGATACAACTTGTTTTTTCAATAGGAAGAGGGCCATGTGACACATCAAACTTATTGGTAATGTCACAAGGAAAACAATGGTGTGCTTGGTTACAACGTAACTTTATTCTTTCATGAGTTATTTACAAGTTTCTCTTTGTTCACAGCCATTGACATGTTGAAGAGGTTAACACGTGAGGAGTGGATTGAAATTGTGTTGATATCTGGTGAACGCAGTAACTGGGTCATTGCAGCAGATTTCAATGCAAGACCCCCTACGAGACCACCCATCTCCCATGCTACAGTTAGCAAACTGCTTGCTAAGTTTCGTGAAACTGGTTCAGTGTTGGATTTGCCAAAATGCGGACGCAAGAAAACTGTCACTAATGAAGAAACATCAGTGGCTGTCCTAGCTTCATTCAGCAAGAGCCCACAGCGTAGCACTCGCCACATGTCATTGGAGAGTGGCATTAGTCGAACATCCCTTCGGCGGATATTAGCTACTCACAAATGGCACCCTTACAAACTCCAGCTACTGCAGCATCTCAACGAGGATGACCCAGATCGGCGCACAGAATTTGCAGAATGGGCAAAACAAAAATTGGAACAGGACCCTCAGTTCACGCAGAAGATTTTGTTCAGTGATGAGGCAAACTTTTATGTGAATGGTGAAGTTAACAAACAAAACCACCGCTATTGGTCTGACACTAACCCACATTGGATGGATCCCTCCAAGACTGTTGGAACAACAAAAGTGATGGTTTGGTGTGGTATATGGGGTACAACGATAGTGGGTCCATTCTTCATCAATGGAAACCTCACGGCCACTGGATATTTGAAATTGCTACATGATGATGTGTTTCCCTCTTTATGCACTGAAGCTGGCATGTTCCCTGAGTTTTCCCAGCAAGATGGTGCACCACCACATTATGGGTGCCAGGTCCGAGCATTCCTAGATGAACAGTTTCCTGGAAAGTGGATTGGTCATCGTGGGCAAGTTGAATGGCCCCCAAGGTCTCCCGATCTGACCCCCTTAGACTTTTATCTTTGGGGTCATCTGAAGGCAATTGTCTATGGTGTGAAGATACGAGATGTGCAGCACCTGAAACTACGGATACTGGATGCCTGTGCTGGCATTTCTCCTGCGGTGTTGCTATCAGTGTGTTTAAATTTGCATTGACAATCCAGCACAATGGGCAGCACATTGAACACATTTTATAAGTGGTCAGAAACTTGTAAATAACTCGTGAAAGAATAAAGTTACGTTGAAACCAAGCACACCATTGTTTTTCTTGTGACATTACCAATAAGTTTGATGTGTCACATGTCCCTCTTCCTATTGAAAAAACAAAAGTTGTATCCAAGATGGCCGACTTCTAAATGGCCACCATGGTCACCACCCATCTTGAGGAGTTTGCCCCCTCACATATACTAATGTGCCACAAACAGGACTTTAATATCACCAACCATTCCCATTTTATTACGGTGTATCCATATAAATGGCCCACCCTGTATTTTCATGTCATTATTGAAAAAGCTAATCATCCTTGGCATTCACTGTGTCAATGTGCTGGCCTCATTCAAATGAAGAAGATGAGATTTTCACACAGGGCTAAGGGCACATTCAGGCCAGCAGCAATCTGACACTAAAAAATAAAAGATAAAATAAACAAAGCCTCTTCGTTTAAATGGAGTCGGTCCATTGAATCATGGATTTGTACCACAATTAACATTTATCATTCTACAATAAAAGATGTACATTTGTTTTGGCTTTGGTCCCAATATATAGTGTTGTTTTTAGCTGTCTTGAGTATATCAAACCATAATCAGGATTCTGATTATATATAGCAATGTGCCAACTCCACTGCATTTCAAGGATTTCAGGAACATTAATAGTCAAAGGAAGACTTCTGGAGAGTGACTGTATCTTCGTGAGTTGGTAACAGTTGCTGGCCTACATGTGCGTACGTGCCACCTATAATGTATCCAGAGGCAAAACATTTGCTTGTGTGTGTGTGTGTGTGTGTGTGTGTGTGTGAGTGAAAAAAGTGAAACCAGGGTGGAGGACGGTAAGATGGGGGTTAAGGATTTCCTCCTGCCATGGAGTCTGCTTTATTAACTGCATTACATGGCATTCTGTGAGTAGAGAATGCTCCCTTCCCATTACAGGAAAAATATCGGTGGTGCATAAACTGTGTGATACAGGAAAGGAGTGCCAATGTTACATGATGGGTACTGATTTTTGCGGCAACCCCTGTCATACCTGGATTGAAGACACGAGTGTAAGATTATGCCAGTTTTTACCACCATCTTAGAGACAGACACAGAGGGAGATGTTGCAACTGTTTGTCAAGTTTTTTTGTTTTGTTTTGTTTTGTTTTTCCAAAGTTCTTTCCAAAAAACTCACGTTTTCAGTGTCTTGGCTTCTGGTTTTGTCTTCTCCTCCATATCCGTGCGTTTGCTGCGATATTATCTGAGTGGCGACACTTATCGTTTAGGAGAATAACGCAGCGGCTTCTTGCGCCTTAACAGCAGGTGTAAATGCCTGCATCTGTGTGATGACGATGCAGCGGTGAGCCTTAATGAGGAAGAGGTTAGTTAGTGCTTTTACAGCTATTATGAAACTGTCTGGTGGATTGAATATTGGTAAAACAATTACAGTGCCGCTTTGGAGAACCCTTTGCCTACCTACTTCATAAGGAGGATTTTCCATGTTAATTAATAAACATCAGGCAGGTTTTGAAGATGCGCTTGTGGTTTCACAAGTGGTAAGGGCAGGAACATCAGAGAGGCCCTCCAATTAAGATCAAATGGCTTGTTATACAAGGGTCACAATGCCCGAGGTTTCCTGCCAACAATAGAGAGCGCAGCTAATTCTGGTGCTCATGGAAATGATGTTTTTGATCAGACATCTGTGATTTGATTTAGAAGCGGAGGTGAGGCTATTTGTGATCTGTTTTCTCCTGGGGATCCTTTTGATCGTAAACATCACAGCCGCCGTTAGCATTTTAACCTGGATTGTGGTTCTAATGAACTTCCCTTTTTAAGTAAATCTGCTGCAGTCAAGTTATCAACAATATCGTTGAATAATCAATGATTAGCATTTAATAGTGCTGGTTTGCCATTAGACACTCACATTTGTGTCTTTTATATTGTATCTCATTACTTGTGGAGTAAACTGTGGCCAAATTAGGAAGCACTTCATAGATTGGACAAGCACATGTACTTTGAGTACAGGCTGTGTTGATATTCTTGCCTTCCTATCGACACTTGAGTACACTCAGCTCACACAGTCTGCCACCTCATTATCATAGTGTCTAGTTTTTCCCCTGCTCTGCTTGGCTCGACCAACCAAACCCAACCAGCTACTCCTATCAAACAAAAAACACTGCCAGCAGAACTGTTGCAACATTCGTGCCATGACTGACCTCTGACATAAAGCGTAGTAGACACGATTTAATCTCTGAAATTATCCTTATTGTAAACTGTGAGTTTTTAGCTCCACTGACCCCTCTACATTAAACAATCCATGTTTCCGTGATTTTGTATATCTTTTATATACCTGATAATACTGTGCACCATCTTTTAACAAATTATAGTTAGAAGAAATTTCGTGTGTGTGTGTGTGTGTGTGTGTTTTGACTGGCACACTGGAGTGCCTTGCCTGTTATACGTTAATTGTATCCAAACTGCCTGGTGGGTGAGGGGGTGGAGGGATGTTAACTGTAAATGAGCTGAGCAGATGTTGACAAGATGTATCAACGAGGAGTGAAAAGGTGTTCAAGACTCCACGAGGCTCACCATCCACACACTGACAGCTATGTTCACCTCCTCCCAGCAGTCGATCCTAACTCACCCTCTCTTTCTTTAGACATCCTGGTATATTCTTCCTCTCTTCCCTCCACCCTCTCCTGCGTCCCCATACTCTCTTTGAAGTGAGGACAGTATGCAGGAAGTAAGCCGGAATCGATTGCTCCATGCATTAGGCTAGGAATGTGTGACATCCTCCTCCTCCTCTTAACCCTCCTCTTCCTGCCTGTCTTGATCTTCCTAAAACATCTCTCATTTATCCCCTTGCCTTCCCTGTCCCCCTCCTTTTGTTCTCTTTGGTGCAACCCATGCATCACATTATTATTGAATACAATTTAACTTCTCATCATTTTGTCTGGATTATTGTTTTTCTTTTATTATAATGTGATTGGCTAAGCAATAACCATTCTACAACATAACTGTTTGGACCAACAACAAATCAGTTCATATATGTATTTAGCCAAAGCTGTTGGTTGTCAAGTTTTAAGATGCCACTGCTGTAGTTTTAGTTGTGGAGTGAACTTAACTTTAACTATTGTTTTTTGTTGTTGTTGTTGTGTTTTGTTTGTTTGTTTGTTTGTTTGTTTGTTTGTTTTTTAAAGCCCTGTGTTAGACTGGCAACTTGTTGACGGTGTAACATCAGCCTCTTCTTTATGACTTGTAGGATAGGCTTCATTCCCCCTGTGACCTTGAACTAGATAAGTGATTCAGAATATGGATTGAGGTATGGACATTTTATTTAAAATTTGTTGATTTATTGAAAAATAATGGAATAATCATCCAAACAGGAAACAATTCGCTTGCCCCGGGTCACTGATGGTTCATTGTTACGAGGCAAATTAACATAATCCTTCGTTCTAATTGGTATTTGCTTCAGTTGTTTGCGTCTGAATTTTGTAACTAGGGACCTGCCCACTTCACTTCAGGCTATTTTGCCTGTCATCACTTGATGTTACTAAATGTCACTGTTAGCCCCTTAAGGCATGTGATCTGCAGAATTACAGTAATGTTTGGAAAGAGGTTACGGAGCTATGGTGGTTTTTAAGCAAAAGTTTATTAAATGTGTTTGTGGAATTATTTCACTTTATTTTGAAAACTGCTAGTTTGAATCCCGACCTCCTAAAAGTTAGGATAGTTGTCCTTGAGCAATGATTGGTTCTTTAGAATAGATATTTATCTGCTGTATAGCTACTGTGTTAAATGCCTCTGCTGTAATGAATGCACTGTCTCTAACTGTGATTACACTGAATATAATGACCCCCCCTTCTTTTCTCTCTCTCATTGTTCCATTGTTCACTTTCCCTTGTTATGTTCTTCTTGTGAAAGGAAAAAAACAAACAAACATTACATACAAAATCAAAGGTCGCATTAAATACAAAATAGTTTTTTTTCTGCTTTGCTCTGTGTCTGTAGCTCTTCAGTGCAAACAACCTATGAACTTGTCTTTAGCTAGCAAGGTAGTCAGGCGGTCAGTCAGTAATCCAGTAGTGTGAGTCATCCACCTACTTCAGCCTGCCAAGTTGCAACAGGCTCAAGGCCTCCTTCACTGACAGAACAGTGAGATAGGAAGCATGTTGGCTATCTCTGCATAGTGTTATGTATTATGATTGCATATCATCCAGGATCATGAAAGCCTCTGATGTATTCTTTCTGTCACTGTTTGATACATGTATATTTCAAACACGGTAATCTACTAGTATAGTTGTTTATAATCAACTTTAAGTTCAAAAAGTAGTTACAATTAAACTCTAGTTGATACTTTGGTAACATCCAATACTTCAATTCATATTCCAGTTGATTTTTGCCATGAGTTCAGCGTCATTAAGAAGATGCCAGGTACCAACAGTGTTTGGAAAAGACAAAAATAAGGGGCGGAAAAGCTGCTCCATGGACTGCCAAGACTAACGAAGACCAAATGTTAATTTTCTTGAAAGAGCACTCCTTTTGGCACGTTGTGTATGATGTCAGATAATGGAAGAGAATGTAATTCTGACATGATTTATAGTATTCTTTGAGTGCGCTGATGCATCCCAGATAAGGCCCACTGTAATTAATGTTAAACCATCCCCTGTACCACAAACGTTTGTCTGGTTGAACTTTATTCTTACTATGAGGATTGAGTGATACAAAGGTATCTTAACAACTCTCAACTTAAAAATTAATTTCCCACATGAAATTAGTTCCAGGAGGCCCAGCCTTTATTTTTCAAGACTTTCATTTCAGCCTGAACCTTTTTTTTTTTTTTTTTTTTTTTTAATCAGGTAGATTTCAGCTTACATGTCAGACTTAAAAATAAAAGTGACTTAATCAGTCATTTCACTGCAAACTGAAACTTTAATTCCTTTAACAGTTTGACATTTAACGTCATTCAGATGTTTCTTCTACTGTTTTCTAGTTCTTTCTGACTCCTTTGCTTTTCCAGCAGGATGCTGAAGCAAGCACTTGGAAACACCTTGTATTTTTTAAGAGTTCTTTGTTTTCAGTGGTCTGTTCTGAATTAAATGTCAGAGAGTCACAATGAGTGATTTGATTTAATATGGGTTTCTCGTGTGATACAGTGCATTTGGAACATAAATGAAACAAAACAATATCCACACAGTTTGCGTTTTCTCCTGCTTTCATCTCCAGCTCTTAAACAGTTGGCCCCGCTTGACACCCATGCAGTCTGCTGCTGCTAACAGTCACCACTGTAACGGTTTGCCAGCATGTCATGTTGCCAATTCAAGACTGGACGGATGGATCGAGGGTGGAAGTGCAAGTAGGGCAGAATCGACTGCTGAGAATGAAACGAGGGCTAACAGAAAAGAAGGAAAAGGAAGACGAGAGGAAGAAGTAGAGATGGTGCAGACACACCCACTGGAAGTTCTCTCTGGTCATCCATCAAGTGTGAGCTCTACCCTGCGGCACATTGTTCAACAGCTGGATATTCTCACGCAGGTCAGTTATCAGGCAAAGCTTATATGTGTCAACTCACAATATCGACAGCAGTGGAAAAACATTGAAGGAGGAAAAATTTTTCCCTCTGAAGTGTTTTAAGTCCAGCATCAGGTTGTTTACTATTCAACATTGCTATGTTCTGTTCTTACTGAAGAAGCAAAGAGACATTGAGAACTTCCACTTGCACAAGTCTAATAAAAGGTAAAGAAAAGCAAACAGTGGAGTGAGAATATTTGATTTAGCTGCCCACTTCTTTGTCTGTTTGAGAAGTGTCACCATTAGATGAACGGAGACATTACCTCATTTTATGTTTTATGACATTTGCGGACAGAGAAGAAAAAAATTGAACACATTTTCAGTTCTGCAGTTTTATGAGAAAATTGTCTCCAGAAATAAAAAATGTGCTGCTGTATGTACTTTGTTTCATAGACATTATCATCTATAAGAAATATTTGGTGCATTTTCTGATTCCCAGAAACAAATGACACCTAATGAACTATCAAATAATCTTTGTAATATAAATATTTAATTTTAAATCACTTCTGCCTTCTCTACTATCTCGACTATCTCATGCATCAAGGCCAAAATGAATAATAATAATGATGATAATTTGAAAGCCATGACGATTTCTCATTTACTTTTGTGTGTTTTTTTTTTTTTTTTTTTTTTTTTTTTCTACATTGGGAAAGGATTGATTTCAGACTGAACTTTGCTCTGCTTAGTTTCTACATGTATAATTATTCTCTGACTTCTCTGTAATTATCATGCTTTCCCACCCCCACCGCTTCACCTCATGCAGACTGTTTCAGTGCTGGAAGAGCGTCTCACCCTGACTGAGGACAAGTTGAAGGAGTGTCTAAGCCATCAGTCTCAGATTCTGAAAGACCTGCGAGCATCTAGAACGAGGCGGAGGACAGAGAGCGAAGGGACAGATGAATCTCCTGTTCATTCCACTTGAGGACAACTTTGCCTCGTCTCAGACAGCAGCACAAAGACATGAAGTGTGTTGTTCTGCTAAGCCCCCAGACTGCCAGATGTGTATGTGTGTGTCAATTTAAATGCCCTCCATGGTGGTCTTTCTCATAGGTCAATGGGTCAATCAGGATTCGATCAGTGGTTGCAGTGAGTTTGTGTCTGACTGCGTGCTTGTACGTGTGTAGTACCAACATAGTTTTTCCATGCCTTTTGGTACCTCTTAAAGACATCCAGCTGCACAGAAGAGCTGCAGCTATATATATACATACATACATACATACATACATACATACATACATACATACATACATACATACATACATACATACATACATACATGTGTGTGTGTGTATTAAAAAAAAAAAAGAGTGCTTGTCTGCTATATGACCGCTGCCTGTGTGTGTTTACCTGTTCATTTGCAGGTGTTTTAGCAGTTCACTGCTTCAAGAATAACATCTGTTTTGATTGTAAATGCTATGCCATGCCATTTTATACCCCAAGCTGTGTGCATTTTTCCTAAAATACATGTAATATAAATTTAATTTTTATGAATAGATAGTACACCCTGTTGCACTAATTGGTTATTACTTACTGTATCCAGACAAAAGGAGACAGCCTTGTACTGAGAGAACCTCAAAATAGTCAAAAATAAAAACTGAGATGACCAAAATATAACATGATGTGCTCAATTTTGAGTTAAATCTCCACTCAAATATCCGGCAGTTGGGATATGTGTTAAACTGTTTTCCGTAGGCAAATAAAAGTCTATAAATGTTTAGATGCACATTTTAAATGTGTCAAAGAAACTGATTGTTTCACTTTCAAAAATGCTTCCCGTGCATACTTTTTTTTTTTAATCGTTCCTCTCGTTTTCATCATGAAATGTAGGTGCACTTGATATGTCTCTATGGATGATACATTTGTGCTGATTCTTTACTGTCTTAGCGCAACAAGTCCTCAAATGCATGGTGCATTCAATTGTTAGTGGAAAGCTGGGATATTTGGCCTATTGGTGGATTAATGTATAATTTCACAAGACATCTTTAACAGCTTGACTAAAATGTATATTTACCAGCTATAGACTGTACACAGTCATACTATTCAAAAAGTATGCCACTTAAGAACTTTCCGGCTCGTCAACTACATGCATTCGTAGTACTACCAAATATTAAATAACAATAATTTATATGTAACCAGTAAGATTTTATATTAGTATTTTCTTACTATTGAAAGTTTTTGAATTAATATACTCATAATTAATCAATTTTAACCTTGTATCTGAAAAATAATTTACTTTCAGTTCAGCTACTATGCAAAAATGCGGTAAAGCCCTTCCTGTATTTTGTTTCTATGTGCCACTGTGCCTGAAATGTTCTGGCTTGCTCTCGCCCAGTCTATGGTCTCTAGCTGTTTATGTTGTTCCAGCGGAGGCCATGCGGTGAGCGATGCGGCTGGGACGGGAGGAAGCAGTAAAAAAAAAAAAAAAAAAAAAAAAAGCCACACAAAGAGGGAGCTATCAGAGGCTGCCATTTGCTCCCTCCACCACATCCTTGGCTTCCTCTTTGGCTTCATTGGTGTTCATCCTCCTGCTCCTTGTTCTCCTTTCCAGTTACATAACGCGGTTCAGGCTGCTGAGAAACCAGGTCCACTTTACCTGAAGCACATTGAAGTGTTGCAGTGGTCAAAATCCTGTTGTTCAATCCTATTGTATCATAGGTGCTGACGAAATCTGAAGTAAAATGACTTCTACATGAAAAATTTAGAAGAACAGTTTTGCTCAGTACTTATCCACCTGTAAATGTCCTTTTGCACTCACCAGTAAAAATCCCTATTTATACACTCACCGATCTCCTTCACTGACACATTTGTGAAAAGTATGTGATTCATCAAGAAGATGAATGTTTAAGTCCTTTAAAATAATCTTCAGTTTCATGACAGCTAAAAATGGAAAATGAAGACAGTGAAATATGATCAAGAGCTCCTGAACTGCAAGAAAGTGGCTCTTGAGTGGTGATTCCTTTGAAATGCATTAGGTCTTAAACAGATGCCTAACACTGAATGTAACTCTAAACTGAACCAGAGGGCTGATGAAAATGACTTCACTTTGCTAAAATTTGCTCTCACAGCCTGGAACTCTCATTACTTTGTCTCTGTATAAGTGAAAACACACAAACCAACAAACGCAGTCACAAAATCTTTTGTGCACTGAAGCAGGAGACTCACATGCAAACATTTAATGACCAGCTTCCCCCTTCACTTCCACGTAGATCTCGTTAAGTGCACACAGAACTTGCTTTACAGTGAGCATAAGCGCTGTGTGTGTTGTTAGTGCATTGTGAACATGATCCCATAACATGTTAATAGCTTCCTAGAGGAGGGGCTTCCTGTTTATATTGAGGAAGGACCTGTAACAACCGGACTTGCCACCAGGCAATTGCACGGTCACAGTTTACTACTGAATGATGATTGTGTGTGTGTACGCATATGTCCTTCGGTTAATTAAACATGGAATTATTTGCGGAAGCAATGCTCTGATGCCTATTTGAAGGACTTGTCAAACCAGTATTGACTATATTATTAAATGAGCCTTATCTGCTCGTCTTTGTCTGCTGTAAATACGGTGGCCGGTCAAGAAAAAAAGGATGTAAAGCTAATTTAAAACGGGGATGTAAATCTTTATTCTTCAGATTTGATCTTTTTAAGGTTCTGTCAACCCAAATCCCCAAAAGAAAAATAGGTTAGGTTTACAGCACTGAAAGCTGACATTAAGTAACATCTAACATACAGTTTTCACTGCATTTGTTTTCTTTAACATTAAGAAACATCAATAAAATGCAAAGTTGAACAAAGTTTTTAAAATTCTCCTGCAGTTTAACAGATCAAATGTGTGAAAACCTGTGTTTCACAGGTTTTTCAAGAATGTCAAGAAGATAATTCTGTTTTTGGACTGCTTTAAAATATGCCCTGCTGTTAAAAGAAATTCTTCTGTTTTCAGATGCTAATCTTGGCCACAAACCTTTTTTCATGTAATATCATTTTACCCGGTAAACCTGCTTGTTGCCTCAAACCCAGCACAAGCTGGAAAGCAAACGCCTTTAGTGCCCAACTGAACAACTTCTTATTATTTTACTGCTCCTACACCATTTCTAAAAAAAAAACCCATGGGATTGTCTTTTCAGACATTCCATGGTAACCCACGCGAGGTGGATGAGGTGATAAATGGAGGCCAGAAAAAAAAGAGGAGGGGAAAAAGAAGAAAGACTGCGGGGGAGAAGGGGGCCCTCCACCCACGCCTATTAAGTTGCAGTATAGTACTGGTCTCAGCATATGGCTTTAACAGTTACTGATTGTACTTTATTGAAGATGCACATGTACAGAAAGATATTCATGCTACTTCATTTACTGTATGATGTGACACTTGTACAGCCCTTAATCACTGCCTTTGGTTCAGCATCTAAAAATGAGGACACATGTTGCTGGTAGGAAGATGAAAAAAATGTTTTTAAAACCTTAGTGTTGAAAAGATTCTCTGAACTGACCTTAACTAATTGTTTATTTTCATTATTTTATTTATAAGGAATCATAAATATTTGGGAATATGTCTTGGCAATACAGATACGCAAAGAAGTTATCTTAAGTGGTTGCTTACGCTGGAGGTCACAACAGAGACATTGGAATGATGGAAATAAAGCCACAAGTAAAATTTGATTATAATAGTAATTCCAGTGTGAGCTCCAACCTTTGGGGCCGTCATCTTTTAAAACAAGACCATATGTATTTGCAGTCTATATCTGCCATGCAACTAGGAATCTCCCCCCTGTGCCACACACTTCAGCAGCTTGATGCAGCATCACAAATTAGGATACCTTTGCAGAATGGTCTCAGCTTAAGCACTTGGGCCTGTTTTTACAGGGTTTAGCATGTTAAAGCTTATCTCCGGTGGAAAGGGGGACAAAAAGAAACGTAATGAAAAAAGAGAGCTCAGAAGAAAAGAAAAAACAGTTTACTTCCGCACTGAGAAGGTTCAAAGAAACCTGTAGCCCTGGTAGATCTGTTTGTTGTCATTTGATCCCTAAGCTAAGTTTCTCTCCGTCTGTCTTTTAGCCTTCCTGTTCCTCTTTTTCACTTATGAGAAGCGCAGATGCATGTACACAAGGTTCAGCCTTTTCCATCCCTTTGTGTGCCAATAAAATGGAATTTGTTTCTCCTCAGACTTCCTGTATCCTGGGCACAGCGTGTATTGAATCCTAAATAGTTGTGCTTACATGACATATTTTTATCCCATATTTAATACAGGTGACTATTTCAACAGTGCTTTTACAATGCAATTATAATGAAAGCTCTTATGGCTGTTTTTGAGAGAAAAACATAATAATCAAGTCTTAAGCACTTTCTAAGGCTTCCTGCTTGTACAGATTGGGTTAAGACTTTCAATTTAACTGCTAAACAGGAGTTGTCTTCTTTTTTTTCTGCCTGTAAACACATTGTGCAGCTAAAAAGAGGAACAGCTCTCTTAAATAGCTGATAATGCAAAATTAAAAGAAGTAAACTTTATAGGAATATTTCAGCTTAGAACATTTGTTTTCATCTATTAAAAAAAAAAGCTATGACTTCCAAATGCAACCTTAATCTCAATATTGTGTGTGCATAACTGTAAAAACACGGGACTAACATCATTTTGTTAGATCTACTTTCTGGCAGTGCGAAGGAAGATTTTTTTCAACATTGTAAAGTACAGGAATCATAATTTGAGACGAAGACTCTGAATACCTCACAGTTGCCTTATCAGGCTAATCTCAAACTCAGCTTTTTTTTTTTTTTGACTTCCCAGAAAATGAAAAGAAAAGAAAAACATAAAACAAAACAGAATATAAATCTCTCCAACTCCCTTCCCTCAAATCCTGCTGGACTTCCGATGTGGCTCCGTTTCAGCGTTTTTTTTTTTTTCCCCCGGTTCTTTTTTCTTTGGAGTAAGGGACACAATGTGGGAACAGGTCGTCTCAGTTCCTCAGATAAGGAAGCGGTGGACTTCCTGACATCATGGGGTGTTATTGCTCCTGGGCCATGTGGGTTGAAGGTCATTCTAGTGGGACACGCATCCTTCCTGCTTTGCCTCAACCGACTTGGTGAGCCTCCAGAGTACATTTGATCTGAAACCACTTTGTCTTTTGACTTACTATTTGTCGTTCTGGAGTTCCAGTAGAGGATCTGCAAGTGAGCACACTTAAGCAGCGACTTGCTCCAAACTGTGTGTGTGTGTGTGTGTGTGTGTGTACGCACGCACGCATGCAGAGGAACACAGATTTATGGGAAGTGCCATCTGGGCTGTGGGTAGCAGCTCTGACTGCTATATCCTATTAACCCTCTCTCTCTCTCTCTCTCTCTCTCTCTCTCTCTCTCTCTCTCTCTCTCTCTCTCACACACACACACACTCACACTCACACACACTAAATACAATAATTTTCTGGCTGTGTTATTCACCTTGCGAGGAATGGTCCAGACAGTATATTAGGAGGTCAGTCTTTTACAGGCTGATTTAGATACATCACAATGTAAGGGACAAACACAGACTGGGCCAAAACTCAATTTACACAATCTCTCTCACAATCTCACCATAAATGGGCAATGTTGCCTCTCTGCATGAATCATTAGCCTGAAATGTCTATAATACCTGCCAATATCTACCAGTGCTGCTGTGGCCAAGTGTAACAGTTTATTTCCACCATGATGTATTCTGCTGATGTCAGTTTGATCTCAGTGAAACAACACTGTAGCTGTAGTAGATTTTTCTTCCTCCCTTTCTCGTCTCATATGTCTAAACTAATAAAAATTATTTAAAAATGCAACATTGATTGACTTTTTCAGCCTCCTGGCAGGATTTTTTTCATATCTCAACCTCTACATTGATGTTTTTGATAAGGAAAAACACCTATTGAAAAGCACTGCACTTTGTCAGTGTTTCAGAAGAATATTCAAAGACCTTATACTTAACGCCAGATTTGCAGTTTTCTTGAAGGTGAGCACACTTAAGCAGCGACTATATATATATATATATATATATATATATATATATATATATATATATATATATATATATATCTTTAGTTCTGGATTTTTCAGGATTTTCTGACTTTTGCTTTACTTAAAAAAAGACAGAAAGAAAGATGTATTATATTAATAGTTAAAAGAATCCCCACATGCAGCCCTAAACTAGTGATTTACAGCACTCCAGGAACACTTTCTGTTAGCTGACAGATGTCATAAGAAGCTTAACGGGTCAGGTAGACATGCTTAGCAGCTTGCCATTGATAATCTCAAACATGCTGGTACTTGTAACACTGCCAAATACAGAAAGTTGTGACGGTTACCCAGTTGTAGTTATCTAGGTAGGCTGAGTTACATTTAAATATAAGAAACCAAATGTTGCTTTTGAATCTGAAGCTCCTTCCAAATGAATACTTGTCTGAGGTTTACTCTTGATTTACTTGGTCTCTCCTCCTTCATCTTTTCCCTATTGTTTTACCACACAGAGTTTCTACAATTATTTTGGTTGTTCCACCCTTTGCCATTTCAGCTAGCTACTATCCGCCAGAGAAAACACAGTCTGTGTTCCTCCTGATTTGGTAGTGTAATATTTATTTTATTTATATGGCAGACATAACTGAATAGTAGAAGCAATGCTTATGCAGTTAATTACCTTGTGAATTACAAGTTAAAGGACAAGATTTTTAACACTGCCAGTGTAATGAAAAGCTTCTTGTTTTAAGTTTTTAAGCAAACAGCTCACATGTTGTCTTTATCTTTGAGACTGACAGACAGCTTAGCGGATCCTGAAAGTGTGATACGCTCTCTTCATGTGGTAACTGTGTCACTACTCCTTTCCCATCAGCTCTCCATGTGTCTCTTTAGTCATGTGTTTGGCTCGCGACTCAAGAATCCTTTCCTGGTTAATAGTGTTTTCTCTAAGCCTGTTGTCACAGCCGGGCCCTGAAGATGCCAGGACATCCCACATTCCCTGTCACACTGGGTCAAGTTCTCTCAAGCTTCACATTTGATTCAGTGTGTGAAAGTTAACATGAGGCATGACAAAACAGTGCAAGAAAGTACATGAAAAACACAACTTAAACCTTTCAACTGAAGTGGCTTGGTGACTTAAATTAGAATTTCATCATTTACAACAAGTTTCTTATCAAAGCTAATGGAATACATTTTGTGGGGGAAATTTACTATAGTACCAACCTGTAATAATTTTAAGGCCAAATGTTTCCTGTATAATGGCAATCATTTTTGGTTTAAACATACAGTGATAGTGTGATTATACATAAACACATATCGCCTAAAAGGTTGCAGTAAAAAATGTAAATCCTCAGTACAAAACATGTTCAAAAATATCCCCCAAATTACACTAAAACTTTTAAGAAAAATACAGTTTTTCAGCAATCTTGACAAGCAGCTAAGACTTTAGCAAGTTGTCATCTTAGACCATCAATGATTAACAAAATAATTGTAATGTATGCACTTTTATTTAAATGTCCATGCTTACTTAGTGGCAGAAAAATCAGTCAATAAGATTTAAGAGTGCAAAATTAAAGCATTTAATAGGACAGAGTAAAAGGTTTTTTTTATTCTGAATGGATGCTTCTGGCCTGTTTTTACATTCTCGTGCTTTCAACACAGCACCAAACCAAAGCTCTTTATTCAGCGTTTTCGAGCCTCTGTGTCAACTCCCACAATGCACCACTGTGTTGCCCACTTCCTAGTACGTGACAACAGTGTCTCCTGACTCCATTCCTCCTCTGATCCCTTTCACCCGATCTTATCCTTCCACCCTCGTTATATTTACTCACTGGATTTACAGAGCACCTGCCTGCCTTTCAATCTGCTGTTGATGCACCACTTTTGCTACTGTTCATTGTTACACTTACACTATACTCTTACATACAGTAAAAATATGGGTTAACACAAAAATAAGGGTGAAGTGATTTACATTTATAAACATCCCTGACACTGTCATAACCAAGAAAATAGACATCGTTGCTCAGTCAGAGCTTTTCTCTTAAGAGGTCTGGATGTGATTCATGTGTGTTAATACGGCAAACAAAAACCCACAAAGTTGGGGAACCTTACATAATGCAAAGCTCAGGCTGACAGTTCATAATGACTAAAAATACAACAACAACAACAACAATAACAACAACAATATTAATAATAATAATAATAATAATAATAATAATAATAATAATAATAATAATAATAATAATAATAATGAATAAGGCAGTTTAATCCTGTCATACTAGCTGTCAGCCCTGCAATTAAAGCCTTTCCCCTATTGCACAAAAGAGTGTTTTATCAAGATACAGCTGCACATGTATAACAAACCATCTGCAAAAAAGCAGAAATGCAAGTGTTGGACACAATTTTATAGCTCACCATACATGTTTTTTCACCCTTTGATTTAGCTTGCCAGAGTTAAATACTCATGGGAAAGATTTTAATAAGCAAAGCAAGCCCTAGTGTCATGCCACTGTTTTCTTTTTACCTTTTCACTAAATGTCAAATAGCAAAGTTGCTCCTAATTTTCTGCTTTAACTTGAAAGGTTTTCTCTTCTAAATATCTTAAACCCCATAAAACTCAAGTTTAAGTCCCACATATAGATATAGGTGTGTTTGTTTGTTCATTAGGGGGTTTACTAAGTTGAGAAAATCTTATAGATTTAAGAAATAGAAACTTCAAAGCAAGTGTTTTGGAAAAACCCTTCCCCTTCCCCACAAACACTTATCTGCAACCTGCCAAAACAATAGAGTCTTTCCTTTAGTCCCACCCATCATCCTTCATCTAATCCCAACCAGGTGTTGGTGAAGGCCCACACACTGCAGACTACTCTACTGCCTGCAAGAAGAAACACTATTTTCATTTTTAGTTGCTAATGTGGCTCGGTGGTGCTCTAACTGCGCTACTATATTGGAAGTGTTTCCTGATGCGGTAGGAAACACTTTACTTCAATAGTGAAATTTGTGTAGCTTGCTAAACAAATTGCTAACTTTTAAATAGTGCTCACTTTATTTTAAGTCCCCAGCAAATTATATACATACTCACTCATTTTGTCTTTAGGGATTCACTAGCTTAGCGTAGCTATTAGCTTAGATCCTAATCGAAACACCCGCAGCATTGCACAAGCAACTGTCTCACCGGCATGTTCCTGCTCAGGTTGTCAAATGTTTAGTTACTCCTCTGTCTCCTGTAATGTTAATGGAACTTGTAATAAATGTTGCCAGGTTATAGATTTAGAGGCCAGGCTTGGTTCTTTGGAGACACAGCTCCACACCTTTGAAAATAACCCTCTAGGTAGCTAGGCCCTTGTAGTTGGTACAGGCAAAAGTAGCTTGGCCCTTGCAGATGTTTGAAAGCAGCTGGGTGAAAGGCGGCTTGACTGAAACTGAAGTGCCCGATACACCACTGATATGTTCACATTTGTGACACTACTTACAAGTAGGGATGAGTATCGAAAACCGGTTCTTGTTGAGAACTGGTTCCCACTGTTTCAATTCCTTGGAATTGTTTGCCATTTTTGCAAACGAGTCCCTTATTGATTCCAGTCGCCCCAAATGACGTCACCACGTTGCGGAACGTCATTTACCTGGCAGGAAACATGGCGGCTCAAACGCTCAAAAGTTTGATTATACTTTACGAGAACGGATGACAACAGGGCAACTTGCAATACTTGCAAAGTAGGTATTTCATTTAAGGGAGGAAACACTACGAATATGCAAAAGCATTTGCTCACAAAACACGCGATAACCTTAAATGGATGTCATGTTTTTAATTGGGAGAAGGGAGCCGGAGATCGACAGACGGATTGGGGCTGCAGCTGCAGTAATGCAGACGCTGCACCGGTCCGTCGTGGTGAAGAGGGAGCTGAGTGTAAAAGCGAAGCTCTCAATTTACCGGTCGATCTACGTCCCTACCCTCACCTATGGCCACGAGCTGTGGGTAGTGACCGAAAGAACGAGATCGCGGATACAAGCGGCAGAAATGAGCTTCCTCATTTCTGGCCTCTCCCTTAGAGATAGGGTGAGAGGTTCGGCCATCCGGGAGGGGCTCAGAGTAGAGCCGCTGCTGCTCCACATCGAAAGGAGCCAGCTGAGGTGGTTCGGGCATCTGACAAGGATGCCCCCTGGGCGCCTCCTGGGTGAGGTGTTCCAGGCATGTCCCACCGGGAGGAGGCCCCGGGGCAGACCCAGGACACGCTGGAGAGATTATATCTCTCGGCTGGCCTGGGAACGCCTTGGTGTTCCCCCGGATAAGCTGGAGGAGGTGGCTGGGGAGAGGGAGGTCTGGGCCTCTTTGCTTAGGCTGCTGCCCCCGCGACCCGGCCTCGGATAAAGCGGATGAAGATGGATGGATGGATGGATGTTTTTAATTCCGCTCCGGACTTGTGAATCTCAACCCAGCAGCAGCGGTAACGTTCGCACGTCCTCTCCCGTTAATGCGGCAGGTAAATAATCAACTAACAGTGCATATTATGTTAGCGCGATCTGCCTTATTACAAAACCTGCCATTACTGTGCATTTAGGTGACCATGATGAGAGAGACAGACAGAGTCTGGCTGGTAGTGATGTGCGGATCGATCTTGAAATATCGATTCCTCCGATACCAATCATTTATGTTCTAGAATCGATTCTCACATTAAAATATCGATATTTTAGTAATTTAGAGTAAATTTGTAGTTTATCATTAACAGGAACACAGTGGAAAGAAACTATATCATTCGGATTGTCTACATTCAAAGGAACTACTTCCTCTTCCGCCTTTCATAGTCATGTGCGAAATACGGCTGTATAAATGTCTCGCAGCCCCTTGGCGTGCGCACTCACAACAATGGTTGAGTGTAATCGTAGTCACGTGCGGACTTATTTTACCTCCACAAACAGCTGAGACGTGGTTTGCGATACATGTGGCAAAATCCAAGAGTGAGGTGTTGTGGCCATACTAGGGAAACATTCAAAAGGGCTGTTTGGGGGGGGTAAATACATTTTACAGGGTTTATTTATCGGATAAAATACGTTAAATGTCACCGTTATTATTGGCCGGCCCGGAAACAGCGGGGGTGTCCAAATTCAGAGGCTGCTTCCACCTGAGGACCCGGCCTTCGCGGTCTAAAGAAAGCCGGGTAGTACGTCACGAGCTCCCTCGGTGAAGTGAAACTCTGCCGTCTGCTCCTTGCTATCTAAAATATAACCGGGCGCTGACGTAAACTCTTCTGTTTAATCATTTTCTGTTTGACGTTTATTCAGCTGTGTGAAAACCCCGGAGGAACCCTCCAGAGTAGGGATGGGTACCGGTATCCGGTGCCATTATGGCACCGGTTCTGACATAAACGGTAGTAACCAGACCGAAAAGCAGCGCACATTTCGGTACTTTATTTCGGTGCTTTTTTTTTTGAGATGTCATACACTTTGGATTCTAGCCAATCATTTTACCTTTCCGAGGATAGTAGGTGGGCCCAGGTACGTACGTTCTTTTAGAGCAGAGCTACAGATTAAAAACGCCCAAGGCGAAGCGGTCAAAAGTCTGGCTGTACTTCACAGCAAAAGATGCAAACTCAGCAGCCTGCAACAAGTGCTTTAAGCTGATACTGTGCAAAGGAGGTAACACCTCGAATCTGATGAAACACCTGGTGACGCATAGCGTTTTTTTAAGAGCCGAGAAATGCACCGTATTTGATAGTTTGCTGCGAGATCGAGCACCGAGCACATCTACTGCGGGTGTGGTGCCTGTTATCGGACCCGGAGTTAGCAACATCCCCCAAAAACCCGAAGAGGAGAGTCCTGGCCCCTAGCCCTGCCAGTGTAGCAGAAATGATGACGGATGATGATGGCAGCAGCAGCCGTTCTTCTCTGCGTGAGTAGCTTAATGTTGTTCGTGTGTAATTTACGTTGATTAGGTTAACCACGTTATTAAATTAGTGCATGTAAGGTGAACTAGCAAACACCGTTGTAGTTACATGCGGCTGTCTTCTTGTTTGATGGCAGATACTCCCTTCACCCTGGCCAAAAAGGCTAAAATGATCAAAGAAAAAGTGGAAAACATCTAAACACGAGAGGTTTTAGGACAAAGTTTGTGTTTTTTCCATTGATTAAGCACTGCTTCCAGCCAAGAGTGATACCATATATGCCCCATAGCTGCAGAGAAGACTAACATTGTTATCTTTTTACAAAAAAACAGCTAAACATGAGAGGTTTTAGGACAAAGTTTGTGTTTTCCATTGTTTAAGCACCGGTTCGAGCACCGTTTAAGCACCGGCACCGTTTCAAAAGTACCGGTTTGGCACCGGTATCGGATAAAACCTAAACGATACCCATCCCTACTCCCGAGGGATTAATAAAGTTAAATTTAATTTAATCTAATCTAATAACTTTAATGTCAGCCAAACCGATTTACTCACGAACAAATAAAACACTGAAAAAGCAAAACAATAACATGTTTAAGTTCTCAAAGTGACTCATATATCATGTTTAACCCGAGTAGCGAAAGACCACGGGGGTTTGAAGACGATGTGTCGGTCGGCTCAGATATTTGAAGTTTACACAGCTACATTCTCACCTGAAAATATGTTGAAAGTTTTTTTGCGACCCAGAAAGAGAAATAAGAGTAATATTAAAAATAAGTTGCTGCCGCCATTGTTGGAAACTGAAATTGGCTGGGCCGCGCTATGAATTCTGCGATATGGTTTTTCAATTTTGTTGTCCGGGTGGAAAATCGGGAGAAATTCGGGAGAATGGTGGCTCCGGGAGATTTTTGGGAGGGGCACTGAAATTCGGTATTCTCCTGGAAAAATCGGGAGGGTTGGCATGTATGGTTGTGGCAACATCACTAACCTTGTCAAACACCTCAGAGTAAATCATATCACAGAATATGACGAGCTTATGTTGAGGCGAACTGAAGAGGAGGAGAGGGACAGGTGACGTCTCTCACGGAGTCCTTTAGTGCTGCAGGCAGGCAAGGTGTTCAAATAGCCACAACTTCAGTTTTTTTATTTCTATATGATGAACTCTGCATTATTAAGTGATAAGAACAAGTAACCTGATGTCCTGTAATTATTATGATGCTATAATTTGAGATACAATAAATAAAATAAGTTTTTGTACAAAGTATCGGTATCGGATCAGTATCGTCGATACCACCCTGAATATTACTTGGTATCGGATCGGAAAGAAAATCAGTGGTATTGCACATCACTACTGGCTGGCTCAGATGCTGGCAGTTCTCGCTGCAGTCTACCGGTAGCGTCTCCTTTCAGGCCAGGATAGACGAATGTCACCGAGCAGTGACTGAAGCTACGTTCACACTGCAGGTCTTAATGCTCAATTCCGATTTTTTGATCAAATCTGATTTTTTTGTCTGCTCGTTCACACTACAAATAAAATGCGACAGCAAACGCGCTCTAGTGTGAACCCTCAAAGCGGCCCGCATGCGCAAAAGAAGATGTCACACACAAAGCGCTCTGTTTAGACCCAGAGCAAACAATATTGTTTGACTGATGGCGCTTAATATAAAGACTTCGGACTTCACGTTTCCCAATTTTTGCTTTAAGTTATTTTGTTATTTACATAATGTAGATAACCTAATAATTATCCTTATTGCTGTTTTAGAGAGGAGCGGTGCTTCAAAGGATAGTTGCAGATTTCTGTCAGAATCTGCAGATTATGCAGTACAAATAAAATGTTCACGTTTCTCCAATGTTGTCTTCCCAGCAGTTTCACCGGATAGCCAGGTAGTGTTCGCGATGTCTTATCGGGCGCTTCTCCGGCGCTGATAATTGGCGTCTGTCTTGTGTCAGTGACGTAAAAGACGGATTTAATGCGACTTGACCATTCACACAGCAGTCGCTTTCTGAAACATCGGATATGTATCGGATTCAGTACCACATACGAAAGTGACCCAGATCGGATTTGAAAATATCGGATTTGTGCCGTTCACACTGTCGTACCATGATCGGATATGGGTCGCATAGGGTCAAAAAAAAAATCGGATTTGATGCGCTTTCGCCTGCAGTGTGAACGTAGCCTAAGTTTGTGGTAAAAGGCTTGCACCCATTTGCCACAGCAGATGCCCCCGATTTTCGGTAAGTGAATGTGTTTAATTGTAGGCAGGGACATTACTGGATATTCTCGTGTAATTGCTACAGAATAATTTATGTTATACTTTGTTATCGCTACAGAAGAATATTTATTTTATTATTTTACATTTACAATTTTTTTTCCTGGGGACCCTGTGACACCCCATAAGGCCATAAGGTTTGTAAGGCCACGTTACTCCTAAATTTCTATCTTGTTCAAAGAGAAGATATAAAACAAAGTTCTAAGCTAATCGACCTTAGGGTTCTCCTTTTTTAAAAGAATCGATAAGAGAATCGATAAAGAATCGAATCGTTAAACAGAATCGAAAATGGAATCGGAATCGTGAAAATCTTATCAATACCCATCCCTACTTACAAGGACAAAAATCTGGTCACTGGTGACTCAAAAAAACTGAAACTAGAGATATCACCAGTGGGTGTCTCTAGGGTATCTGTCTAGTTAATTATATTGCTGGGGCCAGAGCAGGTGACACTGGTCTGAAACTGGTGGCTAGGGATAAATGTGGATTTGGTAAGATCATAATTCATCTGAGCATTAACAACACACAGTTGTGCCAATCAATTTTGCAAATTAATTTTGAGTCAGTTTGCAATTTTGCCAAACAACGTCAAAGTTTATAATTTTCTCTGGGTGTAATTCAACACCGTAGCCACACTGAATCGAGTCAAAGCTCTGTTGAGCTGAGTTTAACCTAAACTAACAATAACTAGTTTCATTTTTTTTTAAGTTAAATGACGTGCTTAATAAAATTTTAAGCAGGAGAGGAAAAAAATTTCACAGCCATTCCTCAGACACACCATTATGCACATCAACCTTTAAAACCACTGATATTTATGTAGACTCTTTATCTCCAATTGATCTTTCTGAGTTAACTTGTATTCAGTAATTCCATCAACATATTTGGCTACGTACCGCAGGGTTTTAAGGTGGCAGTAATTAAACCACCACTTAAAAGGCCTTTACTTAACCAAGCGTATATTTTCATTGCTATGCAGATGATACACAGCTTCATCTATCCAAGAAGCTTATGAGTTTTTCTTCTTCACTCACCTCTTTTCCTTCTTTATGTTTTTACACCACTATTTTATCATTTGTAATTAACATTAAACTCTGGCTTTCTCCCATATATGTATATTTGTCCGGTCTCTCTTTGCTCTCTTAACTTTCCCCTAACCCCGAGATGGTTACAGCAGATGACTGCTCCTCAATAGGTTTCTTCCTGTTAAATGGGAGTTTTTCCCTTCCCCTTTTTCTTGCATGTAGGCAGTCGTCTGACTACTGGGGTTTTATTCTAATATTATTATGGACTTTACCATACAATATACAATTTAAACAGCCTGGAAGTGAGGGTTGTTTAGTTACAATTTTGTGTTATATAAATTGAATTGAATTCAAATAGTCTCTTTTGTGGCTTCCTTCCCTCTGGGTCCACCTTTCTCTCTCCACTCTGCACTCCTGTTTCGCTCCCTCTTCTACGTCCAATTATTCTCCATCCATTTGTCAGTGTCTCTCCTCTGTTGTCTGTGACCAAGAAGAAAGTGGTCACAGACAACAGAAAGCAAGGAGCAAATTGTGTTGTCAGAAATATTACCGTATAATTCCTGTACCGATGAAGTTGTAAATGTCAGGTGCCCTAAATATGCAGGAAAAACCTTTGTTCTTGCTTAGTCAACAACAGAGGAACCTAAACCTTGGACTCTACGTTGAAGTTCAGTTTTTACCTGATTATTTTCTATTATTTGTAGACAAAAAGGATGTCAAAATTCCATAGAAATTTTGTAGACAGATATGTATTGGAGAAACATCAATCTTCCCATGGGATAATAAGTGTCTTCTGCTGGTTTACCGCTTTGAAGCCTTGATTTCACGCATCATTAATCTTGACCCGTGTAACCCCATAGGAAGCCTTTGTTCTTTAGTTCAAAGAGCTGGTCAACAGATCAATCAGAGATTAATAGCACAAAACAGATTCCACCCATTTGGAAAGCTATCAGTGTAGTGACTAAAAGAGGGGAATCCCTCTTTGGTAAACTGATTGATTTCATTAAGTCTGCTCTCCATTCCATCAATAGCTGTGCCTCGCCCCTTACCTTTCACCTTTTACCTTTTAAAATTGTCATTATTTTCTTGTTTTGTGAACTCAGAGGTGGTTCAACATTGTTCTTCTTTCTTGGAATCTTGTTTTATGTCCATAAAAGAGTTTTCATTTTCCTCAACCCATTGTTGTAATGCGCAACAGTTTCAAACCTCACTGCCGCTGTGAAAACAGAAGCATAAAATAGAAATGAAAGATTATTATTATTATGTACCCACGTAAAATCAAATATGGATTGGTTTGTGGAAGTTTGAGCATAGCTTGCAGTATTGGATCTAAACTTGTGAAAAATTTGTCATGCTCTATCAGAAGTGCTCAGTTAAGTCTCTGTGGACTGCCCCTCTGCTAAACACACTGTAGCCCCATGACCTCACAGACGGTTTTCCTAAGCAGTGAAGGGGGTGGGGGGTGAGGGGGGGGCTGTGTTGTGGCTAAGTCAGGAGCAGGCGCCAGGAAGGCAGGAAGTGTTTTTTTACATAAACACTAAAGATTCTGTACTTTTGAAGCAAGTTGTACAACTGCTTGCTCACATAAATGAAATAAAGAGGCAAAAAAAAATAATGACAAGCATGTAACAATAATTTTGCAGCAGTTCTGATGAGCTCTAGTCACTGTGAATATCCACCCAAGCCCCAAACTTTATCTTCAAAGTTACATCATGCAGCCTGCAGCGCAACTAAATAAATGGAAATGGAGAAGATTGTCCCAAAGCGTCTCAGTACCTCCGCTGGCTTGCTTTCTTTCCATAGTGCTTCCTGGTGCCATGTGTTCCCCAAGTAAGCAATGAACGCACCCGGCCAACGACGTGGTATAAAACATGATTCATCAGACCACGCCTTATTCATGACAGAGGTCAGCACGGGGGCCTTGAATGGTCTCCAGCTATGCAGCCCCATGCACAACAAACTGTGATGCACTGTGTCTTCTGACACCTTTCTACCAGAACCAGTATGAACCTTTTCAATTTGAGCTACAGTAACCAATCTGTTGGACTGGACCACAAGATCCAGCCTTCACTGTCCGCGTGCATTAGTGAGCTTTGGCCACCCACCACCGGTTGTTGGTTCACCACTGTTTCTTCCTTGGATCACTTTTATTAGATGCTGACCACTGCAGACTGGGTACACTCCACAAGAGCTGCAATTTTGGTGGTATTCTAAACATGTCATCTAGCCATCACAATTTGAACCTTGTCAAACTTGCTGAAAACTTGTCCATTGTCCTGCTTTTAACACGTCAACTTTAAGGACAAAATGTTCACTTCCTCCATGTTATTCTATTCCACCCACTAACAGGTGCCATGTTGAAGAGATAATCATTGTTTTTCACTTCACACATCAGTACTCATAATGTTATGTGTAATATATATGTAAATAAACATTTTTATGTTTGCTCCTAATGTTTGATATTAATGGAATTGCTGCTACTAGAAGACAGATTAGAAAACTGATCAGCTGCTCTTCTTTTGCTGTGTATCAGTAAAATTTCTTATTCAGTCAGTGAAGTGAATTTCACTTTTACTGGATGACAAACTGAAGTGATTTCCATATCTTCTTTATCATGCTGTGAGAGAGTGTCAGACCTGAAAACACAGAGGAACACTGAGTAACCTTTGAAATTTGTCAAAACATTTGGAGTTTGAAGGTGCAGCTGTCATGTTGGAAAAAAACAGCAGCATTAAAACTCAGCAGAAGCAAGCCAGAATACATGCATGTGAATGACAGAAAGGTGTAACGGTGAAGCTGCAAGGAAGAGAGGTAGTTGATGACTTTAAATACCTGGGGTCAACCACCCAAGAAAAAGGGAGTACAGCCAGAGTAGAGTGGGTGGAGACAAGGGGTGATTTGTGACAAAAAGACAGCAGCAAGCGTGAAAAGGGAAAGTTTATAAGACGTTAGTCAGATCTGCTATGATGTATTGTTTGGAGACAGTGGCACTAACAAAAAGACAGGTTAATGGACATGCAGCTGGACAGTTTGCCTATCGCCTCTGTCAGTGCGCCCCAGGGTGGCTGTGGCTACAATGTAGCTTGCCATCACCAGTGTGTGAATGTGTGTGTGAATGGGTGGATGACTGGTTGTGTGAAGCGCTTTGGGGTCCTTAAGGACTAGAAAAGCGCTATACAAATACAGGCCATTTTTTTTTGTTTTTGTTTTTTTTAGCTTAGCTTACCTGAGGACAATTATTTTACCACCTCATTGCAATGGCAATTTTATTTATATAGCACATTTCATTGTACTCAAACTCTGTGTGTTTAATGTGCTTAACACAGACTACAAAAACATATTTGGGTTTATAATGAAAATGGAAAAACTTTTCAAATAAGTACAAGATAACATACACACTTAGCAAATAAGTGTAGGCTTATGAGATTCAAAAGGTTTCATGTCTGTTTTTGAATGTAGACACTGTTGTATCTGACCTCAGGTCAGCAGACAGCTTGTTCCAGAGAACCAGGATCACAGTAATTGAAAACTCCCTCAGTACACTTAGATCTGATTCTGGGGACAGAATCAGCTTTATGAACTAACAGAAGGAATAGTGATTCTGTAGTCTAACCTGCTTGGCATAAAAGCGTGGACCAACTGCTCAAAATCACTTTGGGAGAGGAACATATAATAATACCTACATTCATTTTAAAATTAAGCTCCTTATGCTATAACATTAGGTTTTGATTTATTGAGCTCTTCACAATTTAGAATTTTTATTTGAGTGCTAACGTACAAGATTCCACATGTTGTAATCACTAATTTCATTTGAACACAGCATTTTTAATTGTTTGAAGGAGGGCGCCAAATATCATGTCACCAGTTTATGAACCAAATTTAACAAAATGTAATGACTGAAAATCAGTACACAGATATACCTCAGAGATGCAGTTCCTGTTGCTATGGTGACTTGCAGGCGCTCCTGTGTGACTGGCACTGCCATTTGCAACCACACAGTTGCTTTGCTGTTCCAGACAGTCCACTTCTCCCACCTCAGTGAGCCAGTTGTTCCTCCTGTTTATCGCTGTACTGAATCAGAGCAGCAATGGCACAAACCTTGGAAAGCTGTTAGTTTTAAAACAGTGCACATGCATGACATGTTGACATTATGTCAGCTAGATAGCTGCCATACAGTAATATTTAACACCTAACTCTGAGGTATCAGCCAGTCAGTGGATATCTGGCTTAATCTGCCACTGTATTGTAATAGAACAGAGTAATATTACAGGTTATTTATAATATCGTTCAAATTTGTTTTAAGTTGATATTCTGTGTAACATGTCTAGTTATACTTCGGCTGCATTACCTGACATTGTGTGTAACGCTGTCACAACGAATACTACATAGCCACCATATTCTTAAATCAGCATTTAACGTGATTTCCAGAAATGTCTAAAGGTGCATATACATCAGTCAAAAGAAGCAGGTGGACCTCTGTGTGATCTCTGTGTGGTCACATCAAATCCCATTAACTTTCAGTCTTTCCCTTGTTCTTTCTGCTGCTGGCAAACTCCCACAGCCCTTACAGTCATTGCAGGCTGTGGTACAGTAACCCCCACCCTTCCTGTTCCAGCAGCTTGCTGTAGCATGCTGAGCCGGAAAAGGGCCAGCCAGCACACAGCCGGCTGTGGGATGGTGATGTTTGATCTACAGGGAGGCACTGTCAGCGCTGAGCCTTCCTCAGCTGAAGTGCTTTGTGCTTAAGTGGCATTAACGGTAGGGAGATCCTTTAAGACGGCACAGCCATGCACGAGACCTGTGGGCAGCTGGCCCTACGCAGGGATGATGGGACTGAGGGAGCCAGGGAGTGCTGGCTATGGTGGGGGTTAGTTTGTATTGGGATTTGCGAAGTGGAGAGTAAAGTGAGCAACTGGATGTGTGGGTGCTGACTTGGTCTGTCAGCATTACCAACACTGACTTGCTCCATGTTTATATCATCATTATCAAGAATGGCTGGGTCAGACGGCACCACAGATGAGGACAGGAGTGGGAGTGTGTTTATCAAAAGATGTAGAGAGGAAATCAAGTACATGGCTGTCCTTGGATTAAAGAATATGGTACATGTTCTCCATCCATATGGTACATTATATGAAAAAATGCTCTGTTTGGGTTTAATGTAAAGAATGTAACGAGGGGCTGTATATCGTAGGTCTTTGCAGATTGACATGTGTAACTAGGCACGTGCCGCCTTGCCTTGACAGTTGGTGGCCCAGGTTGTGGAGCAGTGACAGCGGTAATCGCTGTATCCCAGGCTGTTGGCTAACAGCTATCTGCTCTTTGCGTAAAGCGTCCGTCTGCTCACTGTCATTCTGTGTCACTGTCACAGCTGGTGAAGCACTGAAAGAAAATCTGTCAGCTGATTTAAACTGACCATACTGCAGGTCTCAGCTGATAAAATGATGCAAAGCCAAACTGGTGAATCTTTAAGCCAGAGCACTTGAGCACATAAGGTGCTTTTTTAAAATAGATACATTTTGCCAGTAAAATGGTTTATCCACCACTGATAAACTTCCATATTATTACCGTTTTGTTTTTTTTTAAATTTCCACATTATCAAGCTGTGATAGAAAGTGCAGCCTAAGGTGAACCCAACCTAATTTTTAAAATAGTTTTCAAATGTGAAGTTTCTTTAAATTCCTCTTTTCATGCGTGATATGTGTGATAATCCACATTATATTATGCAAAGAATGACAAAGGTCAATTTATTTACTTAAACTATTCAGTATCTTAGATTACAGTCTTCACATTACTCATGAAAAACCTTCACAATTTGCGTTATTTCATTCAAACATTATTTAACTGAGAACGTGTAGTTAATAACATAAACACACCAGCAGACTAATACCACCAAAAAATGACAGTGAAGCACAGTTTATGATAACCCTCATAAATAAAGTTGTTGACAGTCCTGCTGTCTTTTGAACAAAGATTTCCTAAAACAAGTTGTTCAAAGTTCAGCTTCTCACTAAAAATATTCCAATGCCTTCTTTGATATAGTTAAATGGAGATCAGTCATTTACTTTTCAGAAGCTAATTAACCACTTTCTTTAAAACCCGAGTTATTGTTTATCTTCAGAGGCATGTACAATTCAGGGCTTCGTGATCCTGTGTGTCCCTCAAAGGTCAGTTCTTCCCTACTGCTCAGTGGGTCAAAGGCCATTCCTTGTGCTAATTATTCCAAAGGAGGTGGAGTGGAGCGAGGCCTGTTTTCCTGGATCGACTCCAGACATCTGAACAATAGTGAGCCAGTGTATGTGTATGTCTGTGTGTGTGACAGTCTGGGTGGTCCACAGCCGCACTACACTGGAAGGGTGGGTGGGTGGTGGTGGTGGTGTGTGTGTGTTCTTGTTTTGGTGTGCAGAGCAGTCCCCTGCTTTTTTTGCTAATATTTGCAGAATACCCAATACTTGAGACTCTTGTCAAGGGTCACTGGACAGTTGAGTGCACTCTGGAGGGCCCGGTGGCACCAGTGTCCGGCAGCCTTGCCTCTGTCAGTGCGCCCCAGGGTGGCTGTGGCTGCAATGTAGCTTGCCATCACCTGTGTGTGAATGGGTGGATGACTGGATGTGTAAAACGCTTTGGGGTCCTTAGGGACTAGAAAAGCGCTATACAAATACAGGCCATTTACCTGCTCTCTCTGCCTTAAGACATTCGCATGCTTGCTCTCTTTCTCTTTCTGTCTTTCTGATCAAGTAAGAGCTTTTTAAGTAATGGTTAATCATGAGCACCTTAAAAGCCTGTGGTATGTGGTTTGAAGAGAGATTCATCATATTTAAATGTGATGCATTAATTAATGTTTTAACTTCTTTAAGCAATCCTTGTTAAGTGGGTCTAAAAGGCACATTGATAATTTAGACGAAAGCATTATTGAAATGAACTCAAAGATAAATAGGAAAAAGTAAATAACAGCAGTTATTAAAGTTGCTGTATTTAATGGCGGCACATCTGAGGTTGTGAATATCTGATTCTCTAATAGTTACAGTTTTTGTGAACAAGTTGAACAGCCACAAGGAGACTAGAGACCAAGATCAAAGTAGCACGGAGGGAGGTTAGCCAACTATTGGAGCTGCAGAAAGTTGCGACAAAGAAGGTACCTAACAAGTATAGCAAGCTGTACATACCTGAGGCCCTGGAAACCCCCAAGCAAAGACTCACAGCCTTGGTAAGAACAAGATCCGGGCTATCAACACCTACACCCTGCCTGTGATCAGGTACCCTGCTGGGATAATAAGTTGGCCAAAGGAGGAGATAGAAGCCACTGACATCAAGACCAGGAAGCTCCTGATCATGCATGGAGGGTTTCACCCCAAATCCAGCACCCTGAGGCTGTATGCTAAGCAGAAGGAAGGAGGCTGGAGACTGGTGAGTGTCAGCACCACAGTCCAAGATGAGGTGTTGAACATCCACGAATACATCAGGAAAATAGCCCCAACCGACCACATGCTCAGTGAATACCCCAGGCAGCAGAAACCCAAGAAAGAAGTCTATCAGACCAGGCAAGACCCCAGGTGCAGGCTGTGTAAAGATGCCCCTGAGACAATCCAGCACATAACAGCAGGGTCCAAGATACTAGCTGGCAGGGCATAAATTGAACGCCATAACCAAGTGGCTGGCATAGTATACAGAAACATCTGTGCCGAGTATGGCGTGGAAGTCCCGAGGTCAAAATGGGAGATCCTGTGGGACTTCCAGATACAGACGGACAAAATGGTGGTGGCTAACCAACTGGACATAGTGGTGGTAGACAAACAGAAGAAGACGGCCGTAGTGATCGATGTAGCAGTTCCAAATGACAGCAACATCAGGAAGAAGGAACACAAGAAACCTGAGAAATACCAAGGGCTCAGAGAAGAGCTGGAGAAGATGTGGAGGGTGAAGGTAACAGTGGTCCCAGTGGTAATCGGAGCACTAGGTGCGGTGACTCCCAAGATAGGTGAGTGGCTCCAGCAGATCCCAGGAACAACATCGGAGATCTCTGTCCAGAAGAGTGCAGTCCTAGGAACAGCTAAGATACTGCGCAGGACCCTCAGGCTTCCAGGCCTCTGGTAGAGGACCCGAGCTTGAAGGATAGACCGCCCACAGGGGTGAGAGGGGAGTACACATATACGCAAAAGGTCCAAAAAATTAGTTTTAAGTTGGATATCCTGGAGCTCGACGTAGTGTTGAAAGAGGTTTAGTTCACCACTCCTAATGATCTTTATATCTTGCATATCTTGCATACATATTCTGACAGCTCTGTTCTAGAGTGGTGGCGATTCTCTTACTTTAGCCCAATGAACCGGTATTAATAGGCCATAATTTTTGTTGTTGATCTTGTGCAAATCAAACTATAACAAATGGCTACGTTGTGTATAATTTGATGTCACTCGCCTGTAGCTGACAGGCATACGGTGAGTGCTGAAAAGGAATTAAAAAAAAAACAAAACCTGGCCATGGGAAAATTTTACATTATGCAGCTTCGAAAGACCTACTATTCTTCTCAGAGCCTGAGCTGAAAATGAAATCAAAACTACAGATTTGCAAGTCAAATCCACATTCTTTGAAAGCTACATGACGCAAAATATGTGGACACCTGAATATTACACCCATATTCAACTGCTGAACATCTAACTTAATCTGGCTCCAGGAGATTACATCCAGTCACTAGTGGTTGGTTATGGATGCTGGGTGATAGTGTTTTTTCCTCTTTTTTTGTCCTCTAAGGATTTGTTTTGGAGCTCACAGATGGTAAGTGTCATTACAGGTTGAAGTCAGTGACAACATGTTATTTTAAGAGCCACAGACAAGGAGTCTCAGGCTGAAATAATAATAAATCTTTAAAAAAAAAATTATTTTGATAAACACTGAAAATGAGTCCAACACAATAGAAGGGTCAATAAAACACCAACACGACAGGACAGTGCGTGTGCACTGAGTGTGTGCTCAGCTTTCCTTAATGCACATATTACTCAGAACATTAACCACCATTAAAGCTTGCAGGTAGCAGCTATAAGGACTATGTTAAGTAACCTAAATGTTACATATAAAATTAGAAAGAAGTATGTTGAAGTAATTAACTGAGTAACAAACTCAGTTGTGGAAAGTCATAAAACAATATTTAAAATAAATAAATAAATTCAACATTAATTCATATTGTAACAAAATTAAATTAGACCAAAATTAAAAACAATGTTACACCTGGTTTATGATAATTATAGGATTTGAAAAATCCCAAGCTGACTGAAATATTAAAAGTGTTGATCTTAGGAGGAAGTGAGACAGAATTTATTTATGCTGTGCATGGAGGCTTACAGGTGTGCCCAAACCCTAACAGTCTTCAGAGTGCTGCTTGGGGAAACCCTATATGATAAGCAAAAAAGAGAAACTAAAATGAAAGTTGAATTTGAAGGTGCATATTTCATACTAGCATAACATCTGCTTTCAAATTCCAACTCTGACTTCTTTTCAAATCCATATGAGCTTACTTCTAAATGCACGCAGTCCTCACGTAGGTTTCCCTGACTCTGATAGTAATAACTGTAATGGGAGCCCAATTACAGGGGCCTCCTCACTTAAGGTCACACAGCAACCAGCAAATTACCAACAAACAACCACATAATTACTCTTATCCTGCTCACCATCCTGTCATCCTCTGCTCTGTAGGGTCATTACTGACGGTGCTTCAGGGCCTCTTCCTTTCTCAGTGTTTACCACATTCCTCCCATACTTTAGCCTTACTTGCATGGGAAGCTCCAGACCAACGCGACAGTATCTGTCTATGTTTGTATATAGGACTGAAACAGCTGTTACAGACTGAAAGGTCCTGTCTGAACTTGTGTGTCTCAACTCATTTCCTGACGTGCAGTTGCTTTTCTTTGTGGGGAGAGATTTCTGGGATACTGTGAAAGGTGAGAGGAGGCCATGTGGTGCTGGATACCAAGAAGCTCAGATCTCCTCAACTGCTGTCATGTGGAGTTTAACTGTATGTATGTATAGCCGTATAGCAATGCCTCCCATGATAGTTGCTGGCTTTTTGGCTTTTTTTGCACTTAATATTTTAACACATAAAATTGTCATTTTGTATTTATGTTTTGCAATTTTTAAAAAAAGGCAAGTTAACCCGTAGATCACGTGTAGACATTATACATAACATTAGATATCTGCAGATATCTGCATGGATGGCCTGGTGTTCTCTTTGGTTCTATAGTATATAGTATAATTTAATAAAATTATTTTATTATTTGATTTCAGATCATCTAAAAGGGGATTTGACCAAAATCTTTGCAACACTAGTATAGATATTTTGTTTTTTAAAGACAAGAACACAGCAATGTGAAGGAAGACTGAAACAAGAATAGGGATGATTACTTCATTTTTTCTTAAATGCTCTTTGTAGAACAGTGCATTCTGTTTTATTTGTGCTCCCTATGTGCAGCAACCAAATGAGGTGGTTTTCATGAGTCTGTTTTATGAATGATATCCCAGGTGTTTAGGAATGGTTGGAATCAGGAGTGAAGTTGTTTCAGAAAGGAATTTACCCACATCCTTGTACATAGTACATATAAGGACACTTTTTCAGAAGAGGAAACTCATAGCAACTGTGAAGCATTGTGGTGCAAATGTTACAGATTGCTAGTTAATGCTTTCCTACCCAGGGGACCAGGGGACCATGTGACTGTAGAAGAAGTTTTAGAGCTTTTACTTGCCCATAGGCTGACTGCATAAAGGTGTTTTGATGGTAGACTGCTTACAGCTATACGTTAAATGCCTATCCAACTGCTTAGAAAGTAAAACAGACCCTCTTCCTTCAAGTGGGCCAAAAAAAAAAAAAAGAATTTGAGTGATATTTAAGAGACAAAAAGTGGATCCATGCAGGAGTGATGGCCTTTTTTTTGGAAAAATTCTTATTCGAGTGCATAGTTTTTCTCCCATACTGTTTCATTTATTCTGTCAGAATCCTTCCTTCTTCCTTTGTTTTTGCTTTTTCTCTGTTTTCTAGATTCTTGTGTTTCATTCTCTTTAATGGAATCACAAAATATATGGAATTATATGGAAATGCCACCAAAACAAAGCACACACTTTCACAGCTCAGCATTGAGTCTCCATACCCTCCCCATGCGTGTTTCCTGTTTTCCTCATGACTGTCTGTTTCCAGCAAGTCTGTTTGTTTGCACACATGCTCTCGAAGGACTCCCTTTAGTGTGACTCTTCCTGTTTTCACTAGAACACAGAATTAAAGAATGCACGACGGTAGATACATAGTACGCTGGCACCTAAACACAGGTTTTTCTATTATCAGCTCATGGTAAACATAGTGTAATTTCACTCCTCAAAGGTTACATACTATACTACACTACATAACTCAGGAGGATCGTTGTTGACATTGTAAACATCCTTTTTGTGTTTTACATTACCTCTCTCTGCCGGCAACAGTTGATATGCTTCTGTTACCAAAATATACTAGAGCTTGGTGCTGGTGCAGCAGTAAACACGTCATGTTTGCTGCTGGACAGCTGTCAGTGTTGTGAGATGAAACTGGCATTACTGTTGCGTTTATGTGCCAAAACAGTGTCAGCTGCAAAAATATCACAGCGGAGAATTAATGTTAAACTTTAAATATCAAAAAATTCACATTGACGTAAAAAAAAAGAAAAGAAAAAGAACAAAAAGATTAAGTCAATAATCACCCCATGAATATAAAGTGAAATAAAAAATCAAGCTTGGTGGATAAAAGGCTCCTGGAAAATTTGAGAATTTGATCATCCTTACAAATATTAGAAAGTGCGTAATGGTGCCATTAAAATAAAAACATGCATATCTTTCCATATTTTTGCGAGTTTTGGAGGGTCAGTTGTTTGTCTTCTTTTTGAGATTCTTTTCCCTCTTCTTCTTTAACAGAATAAAAATACATATATGGACACACACTTTCACTACTCACCATTATGAAACTCCATCCTACCCCCATGAGATTTCATTATTATTTATAATGACAGTAAAACAGTCCACCTTCACTCTACTGAATCATCCTGAACATCTTTTCCAGACAAAATTTTTCAACCTGCCTTTGTAGAAATCTTTTGATTAGTTCTTTCTGAGGCTTTTCTTGGTCTTTCAGACCTTAACCTCTGTCATCACTACCATTTCTTAAACTCATTTACACATTTTAGGACACGACTTCATAATGACATTTTGCTCTCTTATCATAACCTTTTCAGAATTAAGAGTGGTAGGTTGACAAGCCTATGTCTGCCAAGTGATGGGATAAAGAGACCGGAGTATTTATAAACCTTGGGAAAAACCTTTGGAATCAGGTCTTTACAGGGCGAATTAAGGTATAACAAGGTTATCTTAGAGATCAAATCTAATATTGAATGCTGAAGACATTTATCTGAATTTTTGCCTAATGTATATCAGATGATCTTTAGCTCATTTAACCATTTACAGTTATAACATTTTGAATGAAAGAACTCTCAGTGATAACTTAAAGCTCATTTCCAAATAAAGATACAGCTCCATGCAATGTTATTAGTTATTCTCATTGCTCTCAAAGTTTTCAACATAATTATTCAATAATGATAATAATAATAATAATAAAAACAACACACTATATCTCTAAAAAACATCAAACTGCTGACAGACACAGTTGGGGATTACCTGATAAGAGCTGATGTTTCCCTTAAAGTGGCATCTGCACAGGGAAAGATGCTACAGCCTGACACTACAGTAGTACCAGGCTGTAAATGCAATGTATTTACCACAGTGCCATATGTTAGTCAGCAATATCCTGACTAACATATTGAGAAAATGTGAAGTTTGCATTACATGTGATATTTCCGATGAAACTGCTTGAAGTCACTGACTGTCATTGACTTTCTGTGGTCTCTTCATTGCTACATCACTACAAATTACTTCCTATGTTGCCCCCCCCCCCTTAAGAGTTGGTAGAAAAAGAGAGAGGAAGTACTATGGTATCAGGTGATCAAAGTGTAACCTTGGTTAAAACTATAAACCCCAAAAAACCCCAAACATGTCCACTGATCATGTGTCCATCAGTAAGAAAAACAAACAAACAGACAGACAGACAGACTCTGTACCAGATAGGGTACAGAAAGGCTACTGTACCCTATCTAATGTGCCAATTTCCACACTATTCTACCTTAGTTCTACACTGGCTCTGCTCAGTATAATGACAATAAATTGGACTGAATAGAATTTTTAGCAGGGTTAAATCAGTATGTAGAGGATGTGGGTATTTTCTTTTCTGCCATTCTGAATTTCAGAAATCCTGGTTGTGCCACAGAAAGCAGCAAGCACACCACTGATGGCGGTTGAATGCAGGCTAGGTGGCCCATGTGAATCAGATAAATATACAGCATAATTCCCTTCTGAACAAACAATAATGAATGTAATGAGGCAGCTCCCTTAAACCGTCGAGCTTAAGGTGATATATAAATCACTTTCTAAATGTACTTCCGAAGCTGTGGAATGAAAGGAAATAAAACCGTTTTGAATCCAAGTGACTGAATGCAGAGTGACGGACATAACTGGACCAAACACAGAGGGAAGTGGACACACAGTGAAGGGGAAATCCTCTCTGTGGGTCTCTCACACAAGTAGCATGTGAATGTGACACTTCGCCGAAGGTAACCGAGCTCATTGCGCAATCCCTAGCCCATCCCGTCTGTTTTAACACACACATACGCACATGCACGCACACACACGCAGATGCAGAAACAGGACAGCAGTGACAAGGTGCAGAGCAGAGACAAAGCGATGGAGCTGCTGATAACACTGGAGCCAGCATTGTCTTTTACAGAGCTCAGACTAGGGTGTGTGTCTCTGTGTGTGTCTGGAGTTGTCACGAAACAGCTCGAGGGAACCTCCCTGGATATCAAAGTGTGAGTGTGTCCTGTATCTGAGAATGCACTTTTCACCTTTTTTTCCCTTCCACAAATCATACAAAGGACAGATTTTAGAAATGGATTATGGGTAGGAAAAACATAAGACCCTAAACCAACACATACTTTCACAACAACAGCTAATAAAGCATAAAGCTTTCTCATTTGGATTTTAGAGAACCTCGTTTAAATTAAAGGAGGACTCTTTTATTATTGCATTTTCCTCTTACAGACAAAACCATCATTCCATTCTTCATGGAGTCAATCATCATAGCCAGCATAAAAAAACTTAACAAGCTGCTATCATACACAGTTTTTTGCCAAATGCGTCTGCCTTCAAAAGGTAAAAAAATAGAACGAACAAGAGAACAGGATGTATTGGCATTGCGTGCCGTTTACCTATGAGTTTGCGTGTTTGTGTGTTACTTTGGTGCCCCTGTACAGATAGAGTGGATAAGGGAGGAAACCATGCACTTGTTATCTGTTAGCAGAAACCTGGCAGCGCCTCCTGGCTTTTTTTTCTTTGCTGATCTGAGCCTCCACCGCAGCTCAAAGCCTTCAGAAGAATCCTCATCATGTCTTCATGATGCACGACGTTTCTGTTCTTCAATGCTGTGCTCTTCAGCTTTCACAGAGGGTTGGCCTGCCTTTGGAGTATGCTGCATTTTGACCATTTTGCACTGTGGTACTTTGTCGTGTGAGTGTGCTTAGAGTCTATTGAACACATCATATAAATATGGTATATATTTTTCTGAACATACCACTATAATTGACCACCCACTCATATTTTTTTTTAAACATAAGTGTGCTTCAGCATGTGAACACAAGCACCCATTCTCAGTATAATGACAATAAATTGAACTGAATAGAGGTCCTCATTACATTTTTCCATTAACTTTTTGCATTTGTTTGTTTGTTGTTTGTTTGTCTTTCAAGCTGAGCATCGAAAGGCATTGTTTGCTTAATTTTGTGGATCACATGACTTTTGGTTTCAACACGCATTTATTTCTGGAAGTCTGTAGGTTTACCCACACCCACAGTCCATTTTTACCATAGCTGTCATGTTTCTCTTCCTTTGTTTTTAATCAGCAAAAAAGAATACAAGTTATTTAAAAGCAATTAGCCCAAATTAGTCTTCTATTGACTTCTAATTCTTGAATTTTGAAATGTTGTCTTTGCATTTTTTTCCAAGTAAGTATCACTTTTAATGCTCAACAGAAGTTCCTTGTTCAAGTTCAAATGCAGACTTCTTATGTTTCATAGGCTAACTTCAGTTTTTTGCAGTGCAGTAATAAATGCAGACACTTTCTCATTGTCTGTCTCAGTTTTTCTCCATGTCATTTTCAGGCACCAATAAGACATTGTTACTTCCTGAGTATGTGTCATGTGCATACATCACACACACACACACACACACACACACACACACACACACACACACACACACCCACCCATGCAGAGACTCCAGACCTGATTAGTGCATGGTCTTTGTTTGTGGACAAAGGATTTCCTCGTCTGAGACGAGCAGCCGGTGGCAAAGAAACAAGGAGGGAAAGATTAGTTGCTGAATGAGAAAAGAGGTTTGAGGTTGAAGGAGTGGCTGCTGTTGTTGTTGTTGGTGGTGTGGTGTGTATGTGGTGGGGGTTGGGATTGATGTGGGGAAGCCTGATGGTGGAAAACACCCAGAGAAACAGAAGCTACAACACTACAGGTGTTTCAATTGGCATCATTCAAAAAGAAAGCAAAGAAACTACACAGTGCAAATCTTAATTTTAAGTTGCACACTAGCGTCAATAAAGTAGGAGATATTAAATCAAGGAAGTCACTGACCTTTAAACTCCCTGTCTCCGGTATAGTGATTTAAACACATCTTACCACTGCCTTTACAGTCTCTAAGACAATCAGTAAGACCTCCATTAAGTCACTCAGTGTGGAAATGTAAACCAACTGACTGTAAATAGTAGAGATAAGATCATGACACCACAAAGTGGACGTGTAATAAGTCTGTGTAGGTCTGTAGGAAATGAGTGGAGTGAAACAAGCTGACAAGGCAAGTCAGGGGATTTTCCAGCAGTACAAAACAAAGAAATGAGTAACAAACAAGGTGAGACTAAGCATGTAAACAGTTAATGAATGACTTGAGTTGAGAAAGGAACAAGTTATTTAGTGGTTAGCTTGGACAGCTATTACACATATCTGATTCAATATTTGTTAACAAGTGGCAAAATTAGACTCCAGAATTCGTCACAGAGATATCATCAGGAGGCTTGGTGTGGTGGTCACGTGACCATAGTGAAGTTCAAAGGTAACACTGCATTTCTGGCCATTGCATTTATGTTTGAAAAAAAATATGTGACATCAGTGTATGAAGATTATCTTGCTAAACAAAACACAAGTATCACAAACCTTCAGTTGCCCCATGGGAATAATTCTATTGACTTTTTAATCAAAGTAAACTGAGCAGTGATAACTTACAGGTTGGCCTGAAAATGAAGTCATCCCTATGTTTACGGCTACTGGTTCTTGCGCTGGTAATGCAATTTGCAACCACAGCCTACACTGTAACAGTGATCAAGGCGTGGAGATGATGGCCCGTGTCGTGCTCTCTGCACAAAACACACAAGTGAGGACACACAATTTGAACTTCATTATCTGCCACAATTTGTCTTCAAAGCTTATTTTCTCTGTATTTATGGTTGATCACTTTAGTTTTCATGCCAGTCAGCAACACTGGAACTACTTTCATCTTCATGGGTTGTGTGTGCCCATAGCTTAGTATCAAAGGCAAGAAATGAGTCGGCACCTGGATACTTTGTGTACATACACATTCACCACTGCAAAGCACAGCCCCCACTGCATATTTTGCCCTCATTTAGGTGATGCTAACGCCATCCTTTTTACACTGTTTATATGTTGTTGTGATCAGGACGGACAGGGTAAAAAATCTGAAAGCTCTCATATTAAGTTTCAGCATATAAACAGTGTTTTCATGTCAGTTAAAACAGTGTAGTGGCCCGAGACTGTGCCTAAGTGAGGCAAATGAGTTTATTTTAGAAATGCATCTTCTTCTTGTCATTTTGAATTTGCATCGTGAAATCGACTGAGCTAGCAAAACCGAGCTTTTTGAAAATAACCTAGCCAGCCAAAAAAGACTCGTACATTAACTCATTAAAGTTTTTAAAAACACTTCATTCAGGCTGATCAGAGCAAGTCTGAAAATGACATCACAAAGTCTTGACACACTGCTTTTATATATGTCTGGCCCAAATTAGTGGTTTCAGGCATGTTTGATGTGCTTTATGTGCATGTACGCAGACAAATGAAATGGAAAGGGTGAAAGAAGAAGGGAGAGAGGGGCAATGGCAAAAAAGGGGGCCAAGGGCAAAAAAAGGGGGCAGGGGGGCAGAGGGAGAAGAATGGGGTGAGCAGCAGGGAAGAGGTAGAGGTACTGAAGAGGGTGAAACCCAGAGAGGAGGAGGAGGGAGCACTGAAAGAGAATAGAATTCATTTGAAGGTGAATAGTAACAGCGTGGCTTCTTTCATAGGGGCTTCTGTCATGCCTAGGGGGCTGCAGGAGGTGGAGGGGTGTGCAGAAGTCTTTGGGCCAAAATGAACACTGGAGCTATTACACACTTCATATGCAGAGACACTGCTGGGGAGCCACAACACAGGCACACCCATGAGCCATATTTGACATAACAGGAAGTGTTATGTACGACTGAAACTCACTAAAGACTAAACGCATACATGCTCCATTTTACTTTAAGCCAAATCTTTTGCTTACTGCTCATAGAGTGTATTTGAGAGAGGTCCTGCCAGATGAACAGAATCAACTTTTTGGGGTCCCTCCTTGATCACAATACATAAAACACAATTTCCAGACAACAAATGAATCATTATTGTAAGAGGATTTTTAAAACTTGAGCATACTATTGTATATTCCACTAAACCGAAAACAATCATAGTTTTCACTCACACGGTCTTTAGAGCAATGTCGCTACTTTTACAGATTTCATGCTGTTTGATATAAACAAACATGTACTGTATAGCAGAATACAGTACATATAATCTTGCAAAGTGGGGGACTGTGAACATGCTGGCATGAATCCTTTCACAGAGAACAACAACAATGAAAAAGAAAACCAAAAACAAAGCATACAAAAACTTTTTTAGAGTATCCAAGACTGGAATCGAATGGAAAAATACTGAGTCATCTGCTGTCCAGTCACTCAGCTTGTTTCTCTTGTTGATTGATAAACTCCTCCTTCACAGTGATTCTATCTTATTACTCTCTGAGGTGTCAGGAAGACAGGAAGCAACAGAGATAAACACACTATCACAACACAACTATATTTAAACAGGAACTCTGAAGAAAATCACACTGTCTTTTTTTTAAGTGCACTGAACTCTTTAAAGGATTATCATATCTAATTAAATGTTCAGTAAATAGTTCCCCTGTTTGTCATGAGCCATAGTGTCATGCATAAAAACTGATAACACTTTCAGCCTTAATTATCAAAGATGCACTTCAGTTACTGCTGGGATACTCACCCATGTTAATTACGTTTCCATTGACCTGTCCAGAGCCTCACTAAATCATACATTCATGCCAACAATAAGAAATTAAATATTTGTGTTGGATCATTTTCGCCACATAAGTGTATCCAGGTTTGTTTCCAAATCAGTCTTCAAATGAATCCATCAAAGCCTTATAAGATGTAATACTGCAGATTTGTGCATGTTTGTGTTTTCCTGCTGGGACCTTTTAATAATATCGCTGTAGCATGGCTTCCGCTCGAGGCTTCAGCTCCTCTTATATGATAAAAGTGTCAAGTTGCTGTTACAGTGTGATGTTAATTGGACCCCACTGAGCCTGGACAGGTCATGCAAATTAACAGGTAGTCTATTAAAAGCCTTTGTGTGTGCGATCTGCGACCCTCGTGGCTTCACATAACCCTGAAACAGTGAGTCTGTCAGCGCTGAAAGAGGGTTAAGACAGTCAAATGATCCGTCTGATTAAAGTGAAATGGTCCAACATTTCAGTCTATGCCACTGGCTACTCTTCATGCACTTTGGATTATGGGAAATGAACAGATACTAAAATGTAGTATTATTGGGACAATGTATGATTCAGAAGAAAAAAAAAGAAAATACCACCAGGGGTTACATAAGGTAACGTGACATCTTCGGAACATGCAGCAGTTTCACAGGACTGTCGGGCTAGTTAGTGCGAGACAGAAAAAGAGACGGTGACATTGAACCAGCATCACCCACACAAACAAACCTCTTCATTCCACTGAAGGCTGCACAGACAGAAATAGCTCCAGTGCCGTTGTGTGCTCACAATATCGCAGAGAAACATTTTTTTTTTTTCATCTGAGGTGATTTCAGTGGCCTTCCATCAAGTGGGCAGAAAAAAACGTGAATTGCAGAAGGCCACTTTTTTGTTGTCACATAGCAACTGCCTGCTGCTTTATTCTACCTAGAATATATATTTGTAGCAGAAATTTATGGAGCTTGAGTTTTTTGGTTTGACATTTAGATATATTTTTATGGAAAAAGAAATAATAATTTCCTTCCGTGAGAGCGCACCAGTGTGTAGGCCTATATGTAATCCTAAATTCATGCCCACAGAAACCAGTGGAAACAATCTAAGTGGTCACACAGGGTGGGATAGTTAGCATTGAAAGACAGACTTTTTATTTTAGAAAAACAAACAAACAAAGGTTACAGGTCATATCTCTCAGCAGGGCGCTGATCCTCCGTCAGATGTGCCAGACCTCACTGGATGCAGATCAGCTGTGTTTCCGGAGTGAGGAAGAAAATGAAATTGCACCAAAGGCGTTCTGCCTGTAAAGCCCGCATTGAGCATGGCTTTACTGTCGCGCTATTACAGTGTAATATGTTTTTTGAAAAAAAAAAAAAAAAGGTTCTTATTATACTTATTATATTATGATGGTTTATGGTAAGACTTTCAATATAGTGCATACAAATGCATTAGAGCGGTTCAAACAGCTCGAAGTGAATTAAAACTTCCAACATGTTGAAAAACGCACACCGCATTGTTGCAGACTTGCGTTGTAGCCTAATTATCGCGACGCTCTTTATTTGAAACTCGTGTGTGTGTGTAACTGTGAGCTGAGGCCGCTCCCGCCCTCTCCGTCTTCCTTCCTTCCCCCTGCAGTTCTTGTGTTTGTTTGCACACACTTGATCCGGAGCGGAAATTCCTCTCCGTTTTTGTGAATGACAAACTCATTAACGATTCATCAACACAGGCCGCTCTATCCGGCCCCCGTTTCTAAGGCGACCGCTGCTGCCGCGCTTCTGATTGGTCGCCCCACAAAACGTATCCAATGGAACGCCTCCTGTTTGTAGCCATTCAGCAGCCTGGCGCCGCAGAGAGCGCAGAGAGCCAGAACCTGCAGAGAAACGATCTACAGCACAGACAGGCTGCAACAGCAGGCAGAGACGGGTGCATACCCCGCATGCTTCACAGCAACAAATCCACCTTTCCGCTCTGGATCTCCATAAAAATATTAGATACACAGCCTGTATACGCACAGAGAGAAAAAGAGGTGGAAGAGCAGCCGTGGAGTTATATAAGAAGAGAGGAAGCTTCAGCCTCGTCGCAGGGCCGGTATGACTCATTGATAAATAACTCAGGCTCTCTCCAACCAGATGCATGAATGAGGAACAGTGTGGGCAACCTACTCTCGGGAGATCTCTGAAGGGAACAGGAATTCCTTCGTCCCGCAACACACTGGATCCAAAAGAACGTTTGGAGTGAGTCTTGACAAGCGTGACGGTTTTTATTTTGACTCTTTATTTAGTTTTTTAAGCCGTTGTTCTCAGAGTTGTATTGCCGAGGGCCCTCTGAGCAGCAGATCAGACTGAAAACGAAATTCCAGACAGATATTTGTGCCTGCTGCTGAAGCCGAGAAGCTCCCCGCTTTTCCTCGACACCCTTTTTTCCCCCTTTTTAACTCCTGCTTATAAATGCTTGACAAGCTCAAGCCCGTCGTCCAGCTTGACTCGGTTATGGCGATCAGCAAGACGGTGGGCTGGCTCCGAGAGCAGCTGGAGACGCGCAGGGACGGCCTGCTTGTGATGGACTGTCGGGCCCAGGAGCTCTACGAGTCGTCTCACGTCGAGACTGCCATCAACGTGGCCATACCCAGCCTCATGCTTCGCCGGCTTAAGAAAGGCAATCTGCCCGTGCGCTCTCTGCTCTCCAACGGAGAGGATCGAGACAGGTTTGTGCGGAGGTGCAAGACGGACGCCATCCTGCTGTACGACGAGTACAGCCGAGAGTGGAACGAGAACGTGGACGGGGGCTCCGTGTTGGGTTTACTGCTGAGGAAAATGAAGGACGAGGGCTATAAGGCATATTATCTTGAGGGTGAGTGGAGTTCATTCACATTTTCGGGCACGGCGGCTGCCGCTGTTCATTCACAGGCTAGATTTTCGCGCAGACGTAGATTTTTGGCGTTTTGATTAAAGAAATATATAGTCATCACTCTAAGGTTAGGTTACACTTGACTCCTCGCACGTCAGTAATTACTGAAGAGGGTCTTAATTTACTCCGAAGAGACGCATAACCAGATTTTTATGTCTATTTGCAGCTTCTTTTTTTCTTTCTCAGAAAATATTAATTTGCCGTCTGCAGTGTGCAACTTATGCCTGCTGTGTGGCAGGCAGAAACGGTGTGTTCATTGCATCTGTTTTATATTTTCCAGGTGGCTTCAGTAAATTCCAGGCCGAGTGTCCGGCTCTGTGCGAAACCAACCTGGATGGCTCGTCCCACAGCAGTTCCCCTACTGCCCAGGTGCTGGGCCTCGGTGGGCTGCGCATCAGCTCTGACTCCTCGGACATCGAGTCTGATATCGACCGGGATCCGAGCAGCGCCACAGACTCGGACGGCAGTCCGTTATCCAACCCGCATCCCTCCTTCCCTGTGGAGATCTTGCCGCACCTTTACCTGGGCTGTGCTAAGGACTCCACTAACCTTGATGTGCTGGAGGAGTACGGGATCAAGTATATCCTCAACGTGACTCCCAATCTCCCCAACCTCTTTGAGAACGCAGGAGAGTTTAAGTACAAGCAGATCCCAATCTCGGATCACTGGAGCCAGAATCTCTCTCAGTTCTTCCCCGAAGCCATCAGCTTTATTGGTAAGTAATCCCGCAGAACTGGAAACGCTCTGCAGATTAAATCTTGTTGGTTAGGTTGTGTACATGCTTATTCATTTTTTAGTACTGCTTATAATTATTTAAACTCCAAAATTAGCTTTTGAGTTTGTGAGACCATAAATAGTAATACTGCGTCAGTCTGCAAAATATAGAACATAGAGAAAAAAAACATCAAGTCCTCACAATTCTGAAGAAGAATTCAACTCAAAAGTTGGGTGTTTGATTAGTATTGTTCTTGTTCCCTACTTTATGACACACATGCAGGCAGAGTAAAGGGGCAAAAACAGATAGCTGGGGGCATAAACTTATTAAATGTGATATATGTTATCACTGGCAGGAAGTTCTTAGGTTGTTATTGTGCAATTGAGATTAGATGAGGTGTCCCTGGCTGTGGTCTTATCAGTCAATCAGACAGGGACACACAGAGCAGGCAGATTAAGGCATTGTGTAGAGGCAGAGGAACACAAGTCTGCCTCCAATGGTGCACAGGCAAAATGCACTTGGTTTGACTTCAGTGGAAGACATTCTGGCCCTATCTCTTGTCCCAGGGCTTGTGAAATTGCAGCACAAAGGGCGATGTTGAAACTGGAGAAAGGGGAGAGTGAGCAAGGGGAGGGCGGTAATTCAAGCGCAACAGGAAGGAAGTGGCATTGAAAGTAATCTAGGACATGGCATTGCCCCCCCTCCCCTCCTCCTCCCGCCACATTACAAAAGGAGCCATTTACGGCCTGATGACATCCTGTTCGCCTTGACAGGGTGCCCTCATGACTCCTACATTTACACGCCCAAATGGCACCATTGTCAGAGTAACCCTAGCAAGCGGAAGAATGGTTTAATAGACCGTAATAGTCAATTTCCCAGCCGGCTACTCTAGGCCAAAGAAAACCAAAGAATGTGAGCTCTGTTTATGTGCAATACTGTCATAGCCCCTGTTTATTTACTGACATGGCTGTGAGATAGGATAATAAGTTCCTGGACCTGCTTCAATTTCCAACAAAGCGTGACTTTAAAATCACACAGATTTGATTATTGATTAGTTGCCTAAAAGAAGCATAAACAATGAGAGCTTCTCTGCTTTGGGCCTTTCAGATGTCAGGAATGTTTTTTTTTTTCTTCTGATCAGTATCCATGCAGACTAAATCTTTGGTCTTTGGACTGTGAGAGTAACAAAACAACAAACTGGGATATCTACTCTTTCCTAGTTATCTGGAATGATGAAAAGCTCTAAAGATGTTGTTTATTTATGATACAAAATTTCCACCCCTTTCTTTTCTTCCACCAGATGAAGCTCGGGGACAGAAATGCGGCGTCCTGGTCCATTGCCTTGCAGGCATTAGCCGCTCTGTCACAGTGACGGTGGCCTATTTGATGCAGAAGCTCAACCTGTCCATGAACGATGCTTATGACATTGTCAAGATGAAAAAATCCAACATCTCCCCCAATTTCAACTTCATGGGTCAGCTTTTGGACTTTGAGCGCACACTGGGTCTGAAGAGTCCATGTGATAACCGCATGGCACCACCAAGCCAGCAGCTCTACTTCACCACCCCGACCAACCACAACGTCTTCCAGCTGGACCCCCTGGAGTCCACGTGAGGTCTGCTGTCACCACTCCTCTTCTCAGTGGGGGTTTTGTGGGCCTCCTATTGGAAAAGCTGCAAAATGTTTTCTCTTTTTTCCGTCGTCTGCTGTGCGACATTATTGATACAGCTGGTCTGAGGCGACAGCTGCTGAGTGTGCTTACTGAAGGGCCATAGCTGTCTGACCGAAGCGCAGCTGCTGTTGACTAAATGAGGAGAGACAGTACAAGAGACAGGAAGCGAATCATTTAAAGTGTGCAGATACTTACTACAATCAAGATTTTGCTGTAAGACTGGTCTTTTTTTCGTATTTTTTCAGTGTGTCTAAGGAAGCCTAAAGTGATTGATCGGACAGCTGTATGTTATGCTTCAAAGTTCAAAGGCTGGTGTGCCAAAGAGACCTGATTGTTCAAAGTGGACAGATAAATGAAATCCTTTTGTATATTTGTTTTGGGGTCTATTACTAGTTCCCCCATGACATCAGGGTGCATTGTCTCCTTCATCTTCTGTGAAGACTTGCCTGCATGGGGCTCAACTACCCTGGCTTTAGAAGGCACACAATATAATGGACTTTATTTTACATTTGTGGAGTCTTTTCAAACATTTATACAGTGTGTATATATCTTAATATAAAAGACAATACGGTAAAAGCCTTGCTCTAGTAGTATATACCCTTTGGCACAAGTGGGTACTGAAGATTTGCTTTGTTTCATATTCTACTTTTATGTAAGCATACAAACTGCGTATTGATCAATATGTTTAAGTTGATTATGCCAAAAATCAAGTAGGCTTTCCAAGAATTGTGTACATGTGTAATATATTCAATAAGCGCTTTGTGGCTGGCCTTTTCTTTTTGCACCTGTCCTCCCACAAATCAAAGTCACCTTGGCCATTTGCCTTACTTTTGAGCTTGGAAGATTTTTTTTCCCTTTTTTTTTTCGCACATTAACCTTCAGAGAAATGTACTTTTTTTTTTTTTTTTTTTTACACGTTACAGTATCCCAGATAGATTTGTTTTGTTTTCTTACAAAACCCCCCAACCAAACCGAGAACGATTATCACTGAAGTTTATAAATTGGGCTCCATACTTAAGAACTCAAACAGTTCAAATGGCCAAAGGTGGAATTTACTGGATGTTTCTGAAGGCTAATTTAAGAAATCATGATCTGTGGGTTAAATATTTCTGATGTGTGGAAAAAGCAGGGAGCTTTGTTTGCTTCGCTTCTTCAGGGAAAATTCTGTGAAATGCAGTTTTCACTTGTCAAGACGAGACAAAATTAAATCCAGAACTTCGGAGAGTTGCCCCCACACCCCCTGTAGAGGAAACCACTATGTTGCCCTCTACTCACTCCTTCCAAACTCCTCTCTTACGAATGTAAAGGAAATATAAGTTATTAATAAATTGCTATTTTGTCTACACGTTCCGCTTCTTCTGCTTGTTTTTCCATTGACACATTTGTTGGTGTTTTGTCTCCACTTACAGTAACACATTTATGTAAGTGTCTCCTCACCCGCAGTACAGTTGAGTGTTAACCAGCTGGCCAAGTCACGACAAAAAAGAGTCGCAATGAATCACGAGGCTGTTCACAGAGTTCTTGTTTTCCATTAACTACAGCACTTGGAACATTTCCCACTTTACTTTCCAGTACAGAATTAGCATGTCCTGTTACATGATGCTTGTGTAAGATAGTACTGTGCACACTGTTCTGCTGTGACAATAAGAAACTACAATAAGCTACCCAGCAGGTGCAAAGTGATTCCAGTCCTGCTGTAACTAGCCCAGCTGGTTTTACCAGGTGCAAGTCTACCATGAGGTCTTTGGGTTCAAAACAAACATTCCCTTGGTTAACTCGTGAAGGCAGGTCCTCAGCACTCAACCATCAAGGGAAGCATAAAGTACAGAGATAAAGTACGATTTGATAGGAAGAGCAGTGGTGTGTACTCCCTGAGAACTGGAGACTCAGGAGATAATCTTGACGGTGTAGCTTAGGTGTCGTGTTCTCCAGCGAGCAGCAACTTGTTTCACAGTTTGAAGAGACTATTCCCACATCAACACCAGCTGCTGTGTGTGTGTGGACTATGTGGAAATGAGCAAGCCAAGCAGTACCACAAGGTTTGATCGTGACAGAGCTAGGATTGTTAACAATAAAGGATATGGAAACAGTGACTTGTATGCAGCATTTTTGTCAACTAAGTTCTTGATGTGCATGTATGACACAGTGTAAAAGCCCACACACGAAAGAATCCAGTGTGTAAGTAGACACAATCCTTACCTAGATTAACTGCTATGAGTTGGTCAAAATAAAGATGTAAGCAATGCAAAACGTATTAGCAACCAGCTACAATTTTACATAACTACAATAAAACAGCATGCAATATATAACCCATATCAAAAGTAGACAATGGAAAACATGAATTGTAAGTACTTTCTTTTACTATAGAATAAGCAAATAAGCATACATAAAACATAGATCTTAACATAAGACAGCATACAATAGAGAAAGAGAATTATCTTAAAAAAGCCATTAACAGATTTTATTATCAATAATATGTGTTGTGTAAAGATGAACAAAATAAATTGTAAGGCATCTCTCTTTTTTATGGTTTATTTCCTATTTTAAATTGGAAATTCAACCCAGCGCGTAGCTGTACAAAGTCTGTGAATCACTGGCTATGTAATAAAGAGTGAGACCTCCACATTCATGTCCTGACGCAAGTGATTTATAAAAAGACTCATATTTCAAGAGTGCCAGCTCTCTCTGCTTTTCCCACTTTCCATTTCAGGGAATCTTTTTCTTTTGTTGGGTAGCCACTTATAATCATAACAATAATAATGAGATACCACTGATCCAACTATGGCAGCAAAGCCTGCACACTAATGAGAAACACTGGTTCAAAGTCACTATATTATGTTTTTCCTTTTTAGTTCTAAATTTGTCGTGTTGCCCATAAAAAGTGGGTGTCCACGTGTAGCTGTACTGCATTTTGTTGCCTTGTACTTGTGACATGTGTAATAACAATAAAGTTGAATTCTATTCTATTCTAAGATAGGGACTATATGCATATAGAGATTTCTTTTTTCACAGAGAGTCATAGTGACTTCACGATAAATAGGCAAATCTCCCTGAGGTGTCATGCTTATTATTAGCAGGGTCACCATTCATCCATTTAGTTTCCTGTGACTCTGCTGGTGCATTGAATGCAAAAGTCACTCATTTGTCACATGATGAAAGCAGAGCTACTTCAGACCATCCATACACATATGCTTAGTCTTATCCTACCATCTAAATTGTAGTAGGAAGGTCATGGGAACATTGAGTGAACATGCATACTCCATATTAAAAGGGAATTAATAAAAAATAAGATTGTGTTTCATAGTTGTCTGTACCAAAATCACTGGACTACAAGAAGGCCTATGACTCAGTGCCTCACACTGGAATTCCTAGAATTGTACAAGATCAACAGGCCCCTAAGAACCTTTATCATGAACTTAATGGGTATTTGGTAAACAACACTAGAGGCCAACTATAAGCTCATAGCACAAGTCGCCATCAAGTGTGGGATCTACCAAGAAGATGCGCTGCCCCCACTGCTGTTTCACATAGGCCTGAACCCACTCAGTGAGATCATTAACAAAACCGGCTACATGGATGACATCAAGCTGTATGGCAAGAGTGAACGAGACACTGATCAACACCCCAAGGATATACAGCAACAATATCTGAATGTCACTGGGACTGGAAAAGTGTAGTAGGGTGGTAACGAAGAGAGGGAAGGTAGTCAGAACTGAGGGGATCACACTACCAAAATGCAACATTGCAGACATTGAGGACAGGTACAAGTACCCGGGAATCCCACAGGTCAATGGGAACCACAAGAGGCTGCTTAAAGCTGCAGCCACCAAGAGAAGTCCAGAGGAGTCAGCTGAATGGGAAGGACAAAATCTGGGCTTTCAACACCTACGCCCTGCTGGTGATCTGGTACCCTGCTGGGATAATAAGCTGGCAGAAGGAGGAGATAGAAGCCCCTGACATAAAGACAAGAAAGCTCTTAACCATGCATGGAGGGTTGGTACCACAGTCCAGGATGAAACAACGAACATCCACGAGTACATCAGGAAGATGTTCACAACCAACCGCATGTTTACTGAATACTTCAGGCAGCAGAAGCCCAAGAAATAGAGGAGGAACCATAATGGAAGGACAGGCCCCTGCATTGTATGTACCACCAGCAGATAAACGAAGTGGATGACATCCAGAAATCCTACCAGTGGCTGGACAAAGCTGGAATGAAAGACAGCACAGAGGCCCTAATCATGGCAGCACAGGAACAACTTTTGAGCAAAAGATCAATAGAGGCTGGGGTCTACCACACCAGGCAAGACCCCAGGTGCAGGCTGTTTAAAGATGCCCGTGAGATAATCCAGCACATAACAGCAGGGTGCAAGATACTAGCAGGCAGGGCATACATGGAACGCCATAACCAAGTGGAAGGCCAGAAACATCTGTGCGGAGTATGGCTTGGAAGTCCCGAGGTCAAAATGATAGACACCCCAGGATGGTTGAGAATAACCAAGCTAAGATCATGTGGGACTTCCAGATACAGACGGATAAACTGGTGATGGTTAATCAACCCAACATTAATGAAAACATTCTTGACAAATGCTTTCGCTTTCGTCTGTCTTGCGCCGGTCCAAGAATTTCACCTCTAGCGGCAGAATACGAATGCCCCCGGGCGTCCCTCTTAATCACGGCATCAAAATAGAACCGGAGTACTATTCCATTATTCCTAGTTGCGGTATTCAGGCGACCGGGTCTGCTTTGAAAACTCTAATTTTTTCAAAGTAAACACTTCGGAACCCGCGGGACACTCAGCTAAGAGCATCGAGGGGGCGCCGAGAGGCAGGGACTGGGACAGACGGTAGCTCGCCTCGCCAGGAGTGGACAAGCAGAGGAAGACGGCCGTAGTGATAGACATAGTTCTCCAAAAGTTGATTCTGTTCATCTGGACGTAGCGTTTTCAGTGGGAGAAACGTTTCTCCCACTGAAAGATGATAGACATAGTTATACCGAACGACAGCAACATTACTCTACCATGCTTACTCTTCTTATATTTATTGTTTGTCTTTTGCACTGAATGGAACTGGAGCCTTGTCATTTCGTCTCTCTATATACTGTACTGTATATAGCAGAGATGACAATAAAGTTTACTTTGACTTTGAGCATGCCTAGAGCAGAGATCCCATGACTTGAAACCATACAGCAATGCAGTTAGGACTACTGTTCTGAATACTGCGCATTTTGTCTCCATACTCAAACCTAGTTTTGGATACCTCGACATCAAGATACCTTGCAATTGATCTTTGTTTCAGGCATGTTTGCTGTTGATCCCTTTGCAGATTGAAACATCACTTCAGTCTTTTGGTGCTTATTGTAAGTCCAAAAGTGCTTAGTGGTCACAGACAGGGGATCTGTCAGTCTTTGAAGGTCATCCACCGCATGGGTGACAACAGCACAATCATCACAATAAAGAACATCACGAATAAGTGATTTCATCACTTTTGTCTTTGCTTTTAGTCACTCAGTATTAAATATCCTCCATGTGTTTTGTATATGATCTGGATGCCTCGATCTGTCTTTGAAGAATCACACTAAAAAGGAATCTGAAGAGTGTTGGAGCAAGAACACATGCTTTCTCTTGTCTTCTCAGCACATACAAAGGAACTCAGTAAACATCTGTACCAGTGGCTGACCACCTGCTTTAAAAATTTATGATGGAATTGCTTCTGTCACCTCATCTTTCATGGGTGATTTGTCAAGTTTCCACATGTAGGGGTCTTACTGGGATCTCTTTAACAACACTGGGGTCAGTGTATTCAGACAATCTCTTATTTATTGCTTCATTGTCAGTGAAGAGCTCAGCCTTTTGGTTTCGGGGTGTGGGCTGCACTTCCCTGTTGTGGCCTATATACCTCAGGCTGGAGTAGAGGAGCTTGACATTGTTTGAGGAGGATGCTTTCTTGCCTTGGGGCATTTTTTTTGTATTCACCTGGAGATTTACCTTGGATCTGAGGAGAAGATGGTCTGTTGAGCATTCAGACCTCTCTTGCTCTAGTGATATGAAAGTCAAAGAATCATGTTGTCTGCAAGTGAATCTTGGGTGCGTCCCGGTGGTTTTGTAAGTGTCTCTCACTTGGAGGAATGTATTTGCAATTGAGAGATTGTGTTGGGAGCATAATGAAAGCAGAAGTTCGCCATTTGAGTTCTCATTACGGATACCATGCTGAGCAATATGATTTACAATATGATTGTATGATTTAAATACAACACCTGCCTTCCTTCCAGCTTTGCGACCTGACCAGTATTAGTATATCCTGATCCAACCTCTTTTAATGAACCCTTGTCTAAAAATCTTGTCCTGCTTTGGAGCGCTCTGTTATCAAGGCACTTCTTCTTTGTGGGGCATTGGCCTCTTTGCAATCTAGGAGAGTTTGCATAATCCAAGAAGCAACAAAAAAAAAAGAGGTTATAAATATACAAGTAAACTTCCTGAATTCAACTATAGTGGTATTATCAGCAAACATGTATTTGAAGTATTAAAGCTTACAGTGACCACAGGGTCTGACATTATTATGCATTAGTCCATTTCTTTATTTTATGATATCAAATAGTTCCTATTTGATGATTATATCTTTTCTATATAAATTCATAACAGTGTAACTTGAATAATTGGATAGTAATAATGGGAAAAAGACTAGATTCTTTTTATATTTTATCAAGTCACGATTAAATCATAAAACTAAAAAGGGTTAGGATCCCATAAGTATCCAACCCATGATTCAATTATCCAGACAATTAACTATTTAGGGTGTGACTCAATTATCAGTCTATGTATCATTAGAGACATAGGAGCACACAAAAAGGCTTTAGGAGTGATGCCCTCAAAGGAGTATGTTTTTTCAAGAAAACTGTGGCAGACTGGGAAGACAAACCTGTGAAACTGTGGGTGAAGGTGGAAGTTCCTTCAATTGTCTGGATAACATCCATCAAACTGGATAACATCCATCAAACACAACCTATCCTGGGAAGCTTTTATTCTTAGAATTGGCTGCTGGCAGGACTATGATTGACAGATAGGCTCAATGGTATCTGTGGCATGCAGAGCTACAGAGGGGCCCTGATGGCTGCTCTTCCCGCGGCTTGGCCATTGGTGGCTTTAAAGCTAAGGATTAAAGGGCACAGGAAACTACTAGGGTTAATTTTAGACTGGCATGTAGATAGGTTTGGCTGACCCCCATCAGCACCTTCATCACCACTGCATGACCACTGTGACAGGGGAGACCATACAGGGATTTTTAAAAACACATATGGCGGGGTAGTGGTGAGGGCTGTCAGGCTGGTCAACATGCAGACATTTAGTTGGATTACTGATAGGCCAGGAGTTAAATGTACAGGGCAGTGGAAGTAGGCAGAAGTCCACACTAGAATTAGTTGCATTGCTGTGGATGTGTTGATGAAGGTACTAGTTCAGGAAGTCTAAATTTTAGGCTCATCACACGACTGTTTAAAAATCCAGCCTCCACTCTCATATAAATCATTTAATCATCTAGGTGCAGCCTCGCCATCCTCAGGCCAGTTTTGGTACAAAGTAGCTCCAACAGCAGCCACGTCAGAGAGACTTGAACTCCCCCAGATAAGAAAATACATGAAAAGCAAAATCTGTCATAAGACAACTCTGAGCTGCTAAACCTCTGATAGGTTCACATAGATTTGCCTTTTTAAGTTGAAGCAACATACAATAATCCATAAAGCATAGCAAAGGTATGTGTTTACACTTAAAAAAAGAGAGACAAACATAAGAGGCATGCAAAGAAAATGCTTAAGCTCCAGCATCACGTGCTGTATAGCTGATAACAATTTGTTATCAATGTCAATTCAACACTGACCTCTCTTGTCACCAGGAGGGGCTGTGGCAGAATTGTTTCTTTCCACCTGCACACATATTTTTTACACTGCAGTGTAGAATAAAATTGAAGTTAGATCCAGATACCTTCATTGAAATAATCACACCTTAACTGTTGTTTTGGCTGGAGAATAAGAATATTCAGCATTTGCAACAGAAATCTGTCACAACTTCAGGTAACTTGCTGACAATGCCATCGTCCTTTTGATGTCCTTTAATTTGCCAGTAAGGGGAATTTTTATGCTTAAACAAAGCATGGACCAAAAATTAACTTTTTAAAGTTTTAAATCTGGACCTTCACAATTACCCAATTGTACTAGCACTGATAGCACCTCCAGCTTACTCAAAGTCTGTGTGTAGCTCAGCCTCAAACCCCATGTTTTGGTTGTTTTTGCTAAACACGTGTTTAAGTGAAACATCCTAAAGTGTTGAAAATGCCACATTCAATTTATGATTCAACATGGACATAACATCCGGCTGTGTGCTGAGTATAGAACGCCACTGTCCCAGTTCCCACTGGCTTTTTGGCTGTGAAAATAAAGGCAAGAGGTTGTTGGGCTAAACTTGGCGCGCCTGTTAATCCTCTGCTAACGGTTCCTGTCCCCCTTACCCTCAAGCGACAGCGTGTTGACAGCAGCCTCCACCACTCTTCATATCTCCCTTCCATCATTCCACCCCCCACTCCCCCAACAGCCCCCCACCCACCTGTCTCATGTCACATTGCTTCCCTCTCATCCACTCCAGCAATTTCCTGTTGCCCTCACAGATCATGTTGCAAGCTCCAAAACTGCAAAACCACACACACACACACACACACACACACACACACACACACACACACACACAGACCGGAGGCTCGTACTCAAAGCCCATAGACATAAAAGGGCACACATACAAACACACATTCTCTTGTATGCCAGTCATGCTATCATTTCCAATGCCCCGCCAATCCTCACAGTCTCTTTGCTTACAACATCACACTTCCCAGCGCTCTCATTTTCTGTATGCTCACCCTTCCCCTCTTTCTGATGAGATTATTAATCCAGCTCAGGGAACAGGTTGTGACCAAAACCTTGTTGGAAGCAACAGATGGACCAGCTCCCAAAAAACAAACAAACCCCTAAATACTTCCTGTCTCACAGATTTGCTCATGCACACTCTCTCACACATAGGCCTATCAACACTTCTCTGGTGAAGAGTTATGATGTTGTGAGTGTGTCATAAGAGTGAGTGTTTTTGTGTTTGAAAGTTTACGAAGAGTTTGGACTAGAGTGTGTGTGCTGTTCAATAAAGTTATATATATATATATATATATATATATATATATATATATATATATATATATATATATATATATATATATATATATACAGTGTTGGGGAGTAACGGAATACATGTACCGCCATTACGTATTTAAAATACAAAATATGAGTAACTGTATTCTGTTACAGTTACCGTTTAAAAAGGTGGTATTTAGAATACAGTTACTTTGTTGAAATAAATAGATTGCACGGCGGTACTTTCCTGTTTCATATTGTCGCGGGTCAGGACTGTTTGGGTTTTGTTTGACAGCTACGTACTGTTGTTCCAGGCGGCAGCGTTGCGGTTGCCATGGTTACAGGGTGACGCTTGCTCTGCCTGTTTCCTCGGTGAGAGAGCGCCTTTTTGTTGTTGTTGTTGTGCTAAGCTAATAGGCAGAATGCAGAATGTAGCATCATGGGCAGTGTAGTCCGTGCTGCAGGGAGAATGGACTGCCATACTCGTTATGTGTCTGTGAGCGCGAGGAGGGAGAAAAAGGAGAGTTGAAAAGTACGAGTTGTCATAGAGCAGAAACGGGAGCTGGAAGCATGTAAATATAATAATAACCACTGCAGCCAAGAAGAGTGCCTGATGAACCCAGTTGTAAGTAAGCTATTAAAACTCGACTGTACGCTTTGTTCGTGTTTTCCTCCGAAACAATAACTTCCGTTGGAGCAGCCTTTCAACGCCTCTCTCGGTCTCTCACAAGCAGAGTTGACCCAGACAACAAAGTAAAGCTATTTTTCGGCTACAAGCCCGACACGGAACCAACATATTAGCCAGAGGTCCCTTTACTATGGTTCGGAGCCGCGGACCTTCAGTAACAGTAATAAATCACACAGCAATAGTACATTCACTTAGTTGTAAAATGCATGATAATATGTTAAGTAATCCAAAGTATTCAGAATACGTTACTCTCATTGAGTAACGTAACGGAATACGTTACAGAATACATTTTAGGGCATGTATTCTGTAATGGAATACATTTTAAAAGTAACCTTCCCAACACTGTATATATATATATATATATATATATATATATATATATGTATATTAGGGGTGCAACAATACTTGTATCGATATTGAACCGTTCGATACAGTGCTGTCGGTTCGGTACGCATATGTATGAACAATACAAACTTTTTAATTTATTTTATCAACTTTCCTTCTGACGATGCTGTCTGTGTTGAGCGCTCAGTGAATCTGCGCTCGACAGTGCAGCCTAGGCGGAGTAGTCAAACGCAGATTCACTGAGCGCAAAGCTAGTTGCAACATGGCAAATTGAACCTCCCCCACCCTCATTCAGATCTGGCGTTTGGAACTATTTTGGTTTTCATGTGACGTATGACCCTGAAGGTAAGCGTGTCATGGACTAAAGTAAAACAGTATTGTAGTGGGTCAGGGCTGTTCGGGGTTCTGTTTGTACAGTTATGTTTTGTTTATGTTGCCATAGTGACAGGTGACGCCCTCTCGCTGCGACGGTGTGTCCTTCCGGGGTCAGAGGGCGCCCTGTGTTGTTGTTGTTGTTGCCGCGCTGAGCAGTTAGCTAGCGGCAGTGTTCTTCTGCAAATGTGAATAAACGGCTGTGCTCCCTGGCTAGCTCACGGGAAGCAAGACCAAACGATACCTCCGTCTCCTCCTTGTCTGAGCTCGCCACATTGGTGTCAGAAGTGGGATAGCTCACCCTCGCCGTAATGGAGAGAGACATTCAGAGGCTGGAGCAAGCCGTCAAGGAGAACATTCCCCGCTTGGGAAACTGGCGATGGAAGAGAGAGGATGTGAGCGGCCATGTAAGTCCCCCGACGGGTCCCGATGGTGCGAGCGCACCGCGGCGGCGGCCCGTCGCGACAGATGCTAGGGCAATGCTTCATGGGCTACCTCTGTCGACCCACACGCCGAGCCCCCAACCGCGAGCAGTTATGCCTACCACGCCAGTTAAGGTACCGAAATACAACGGGCTAACCCCGTTAGAGCCCTACCTCTCACAAGTGCGGCTAGCCGCCAGACATAGTGGCTGGAGCAAAGAGGAGACTGCTACACACCTAGCACTAGCATTAGAGGGAGATGCACTGCAGATACTCCTTGACCTAGCCCCGGCAGAGCAGCATGAGCTCCAGGCCCTCACCGCGGCACTCGAGAGGCGATTCGGGCAGCGGCACTCCACTGATCAGAGCAGAGAGCAGCTAACCAACCGGAGCCGTCGACCAGGGGAGAGCCTGGGCACCTTTGCGGCAGACGTGTTGCTGTATGCTCGTCGTGGCTACCCGGAGTTTCCAGCAGCGGCCCGTGAGGAGCTTAGCCTGCATGCTTTTCTGCGAGGACTTTTCCCAGAGAGACTACGCCAACACGTCCGCCTGGCCATGCCTCAGACCCTCCGTGAGGCGCTCCTTGAGGCTGAAAGGGCCGAGCCGGTGCTCACCTCGCGACCTAACCAGCAGGTGCCCCCCCCAAACTACCCCCAAATCAGAGCCGCAGACTGCGACGGGGAGGGGGAGGTCGCCGAGATGTCCCAGCTGCAACCCTCGGTGCCCCGGAGGCGTCCTCGTCGACCAACCGACCGCTGCTACCGGTGCGATGAGCCTGGCCACGTGGCGCGTGACTGCCCAGCACCAGCCCCGAAGACCGGAACTACGCAGCCTCAGGGAAACGAGGAGGGAGCGGTGTAGCGAGGGGACCACCGCTCCAGCTTCCTGCCCCCCTCCAAGGACGATGCACAGTGGTGGGCCGAGTTGGGCACCTCAAGGGACTCCACCTGAGCTGCTGTGTTGAGGACCAGCCATGCCAGGCCCTGGTGGACACGGGGTCTACCATTTCCCTGATACGACCTGGCGTGCTCCCTGAAACATCCGGGCCACTGGTGAAGGGTTGGTTGCCCACAGACACCCAGCTGATGACAGTGACGGGGGAGAAAACTGTTATGCGGGGGAAGAAACCGTTGCGGATCCGAGTGAAGGATCTAGAGCTGGTGCACGACTTCTGGCTCGCCAACATTCAAGACCAGTGCATCATTGGCCTGGATCTGCTGAGCCGCTGGGGGGCCTGCGTCGACACCGCAAAGCTGGCTATCACTCTTGGCGCAGAGACTTTTGCTCTCCAGCGCGGCCAAAAGCAGGGAGCGGGGACCAGACGAGACAGGCGTCGGGCAGCTGCCGCTCAGCAGATTTCGGATGCCGGTGGCTCCGGGTCATCTCCACTCGCCTCAGCCTCAGCCTCAGCCTCTCAGCCTGACAAACCTCCTTCGACCGAGACCATCGAGGCTGTTGATGACCTTTGGCAGCGCAGCAGCGCAGGCCTCAACGTCGACCAGCGCCAGCGGTTGAGGTGCCTCCTGGACGAGAATGTGGACATCTTTGCCGCCAGTGACAAAGACTGCAGGCAGACGAGTCTGGTCCAGCACACCATCGACACCGGCTCTGCTCAGCCCATCCGTCTGCGCCCACACCGGCTGCCCCTCTCGAAACGGCAGGTAGCGGAAGAGAAGATCCGTGAGATGGCTGCGGCTGGGGTGATCGAGCCGTCCAATAGCCCATGGGCGGCACCCGTGGTTCTGGTGGGGAAGAAGGATGGCAGCCCGAGGTTCTGCGTGGACTTTCGCCGTCTCAATGCAGTCACCAAGAAGGACTCGTACCCGCTGCCGCGGATCGACGAGGCCCTAGATTACGTTACCGGCTCCAGTTGGTTCAGCTCCCTCGACCTACGCAGCGGTTACTGGCAGGTGGAGCTAGCCCTCGACGCAAGGCCTAAGACTGCATTCACCATTGGACAGGGGCTGTGGCAGTTCAGGGTCATGCCATTTGGGCTCTGCAATGCGCCAGCGACGTTTGAGAGGCTGATGGAGAGGGTGCTCGTGGATATCCCTCGTAGCCGCTGCGTTGTGTACCTGGATGACCTGTTGGTGCACGGTGGCGACTTCGACAGTGCACTGTCTCACCTGAGCGAGGTCTTGAGTGCCATCCGACGAGCTGGGCTGCGGCTCAACCCCGCGAAATGCCGCCTGTTGGCGAGAGAGAGACCACGTTCTTGGGCCATGTGATCAGCGCTCGAGGTGTCGCCACTGACTCCGCAAAAGTGGCTGCGGTCCGGGACTGGCCGACTCCCTCGAACGTCCAAGAACTGCGGAGCTTCCTGGGCCTAGCCTCCTACTACCGTCGGTTCATCAAAGGGTTCGCGACAATGGCCAGCCCCCTCCACCGCCTGACTGACAAGGGACAGCTGTTTGGCTGGGGGGATGCCTGTGCTGCGGGTTTTGAACAGCTGAAGGAGGCCCTCACCAGAGCCCCAGTCCTGGCCTACCCCGACGCCCGGCAACCTTTCATTGTGGACACTGATGCTAGCAATGTAGGGGTCGGGGCGGTCCTTTCCCAGCAGGACGAGGCTGGAGAACGGGTGGTGGCGTACTTCAGTCGTGCCTTGGGGCGAGCCGAGAGGAACTACTGCGTGACCCGGCGGGAGCTGCTGGCCGTAGTGCTAGCGGTGCGGCACTTCCAGCCATATCTGCACGGCTGCCGGTTCCTCCTGCGCACTGACCATGCATCTCTGACTTGGCTCCTGAACTTCAAACACCCAGAAGGGCAGGTGGCCCGCTGGCTGGAGGTCCTTCAGGGCTATGACTTCGAGATCCAGCATCGGCCAGGTCGACAGCATGGCAACGCTGATGCTCTCTCCAGACGGCCCTGCGTAGCCGTCGAGTGCCGCTACTGCCTGCGACAGGAAGAGCGGGCCCAGGAGGTGCTGGGGGTGGCTACTGCTCAGGCCACAGCCGGCGGAGGGGGGTGGCTCCCATTGACAACGCAGCAGCTGAAGCGGGAGCAGGAGGCCGAAGCGACGTTGGTTCAGGTGGGGGCCTGGCTGGAGGCGGCGCAACGCCCCGCCTGGACGGGGGTGTCGGGACAGGAGCCCGAGGTGAAGGCCTACTACTCCCAGCACAACAATCTGGAGACCCACAACGGCCTCCTGTACCGGAGATGGCGGGCCCCCGGTCAGGGCAGAGATCTCCTGCAGCTGTTGGTGCCTCGGTCGCTGCGGTCGCAGGTGCTTGAGCTGGTCCATGGCTCGGTGGGGGCAGGACACTATGGGAACGCCAAAACTCTCCTCCGCCTCAGGGGACGGTTCTACTGGCCTGGCTGTCGATGGGATGTGGAACTCCATGTGCACTGCTGTGACACCTGCACGGCACAGAAGGGCCCAACTCAACGCTCCACTGCCCCCCTTCAGCAGTACCTGGTGGGGGCCCAAATGGAAAGAGTGGGAGTGGACGTCCTAGGGCCTTTCCCCGTCACAGAGTCAGGGAACCGGTATGTGTTGGTGGCTATGGACTATTTCACGAAGTGGCCAGAGGCCTACGTGGTGCCGGACCAGAGCGCAACGACGACGGCCGAGAAGCTGGTGGAGGAGATGTTCACCCGTTTTGGGGTCCCGGCTGAGCTCCACAGTGACCAGGGGCGTAACTTTGAATCGAAGGTCTTCGGGGAGATCTGCCGGCGACTGGGGGTGGAGAAGACGAGAACCACACCGCTCCACCCACAAAGTGATGGCTTGGTTGAGCGCTTCAACCGCACGCTGGCCACCCAGCTCGCCATTCTCACCAGCTGCCACCAGCGAGATTGGGACCGACATCTGCCCCTGGTCCTTTGGTCGTATCGGACTGCGGTGCAGGAGTCCAGCCAGTGCACACCTGCTGCTCTGATGTTTGGACGGGAGCTCCGGACGTCTGTGGATCTGGTGTTCGGGTCCCCCCCCGAGCCGGAGATTGATGGTGGGCCAGAGATGGACTACTACAGGAGGCTCAGGGAGCGGCTGCAGGTGGTTCATGTCTACACCCGCCAGGCCCAGGCCAGTGCCGGAGTACGACAGAAAAGAGCCTACGACACCAAGTGCCGAGGGGGGGTTTTCATGCCTGGCGACAAGGTTTGGGTGTACTGCCCGGTTCGCAAGAGAGGAGTGTCCCCCAAACTCTGCAGTCACTGGCAAGGGCCGGCAGAGGTCGTGGAGCGGCTAACAGACGTGGTGTACCGTATCCGCATGCCAGGCCCGGGGCGCATGGTGGTGTTGCACCGGGACAGGCTCTCACCGTACTGACCGCTCGCTCCAGCAGACGCCGGAGCAGGGGATGATGGTGGCACCCCATGTTCTGACCCAAGTGACTTTTCCCCCACCGGTCGTGACCGGCCGGTGCGCCAAAAGAAGGCACCTGGACATTTGCAGGACTTTGTGTGGGGTAATGGGGTCGTCGGGGACGACTGACCCCTTAGGTGGGGGCTATGTAGTTGGTCAGGGCTGTTCGGGGTTCTTTTTGTACAGTTATGTTTTGTTTATGTTGCCATAGTGACAGGTGACGCCCTCTCGCTGCGACGGTGTGTCCTTCCGGGGTCAGAGGGCGCCCTGTGTTGTTGTTGTTGTTGCCGCGCTGAGCAGTTAGCTAGCGGCAGTGTTCTTCTGCAAATGTGAATAAACGGCTGTGCTCCCTGGCTAGCTCACGGGAAGCAAGACCAAACGATACCTCCGTCTCCTCCTTGTCTGAGCTCGCCACAGTATGTTGGATGTGTCACGCAATGCTCAATTACATTGGTGGGAACTAGTGCGTTAGCGCAGTTAGCTCGTTAACGTGTTGGCCGTCCAGCCCCAGGCACGGGGCAATCCGCGGTAGCTCGTTAACGGAGATTTGCCGTGTTGTGGCGTTAACGTCATTTCAACGAGATTAACGCTGACAGCACTAGTGGGAACACAACGAATATGACTGCACATTTAACCGACATCATCCTAGTGCAAAGACAAGTGGAAGCAGACAAAAACAACAAGCACGCATGCTACAAACTTTACCCGAGTCATTTAGACAGCCGTTAGCACATGATTCTCCTTATGGGGACCTGATATGTTTAATATGCTGCTGAGAATATAGCCCAGAAGAAGCGTATAGTATAGCTTTTATTTTGGAAAGAGCCATTTCTCTGTAATAAACTCTCTTTTCCAAAGATGAGTGATTTCTCAATCAGATAGATTAATTTTTTTATTACTTTGTTGTTGCAGCAACATTAAATTTAAAAACTGTACTTATGAGTTAAAATATATATTTATAATTTTAATAAATGACAAATTAAAAAGGCATGAACATTTTTTTGTATCGAAAAAATATTGAACCGTGACACCAAAGTATCGAACCGAACCGAACTGTGAATTTTGTATATCGTTGCACCCCTAATATATATATATATATATATATATATATATATATATATATATATATATATAACATTGCTAAAGGAATTTTTATTAATATTTGTTGGTTTTGGTTTGTTGCCTGTGTGTTTGTGTCAGAGTGAGCAACATTCAAGAGGAGTGTGGTGGTGTGTTTGTGTCTCTGGCTCATGTATGTTTAGGAGAGAAGGTTCTGCAGATCTGCAAGTCCACGGGTGATAATTTCTTCCAACTGGGCAGTGGGCACTCTGCTAATTAAAAAGCAAATTAGAGCTTCTTTTCACAGCTGCTAGCAGTGTGTGTTTGAGTGTGTATGTGAAGCATCTTTTTCTTCATTATAAATTCATGGGTTTATCCAAAACTCTGTTATACCTGTCAAGAATTTTAATTATTGATGTGCAGAGTTGTAGAGGGATAAAGCTGATCAGCCATATCATGGTGATATGATGGAATATATATGATGCATGTATGATGGGAAAGAGTTGTTGAAGCTAGGTTAAGAAGACAATGAGCGGCAGTGTGGCTTCATGTTTAAAAATAGCACTACAATTTCGATATTTACTTTGGGATATGAGCGAGTCAAGAGGGGCAGAGAAGAGTGTGAGCTTGGTGCTGGACATGTAAATGGACCTGAGACACTGGTGAGGTAGGTATAGGTAGGAATGACAAATGGACTGAAGGTGGGGTGAGGTTACATCAGAGGTTGGCTCTGAGCCCTTTGAAGGAAAATATACAAACATGGTAAACACGATAAAATAAAATAAAAACACATTGCAACACATCCCTTTTTCTTGTCTTGTACAAATACTGCTGTGCCAATAATGTTAATGTGTAAACGTCTAACACTACAGGTGCTATCATATTGGCCATGGCTGTCTCCACTCTCCCGCCTTCTTCAGTTTCCTGCTCACGTAGGCCACCTGATACGTCTGCCTGTCTAACCTGTTGCATCTTTGCCAACTGATCATAAGTGTGAGGTCACACGCACGCAACTAAGCTATCCATGTTGCTTTATTGTGACTCAGTCTGTTAACTGGAATGCAGAATAGCCTAAATTGCCAACAGATTCCCCTTATCTGTTGCTAACATGTGTATTACACAGTCCCTGTTTATTATCTGCTGCCTTCAGATTTGTGCTCCTAAATTGCTTTACTGAGCCAGGATTGCCGAGGCCCTTTCCTTTTTACAAAGGTTCTAAGCTTTTTTGTGATTTGCCAAATAGAAGCCATTAAAAGTATGCTGAATTTGCTATTACCATTCTATTTCTGAAGGCACAGTCAATTATCACTTGTTAATAACTCACTGTGTAAATGACTTGACTGGGGCTTGACTGAACTCTAAAAATGTAGTTAACATAATATTCCTCCAGTCTAAATTTACATTTTCATCTCTTTATTCTTTTATTTCTTTTAAGATAGATTTAACTGGATGTTTACCACACAGTTCTAGTTGTTTTTTTCCTATGCAAACATGGATTCCTTATTTCTTATTTCAACAAACACAACAAACACAAGACAAACACATTTTATAGTTTTATGTCCAGTACTTCAAGATTTTCTTCAAAGTTCATTCATGAGGTCTAAAAAAAAAAAATCATCCCCCCCCCCAAAATGGATATATCATATGTAAAGCTACAGTTACAGTAGGGAAAAATGTGAATGGAGACTGTGGCACAAACAAAATTACGGTGACTGCCAGACAACGAACTTAGCTGCTGTATGGACATTGATTTAACTGAAAAACATCATAGGTGCTTAACAGCGATGCTTTTAAATAGCAATTAATTGACAATTAGTTGACAAGGAATTGAGCGAAGTCACTTGTTGCAAATGGTGTCTGCATTTGAAAGTGTTTGTCTGAATTTATTAATTTGTATTATGAATAATTTGCCAACCTTAAGGACTTTGGTCCCGTCGAGTTGGACTGTGACTGTTTGGAGACCGGTTGCGTCTGACCTGCCTTGCACTTGAAAGTAGTTGCCCAGAGGTTAAGGGTGTTGTATAGTCAAGGTTGCGATTCTTGCTGTTACTCCAGTGCGACTGAGCCATAAGCAACACCATCAATAATTGTTCAAAAAATAATTTACAATCAACTCTAAAAAGGACTTTCAAATTCTGGATTCTGCCTATTTCTTACCAGGTTAATTTAAAGGGTTTAAGGACCATGTGTATGGTTAAAGTTAGAATCAGGCTAAGGCTAAGACTGGAGACGGAGGAAAGCAATTAAGTCACTGAAGCTTCTTATAAATACAGAGCACAGATACATGTGTGAGTTTCATTAAAATACTTCCCTCATTTAGAATCAGTACTTGTGTAACTGGGACCTTTGATCCCACCCACGCACCGTGGAATTCTGGGAAAGAATGTCTGGAGTAGGGGGTAGAGTCAGAAAAAAAGAGACTTCTTTTCAGACAAAGTATTTTGCTCTCTCTCTATCTTTCTGTATGTTTGTGTGTGTATGTGAGAGAGAGGGGGAGAGAGAGTGTGTGGTCTTGTGTGTACAGGATAATACAGTGTTCTGTGTCGCAGCCATTTAGCCCACGCAATTTTCCTCAGTAAGGCAGCTCTTTCCTCTTTTTTGTTCACAATCCTATTGAGACTGTTTCTCTAGAGCACAGAAAAATATGTAAAATCAAACAAGATATAGATTCATGTGTTACTGATAGACATGTGTCATCCTCTATCTACAAAATCTGTTCAACAGCACATTAAGAAAAAACAAACAAACACAACTGTATTCTTGTATCCCCTTGATTTGCTGCATGTACATTGGTGTTTTTGCTCGTGGAGAGGGTTTTTTTCTTGCACCTTTGGGTCAGGGACAGTTCAGAGTACCCGGGCTTTTTGGAGTCACTAAGTGGGGTGCTCGAGGATGCCCCATCTGGTGACTCAGTTGTTTTACTCTGAGTTTTCAGTAGTCACATAAGCAATGATTGTAAGGCATGGGGCATGATTGGGGAGAACGACCTGCCTGATCTGAACCTGAGTGCTGTTCTGTTATTTGACTTCTGTGCAAATAACAGTTTGTTCAAAACATCCACCATATTTGAATATAAGGTGCTATTGGGCTTGGTTGGGGCTTTGGAAGTAGTTGAAGGGTCCTGGCAGGCAAGCAAAATGCAGCTTGGGAAATAGCTGAAGCAAAAACTCAGATCTGTGAAGAGTTCGGAAACTCTACTCCCACAGTCTACAGTGAGGTGGGGTGCTGCTGACTTCATCTGAGGACATGGTTTTTAATTGTTTTTAAACACTTTTTTTATTTACTCACTTTTTGTAGAATCATAAAACATAAGACTTATAACTGGAAAACAGGAAGATGGTGTATTAAGGAAGGAAACCACCAGCAGCATAAACCTTATTCTTCTTGTCTGCAGTGCAGACAATCAGTCTATAACCGTGTCAGTTAGTAACTAGCACAATCCTCTGGCCTGCACATGGAAAACATTGGTTGCAAAAGGATATAAAAAAATACCGAGTGGTTTAGAAAAAAGGCTCCTGAGTTAACCATTTTAACCCAGGTGCAGCAGTTGCTGGCAAAAACTGACCAGCTATTGTCTCTGTATAATTTCGATATATTTGCACAAACTTCATAGCATTCACCTTCCTGTCCCTGCAGTGCCTTCATCACCCATCTCCCACTGTGATCCATGTGCACATCAGATGGATTTGCAGGGTGCTGATATAGCTGTCTGCTGCACGTGCCACTGTCAGCTGTCCTAGATACAGGCAAAGCAATGGAGGAAACAGGCGATTTTCACGGTTTACACCCTAATAGGCTTTTACCGTTGTAAGCATCTGGGCAGAACCAGCCTGGGTGGCTAGAGTGGACGTTTGATTGTTGGTTCCAGTTCTGGTAATCCACAAGCTTTTATTTTCTTTTTTTCTTTTTCCTTTTAAATTTAGCATCACATTAAAACCAAGACCCCAAAAATCAGTCAAATATGCAAGTTAGGATCTTACTGTTCAGGTTTTCACAGCCTAAAAGCCACAGAGACTGAGGCATGATACAGCCAAAGCATCATCAAGAAATAACTCTCCCCAAAAGAACACTGATCAACTTCACAGGTGCTAGCTTAGCTCAGTGGATGAGCAGCCAACCGCATGCCACATGGCCAGAGAGCTGTAGCCTGGGTTCTGAGTAGGGCTGCCACGATTAGTCGACTAGTCACGATTACGTCGACTATCAAAATCGTCGACGACTGATTTAATAGTCGACGCGTCATTTTAAGCTTTGTAAGATCACAAAAGACACAGGAATAAGTAGTAGGATTTAAGAGTGTAATAACGGACTGAAACAGAAGATGGCAGCACTGCATGTACAAGGATGCCAGCTGCCGTTAAACCTCGAAGAAGAAGAAGCTGTGTCCCAGAATTCATAGCGCAGCCCAGCTCAGTTTCCAACAATGGCGGCAGCTAGTTAGTTTTAATATTACTCTTATTATTCTTTCCGGGTCACAAAATAAACGTTTAACATATTTTCAGGCGAGAATGTAACTGTGTAAACCTCAAATATCTGCTCAGTTTATCAAGATACCACATATTTTCAAAAGCGCTCCGACGTTTTCGGAGACGTCTGTTACCCACCAGCTCGATAGCTAGCCGGGGGCAATGCTCACTAGAGCCGTGAGAACACCGGACTCCCGGCAAATCGTTTTCAAACTCCCTGCGGATTTTCGCTACTCAGGTTAAACATATATAAGTCACTTAGATAACTTAAAAATGTTATTGTTTGGCTTTTTTTTTTAGTATTTTATTTGTTCCTGGGTAAATCGGTTTGGCTGAGATTAAAGTTATAGTTTTTACACAACTGAATAAACGTCAAGCAGACAACTGATTATCAGAAGTGTGAGATGCTTGAGAATATACTCCGGTGTCCTGTTATATTTTAGATAGTAAGGAGTTTATTAAACTTCACCGAAACAATCTGCAAATTTCATTAAAATTTAATAAACTATCATATTGTCTTTATTTTTAGTTAGCACATACCTTAAACACTTAAAGCTGTAAGCTAATGATAGTTATATAAGAGCAGATGCTGCTGGTGCAATAAGCTGTACGTTTTACGTCCAATGGATGCATGATCTGATTAGTCGACTAATCGCAAAAATAATCGGTGACTAGTCGACTATCAAAATAATCGTTTGTGGCAGCCCTAGTTCTGAGCCTGACCCAGGGCCTTTTGCTCTGCACTTTCCTGTCCATCTCTCCACCATCACTATCCACAAAAGCCCCCCCGCCCTCACCCCCACCCCTAACATACCTTAGTATGTTTTTATTTTAATGTATGTTTTAACCCAGGCCACACTTTTACAAACAAACACTGATAACCTTACACTGCACACTGAATGTGTTCAGATTTCAGTATCTTTTCAAAAATCATGCTGAATGAATTCAAACTGAGGTTAGAAAAAAAAATACCAACGCACCTCACACCTTTTCACATGAAATTCTTTGTGAGTTCCAGAGACTTATGAAATGTTTTCTTCAAAAACTATCTTTGGCTCCTTCATAAACCTTGAATAACTGTGTCCTTCCGCCTATGCAGCCACTGCCTGAACAATGATCTTTCTATTATTGCTCTACAGGAGAAAGGGACTGAGATATAAAGAGAAAGAATCAGGCAGCGAAAGAGAAGAAAAGTCACAGAAAAGAGAAGCTGTGGTTGACAAAAGGCGATCTCTAACGGCTGTGAATCATGCACGCTGTCTCCATCGAGCCCACGCAGCCAAGTCGAGAGGAGTATAAATAGTCATTATCATTTAAAAGCCGTTTTGAAAATTACAAAATGAAAGAAACAAGGCGAGCAAACATCACATCCTGCCCACACATGCAGACCTGCCATGAGTCCCACTTAACTGCTGCTGATTTCTTTTTTTCACTGAGATGTCTGTTGGCCTCCATTTACACTTGCTGCATAGTGTCAGTTGTGTCCAACACCTGTCTGGTGCCAGTCTGACAGTAATGCAGGAATATATCAACAAACGATCAACATGTTGCTTTTCTTCTCTACTGTCAGGCAGAATATTCTTTTTAAAGCAATTTTTTAAATCTAGATTTTGGCCCAAATAAAAGATTACATAAAGAATAACAAAGCCAGAATTTTCTTCCTTTTCACACAGTTCAATCAATATACTTCTTGTTCAACAATATGGAATGTCTTTCATCCTGTATGAAATTGTCGACAAGCAAGAATGTCTGTAAATAATTTGCTTACTTTAAGTTTGCATACTGTGACATGTGCTCATCATGCACTACTCTTTTTCTTTGCAGCCTTCCTGATGCTTGAATTCGTAAGAATGGCTTCCTTTAACTATGTGTGTATGTGTTCTTACAGTGTGTTGATTTTTGTATCTTTTGCACTGTTATTCCCACTTTGCTGGCCCTATATTAGCGAAACTATAATAATATCCTAGTGAAGTGCTACCTCCTGTTTCTCTGCAGTTTGACTGTGCTGTTTCCCGTCATCAGTGTCCACCCACGGCTGGCTGTAGGCACATCGAAGAATAGGAAGTGGAAATTGGTGATTAAGGCAGATCCAGACCTGACTGCCCAGTGTATCCAGCCCAGGTATGAGTAACACTGCTGACACAACTGTGCCACTTCAGCGACAGAGCAGGAGACAAAGAGCTAATAAGGGACACAGTGGGAGGAATTATCAATTCACCACTTCAACGTCCTAGCACGCTTCACCAAGTATTGAGTGACGACAGAACTGTTGACATCTACCAAAATAGACGCAATATTTACTTCATACATGAGTCCACTGTACCTGTGCTCATTTCACATGCTGTGGATATTCCTGGCTCATTACAGCTTGGTTGTTATTCTGGTTGTTATTTCAGGAACGAAAAGTAATTTGATGAAAAGTCAAAATCTTAAAAAATACTATACCATGGAGCAACTATAATAATCACTACTCATGGCTGTTGACCGCACCAAATTATACATCTAATTTTAAGGAAGTATGAATCAGAATCAAGTAGGTTTTCTATTTTATTTGAGACCCCATAACAAAAAAACAAAAAAACAAACAAAAAAAACCCCCCAAAACAGGACAAACAAAACAGCACAAATACAAAGAAAAAGTAATTCCTTGGCCAATTTCCAGGCTACCTTAGAATACGAGCAAGAAGCACATCCGGTCCTTAAGTGATGATGTATGAACCCTGCTTCCAGGTCCAAAATACTCAGAGCTGTTGTGTTTTTAACATGTTCTAATGCTTTGTATCTTGCTCTATTTAATCTGAACAAGCCCCTAAAAAAAGGCAGTGATCACCTTTGGCCTCTCTTGTTTTTTATTATCACTATTCATTTAAAAGCTGTTTTTAAAACCTTACAATGTAACTACAGCATCCTGCCATGTGATTGCATTTGTTCCTAACCATTGGGAACCCTCGCGTTAACTTTTATCAAGTGGAAAAAAGTTAGCGTTCATCCTCCTGCTTCAATGTGTTCATATTACGCTCACCATAGCTGCATAGCTAGCGACATCATTATATACCAGCTAGCCCAACTTCAGTAACCCTACAAACGTCACTTCTGTTTAGTTTTCTGTCTTCATTTATGTTGGAAATGATAGCAGAGCTGTACGTTTTAATTTTTTCAGAAATCCTTCAGTCAGAACATGCTTTGGTGGAAACTAGTGAGCTAGCTCCCTGCTATCTTCTAACTCCGTTAAATTTCATAAATTCTGTTTTCATGCCTGGATTTTAAACTTAATTGTTACACCTGGTAGAGCAGGCACACTGTTCATTTTATTAAAGATGAAAGAATTTAGACAGTTTGTAACTCTCACTGCTGTAGTGTTCGTTTGATGGGAGCTGAAGCAGAGTTTGGACCTGGAAATTTGGCTAATAACCCCAGACTTAAAGACTGGATAAATGAAGCCATACCAGCTTGGACGTTGCCCTTTGCCCAATTTAAGGTCCGTGTCAGGTGGTGTTGAGGAACACCTGCCTCATGAGAGGTGGGCTACTAGAACAAAAAAGCATAAGTGAAAGGGAACCACATCTTCGAGGAAAGTATGGGGAGTAAGATGTAGTGTATAATTACAAATATCAAAGTTGTAAATGAAATTCGGTTACATTCAAGCTCATGCAAAACAAGTTTACAATCATAGTTAAGTTTGTACTTCCATGATTTTCACAGGAGATACTGGAATTTAGATTTTTTCTTCTTCGTTTTTTGTATTTTAAGAGACTGATTCTTTCCATTAAACTATTAATTTTTCAAGAAGGTATAACTTTTATGTTAGACTGAAAAGAGCAATATTTTGACCGACAATCTCCCTTTACATATACGTTATACAACTCATTTATTTACTCCATATAGGATGATTACTTAAGTAAAATGGACTTAGGCAAGTAGAGGGAAATTGTTAACTTTTTACTGTTTTATTATAGCAAACACTCTTAATCATGTTTTTGCAGCTTGACTCTGACTTCCCATCCAACATGGTAAGGAGATCTGTACCAAGACTTTTCTTTTTGACAGATTCTCGTCTGTATCTCTGCAGCTGAGTATCCCCCTCATCCAGTGAAAAACAGGTAAATAAAAGGCACCTTGTTTCGTCTCTTTGGTGCCTATTCCCCATTAAAAGTTGTGGATCTCTGCTGATATAAATAAGTCACACATCATATTTGGCCATTAGCTAACAATGGCTTAAAGTGGAACACACACAAAAAATACGAGTGTATTGAAAAAAAAAAACCTTATCCTTGGTCTGAAACAACCTTTGGATGCTGCCTGTGAATAGGAAAAGAAAGAGGAGAATAGGAGCTGTTATTGGCTTGTCCTTTATAGAAAAGGCATTGTAAAATGTAGGTCAGTGGCACTGATAAAGAGATTTATATACCCTACACTGAGTTGCCGACAAATGAGAAACAGGCTTCTTTCTAAAAATGTAATGTTTTCTCTCCCAAATATACAGTAGATGACATATCGTAGTGGTGCTGTCAACATTATTTTTTCTCTTGTAGGTTTTTGAAAAATGATTTATCAGTTATGTTTTGAAACGAGTCCAACCTGTCATCACAGAAGTCAAAGGTTATCATCAGATATCCAATAATACAAATACGATCACCAAACAGCCGTGACTGCACTATCGAGTCTTCCTGAGGTTTCCTATTCTAAAGTCAAGGGTCAAATGCTGCTTGTGCAGACTATAAAATACTGGTGCTTGTGTGAATATTTTCGCTCAGACCCTCAAATAAATGCATTCTGTACTTAAAGCCCGTAATTATCATATAACAAGAATTATGTTTTAGAAACCACTAAGACAGCAATAAGTCTGCCACTGTACAAGATATATGGAGCTAACTACATGTAAGCAGACATATTTTACACATGCTTTTAAGATGGGCAGCTCTACTGCAAAACGGTAGAGTTTAACTGCTGAATGCCAATCTTTCTATCTAAAAATAACAAAGGCAAAGATATAAATCCCTTATATGGCTTTAACGCAGCTGTGCCTGCACTTTCCTCACAATGTCAGTTTACATTTCTTTTATGTTTATTTATCTCTATCATTGTTCCATAGTGTCTTTATAGCACAGTTTTTCACATATAATGGCAACAACATGGCAATAAAATGAATCATGCAGCCATTCTTTCCCTCGTGTCACTAATCCAGGCTTGAATAAAACACTTCCAAATGTGTTATTCTTTGCGTACCCTTCTCTATCCATTCTGGAAAGCCAGAACTGAAATACTAACAACTTCCTCCTGTTAAACCTGGGGAGGAGGTCCATTAGTAAATACGAGGGGCCACACCGGATGGCAAGAGCCCTGATACTTGACGAAGGCTGGAGGCACAGGAGCTGATGGAGCCTTGTAAATATTTTAGTGTGCCTAATGTAATGTTTACTCAGGCTGTGTCCACCTTCCGCCTTTCACTCTTACCCCACAAGAGTCATGCAACAGTCAACTTTAACTACTTACCTCATTTTATAATATTTGATGATTGACTCCTGAAGGAGAAAGGTCAGAGGTCAGGGTCACATATAAAATTGCATTCCTGAAGTTGTAAGTTTTAAATTGTATAAAAAGTATTTCAGCTTATCCCAAGAAGTTGAGTTGTTTTAAGAAGTGACACACCACATAAAGATTTTTCTCCTCTTCAGGTTTACTGCAGTAAAAATATTTTTGTGTTAGAATGTTTTAAAGACTATTTTTAATTCTACTTTTCTGTTAAGAATAATGCAGTTTTCTTATCAGATATAATTTGTTTGTACCTGCAGGGTGAAATATACTCAGGCCCAGTGAGAGTAAAAATGGTTTTGCCAAAATCATTTTGCGTGAAGTATGAGCAAAACATCTGGAGCCCAAAACAAACCAAAATGGCTACAGAATTTTAAATTTTAAATATTTTTAATATAAAAGTGATCAAAACAAGAGCCAGAATTTGCAAATTCAAAGCAAATTTTAGTACTATAAATTCACAGTTTTACAAGACTATGTCCAAAAGAACAGCTTGTCCAAAGGCAAAAATATAAATTATTCCTCAAGGAAACATTTTAATTGAGCATTGTTTCCATGTACTACACTTAGTAACCAAATATGTACATATCACTGTGTGTGCAAGAGTGATTCCAAACACACCATGAATTAAATTCAGGTATATTTTCCTAAATGCAGTTTTACAATTTTGAGGCTTTATCTTCATCAACCAGACACACTGACTCCTGACTTTTAACAAAGAACAAACAACTTCTGATGTACTACTTGTCTGAGGCTTGGCACCATCACCAAGCCTCAGGCTCTGTCTCTTGGAGTGACACTTAGGTGTAAGGTGAGAAACTCCCTGAAATAAATATGCTCTTTGTGTCAACAGCATCACCTCATCTGCCAGAATCCAGATATGTTAAACCAGCGGTCCCCAACCTTTTTTGCGCCACGGACCGGTTTATGCCCGACAACATTTTCATGGACCGGCCTTTAAGGTGTCGCGGATAAATACAACAAAATAAAACTAGTACCGGTACCGAAAAAAAGAAAATTTATTCATAACACACGTGAAAAGACCCAGGAAAACCGAGTAAACGATAAAAACGATAACAAAATAACACTAAAAACCGATTAAAAACCCTGAAAACTATACATTTCACACCTGAGCCTCAACTCTCGCGGCCCAGTACCAAACGACTCACGGACCGGTACCGGTCCGAGGCCCGGGTTTGGGAACCGCTGTGTTAAACTATCGAGCAAAGAGGGATTTAAACAGATTTAGCAAACAGCTGTTACAGTATGCTGACGGAAAGAGCTCTCAGGTAACATCAGCTTACCAGAAAACTACGACCAGTTTTTAAAAAAAAAAGAAAGAAAAGAAAAATGCACACACCATATAGAATCATCTTAGAGGAAATGAATGCAATCGATTTCTGCTTTTCAAGTTAGTTCAAGTTGATCTTCCACAAAAAGGAGGCTAAGGGACCTAGAATGATCTTTTTCTGATCGATGCTCATTAATAAGCTTTGCATTGAACCATTAATCTCGTTGGTAATAAATAATTCAAACTGGCTGTTGATGACCCCTCATTCTTCCACGGTTTTTTTAGTACACTCTCCGAACACCTAGACTGCACAATTGTTCTGGGGGGAGACCTCAACCTGGGACTAAATGAAGAAATGGATAGGCTCAATACAGCAGGAACTCAGCGTAACTGGCAGTCCACAAATATAATCAAACAGTATATGAGCGACTTTGGTCTTTGCGATGCATGGCGCTCCCTTCACCCCAACAGTAAGGAATATTCTTTCTTCTCACATGTCCATCACTCCTACTCTCGTCTGGATTATTTTCTGGTCAGCAGCTCACTGCTGAGTAACATTACAGACACTGAGATTCATCCTATAGCTGTCAGCGATCATGCTCCTGTATCTTTAACACTAATACAGATGAATAATACTACACCAAGAAAAAAACTGGAGATTTAATACATCACTGCTCAAAGACGAAGAGTTTATCAAATACTTTAAAAAAGAATGGACTCTATATTTAGGCTTTAATGACATTCCTGGAACATCAGCATCTGTCCTCTGGGAAGCAGGGAAAGCCGTGATGAGAAGTAAAATAATCTCTTTCTCATCACATAAGAAGAAAGAAGAAAACAAAAAAATTCAGGAACTAGAGAAAAACATCAAATCCTTAGAAAAAGCCTATGTGTCACTTGCTAACCAGTTAAAAATCAATAAAGAAAAAACAACTATATGTGCTGTTAAAGATTTATCTGGGAATACAATATATGATCCTAAAAAAATAAATAAAATTTTTAGGGATTTCTATGAAACTTTATATACACCACAAATAAACCCATCTAAAAATGAAATTGATCAATTTCTCGACAACATAACTCTTCCAAAATTATTAGACACCCAAGCAATGGCACTGGATTCGCCACTGACGCCAGGTGAACTCCAGGAAGCTCTGATAAGTATGCCCAATAATAAGGCTCCAGGTCCAGACGGTTTTCCAACAGATTTTTACAAAGAATTCTGGACAATTCTGGCACCAGTTTTTCACAGGATGTTGCAGGAAATCAAAGAAAATGGTAGACTACCACCAAATATGAACTCTGCAAATATCAGTCTCTTACAAAAACCAGGCAAAGACCCTGTATATCCCTCAAGCTATCGTCCAATATCCCTTATTAATGTAGACCTTAAAATAATCTGCAAAGCTCTCTCAAAGAGATTAGAGAAAATAACCCCCCTCTTAATTCATCCTGACCAAACTGGTTTTATAAAAGGTAGGCACTCATCAACAAATACACGTAGATTACTTAATTTAATAGACTACTCATGCAGTAAAAACACTGAAACCATAATATTTTCTTTAGATGCAGAAAAAGCATTTGACAGAGTTAACTGGAAATTTCTATTTGCAACTTTACATAAATTTGGTTTTGGACCCTCTTTCATACACTGGTTAAAAATATTATATAACTCCCCAACAGCTTGTGTCAGAACAAATGACCAAACATCCTCCCGCTTCTCTCTTCTGAGGGGCACCAGACAGGGATGCCCACTCTCCCCTTCACTGTTTGCAATTTTTATTGAGCCACTAGCAGCAGCAATTAGACAGGCTACAACAATTAAGGGCATAAAATGTAAGAATATAGAACATAAAATCAGCCTTTATGCAGATGATGTGTTACTTTTTCTCCAAAACTCACAAACCAATATCTCTGGGGTAATTGCATTGATAAATTCCTTCTCAAGTGTCTCAGATTATTCAATTAACTGGTCGAAATCAACAGTTCTTCCGATTAATTGCTCCTTCCATAATTCTTCTCCTTCCCCAAAGCAATGTGGAAATATAAAATATTTAGGTATTAATGTCTCTCCTAAACTTTCAGAATTAACTAAATTAAACCACATCCCACTTTTAAAGACAGTAGAAGGCGACCTGGCTAGATGGAAATCTTTACCCATATCACTCATGGGAAGGGTCGCCGCTATAAAAATTATGATCTTGCCAAAAATAAACGATTTATTTTCAATGATCCCAAATAAGCCATCACAAGATTGGTTCAGATCTCTAGACTCGTACATTTCTAAATTCCTTTGGAAAGATAAACCCCCACGTATCAGCTTAAAAACACTACAAAGGACCAAGGATAAAGGAGGATTAGATCTGCCTAACTTTAATCACTATTTTTTAGCCAACAGGCTTCAGTTCATCTCTAGATGGTTTAAACACACCCTCTTAGATGAACCTTGGATAGATGTAGAACAGGCATTATGTAATAACCTAGAAATTTCAGACCTACCATTTATCAGCTCAAACATCAAACGACATGAATGCTTTAAAAGCATCAATATTAGCTCTTCTCTGACAGCATGGTGGGAGTTTCTAAAAATGACAGAATCTTCATTAATCCCATGCAAACGTACACCTATCTGGAACAACCCGGACATATTACAAAACAATAATATGATAAACTTTTCAGATTGGAGTTGCAAAGGAATTAAATACTTGGAACATATATTGGAAGGAATAGACTTTATTTCGTTTGACAGACTAGTTATACAATATGGGATCAACAAGAAACGATTTTTGGAATATCAACAAATTAAATCCATAGTAAAAAAGAAATTTAATCCCAGTGAAGCTGAATTACAAACACCACCAAGTGTGGTACAATTTTTTTAGTCTAAAACCCCCCAAATTATTGTCTAAAATATACAGAACACTTTCTAAAATAGATGAATCAATATCCCTTCCTATGACAAAACGGGAAGCAGATTTATCAATCAACTTAGACCCAAACCTTTGGTCTCAGATATGCTTAAAAACCTTTCAATGGATCAGAAATCCCAGTTTGCAATTAATACAATACAAAATATTACACAGAGTGCACTATACTGGTCATAGGATGTTCAAGATGGGCTATATGCCTTCCAACAACTGCTCACACTGCACAGCAAATACACCGGACAATTACATCCACGCTCTTTGGTTCTGTCCACCAGTTCAGAAATTTTGGCATGAGATATGTGAAGACTTATCAAAGTGTCTGAAATGTAACATTCCAGCCTCCCCTTTAGTATGCTTGCTGGGCAACTTGGATGAGGTCACTGCAGAAATAAACACAGCCCACGTTGTTTTTACGGCCCTATGCATTGCCAAGAAAATGGTCCTCATTAACTGGAAAAATAAAAATAATCTTAATTCTAACCAATATAAAAAACATCTAATAGATTACATTAGTCTTGATACAACCTCTGCCATCACATTTGATCAATCCCTTTGGGCTCCTTTGATCGGCTTCATCACCTAGTGGGGGTGGGGGGTCATGGTTTGGTCCTGCCTTCGCTATTGTGGTTGATATGGGGGTTGGGACGGCCTTAGGGCGTCTGGGGAGTCCCTAGGGACGTTTCCCTGGAGGGCCTAACCTGGGGGATGTGGCCATGACCTGGTTAGAAGCTCTGGGGCTCTTGGATGGTGTTTTCCTTGTGGCTGCGTACAGCGGAGATGGGGGAGGGTCTGTGCTGGCGGACGTTGGTTACTGGCCTGGTAGCCTGGCTGCCCCTGGGAGGGTCCGGGACGGGTGTGGAGGCTTGGGGGTCTGGGGGTGCTCCGCCCCCCGGTCTGGGGTGCTGGCCGGGCCTTGGGGGCTTGGGTCCTGGCTGTTGTGTCGCCGGAGCAGTGGGCGGGTGGGTGCAGGGGGGCTCAGCCCCAGTGCAGGGGACCCCTGGTGCATCGGCCCAACTAGGGGGCTCTCTAACTGGTGGGGAGGTTGTTATATCTTTGCAGGTGGTCTCCTCACTAGAGGAGCTCACTCTGCAAGTGGGGGGAGAGATATAGGAGAGGGGGAGAATGAACTCAACCTGGGTGTCTATTGTCTTGTTTAGTTTGGGAGATGATTGGATGATGAGGTGGGTGCAGTTTTCTCTGGGGTGGAGTCGGGTGGGCTGCCCCGGACTCTGTGGGGCTGGGCGGTGCTGCTGCTGCGGGCCCCGGTCCGGATGGGCCTGGGCCCCCTTGCCCTGGTGGGTTCCAGAGCGTGGGGGTGCCTACTGGGGTCAGCGGGGGAGCTGGCCCCAGGGAGGGGCCGCTTGCCCCTCCCTTTCTTCCCTCCCCATCCTCAGCTGCCTCCCTATTCCCGCTCTACCACACCCACCCACACACGCAGGGCTTGGGGTGCAGGTATGTCACCAGGGTGCAGGGGAGGCACTCCCCCTCTGTCCCCTTCTGGCCGCCTGTGCCTCAATTTTATTCTGCAACCTAGACATCCACATTACTCACACTCTCACATAACACATACATATAGGGCCTTGGGGGTGGGCACGTTTTACAGCATCCAGAGGATGGTCGTTGTACTCCAACCCACCTCTGGCGCTGGTGCCCTACCCTCAATTTTAAATGCATTTAGACACTAAGGGTTTTCGGGAGGAGCCGTGCTGCTCTCTGAGAGGAAGCTAGTACCATGCTCTCCTGAGTTTTAAATGCACTTTAGAACAGCACACAGCAACACTACATATGAGCGGGCGTAGGGAGGTTTGAGGTCTTCACTCACCCCGGTTCTGTTAGCCGTCAGGGCTGGGGGGCTGGGAGGAGGTGCTGGCCGTCAGACTGGGGTCTGGGATGCGGGGCCTCCCTGCTACTGCAGATAAGGAGGTGGTCCGCTTGCCTCCACCCCAGAGAGAAGGGTTACATCTCCTGGGTCTAGGTGCGGCTTGCCCCTCTGGGGGCGGGGGTACCTGGACCTGGGATATAGAGTATGTTTGGGGAGTGCGACTGTCTGTGCAGTGTCTATTTGTGTCTGTCTACACGTTGGGTGAGTGCCGAGTATTTGGTTGTGCATATGGGGGTGGGAATGCACGTCTGTGTCCGCGTGTGCCTGTTTGTCTGTGTCTATATGTCAGGTTGGGTCTTAGACTCAACCTCTCTGGGTACATCTCAGGCCCTCTAAAGTACGGAGGCCTATCTCCCCTCACCACACTCCCTGCCGGTGGCTGATGCCCTCAGACGTTGGTGTGTTGGTGGTCCTTGTCGTCTGGGGCTGGGCGCTCATGCATGTACCGGCTCACTCCTGGTGGCCGATTGGTGGGGCCGGGCGCCTGTGGCCCGGCTGGGCTCCTTCCGGGGGGTGGGATGCCCTCAGGCCTCTGGCCTCTGGGCCTGAAGCTCGGTCCTCTCTGGCACAGCTGGCTGCCGGCAGAGCCCGCGGGCACGCCACTGCAACCCCCTCTGGCCTCTGCTCCGTAGCTGCGGGGTGACCTCTCCTTTGGGGCTCTACTCAGCTCTTCCCAGGAGGGTGGCACGGTTCCCCCCCCCCTTTGGTGGTCCTCCTCGGGTCCTTGTACTCTGGGGCCTCTGGATATCTGGGGCCTGGATCTCCTCCATACCTGCTTCATACCCTGGTGGACGGGGCTATGGCTCCCCACACTCCCTAGCAGATCGTTACATGGAGAAACCTTTGGAATACAAGCATGCTGATCCACACAGGTGTGCACACAGGTGTACACACGGGTGTTCACAGACGCAGACTACACCTTTCTTGGCTGCTGCCTCAAAGCACATTGTGCGCTGTCTATCTTGCGTGCTGCACAATATCGTTTATTATTTAGTATCTACTGTTATCTACTGCTAGCTAGTTTATTGTGATGGTGCTGTTTTTTATTATGTTGCTCTTTGTTGTTTGCTTTCTCTTCTGTTTTTTTTCTCCATACAGGTGATCCAGGTGTTTTGTTTGTTTGTTTGTTTTTTCCTTTCTTCCCCCCCTTCTCACCGTCTCTTCTCCCCTTTGGTTTTCTTTCTCTCCCTCTCTTTCTTTCATTCTTTCTCCCTGTCCTATCCCCCAGTCATGTCTGTCCCGTTTGTAGCAACCGAAAATAAAATAAATTCATAATTATAATAAAGGTCAATCAAATGGACCAATATGGCAAGGCCATGATGATCCACTTGGTAAAATAAATCCGCTTGGCATCTTTCTTGGCCTTAAGACAACAATTCTGATGGCTAAAGATCCAAACGGGACACAAAAAAAAATAAAAATAAAAATAAAATAATTCAAACTGGCTAATTTTTTTTTTATGCCAAGGGCACGTAAAATTTAGCTACACTTGTTCTTCTTTGCATTGGTTTTGCATGCAGTGTCTCCTACATGAGCAGGACTTTGCTCTAATAACTACCTCTACAAAAAAACTGGTCAACATTTTGAGAGATAAGCTAAACTAACTTATCATACAAACAAGGAGGAAGGTTAAACAACTAGCTGAGCTCTCTTCAACTTCAAAAATGTTTGTTGCAGTTTGCGGTTTAAAGGTGTACACATTAACGAGACGAGCTGTTTCTCCCATTTACAACCCTTTATGCCAGTCTATCTATTTAACATCTGGTTAATAGAAAACGGAGAATCGTGAGTCAGACCCTGTAGCAGTCACGTAGCAGCCATATGACAAGATAATAAATATCCAGTAAAGGGGAAGTAAGTGGGTAGAGCCATCTGTCACACTAGGAAACAACAATGGCTCAGAAATCATGCGTTTGTCTGCAGCGCTGATGTTTGCTGGTGGATGTGAACTTCCCAACCCCCACATGTTATCTGGTGACCCTGTGAAAGGAAAATGGCAACAGGCAACAGAAATAAAGATAAGAGACCTTAATCCAGCTCGGTTAAGGTTAGGCTCTTTTGTGAATTTTTGCACTGTGTAGGATGTTATGTTCATACTTGAACTGGTGATTGCTATGAAACCCCGGAAGGCCAGCTCCTCATTGCTTCCTTTCTCCTTGCTCCCTGGAAACCAACACTACTGACTAAAATACACACTTGCAAAATCTGCATGCAAATAATATAGCATCCTCAAAAAGTATATATTTTAATTTGCTGTTCGTATACTGGAAACTCATTCATTCATGCATTCATTCTCCTAACCACTTGACTTGATGCTGGAGTGAGGGTCCACCCTGAATAGGTCACTACTGCTAGCACAAGGCGACCAGCTTTCACATGCACATTCGAATCTATGCTTAATTTATAATCACCAAATCATCTAATATACATGTCTTTTTATAGTGGGATCAAAGGTGTTCAGTGAGAACTCATGCAGACACAAGGAGAACATGCTAACTCCACACAGAAAAGCTCTGGCTGGCTGGTGGATTTGAATCCAGAGCCTTCTTACCTACTGAAACTCATCTAGACAACAACAACCACAATACCAAAGATGTAAATGTGATTTGAAGTTCATACGATATCCAAAGATACAGAGCTTCATTATAACATAAATAATATTTTTAACTAATGTAAATTAGTGAATACTAGGTAAGTTTTAATTCTATAAACATCCATCAAGTTGCCAGTGGCATGTTTAGGTTTATTTGATCTTTATCCCTTAGTTTTATCTTTGTGAAAATTTCAAGGCCAGTCAGTCTAATAAATAAGAAAATTAACATTTATTAAAAACAAGACAAACAAACAAAAAACCCTCAGTGGATAACATTAGAATATTCTGCAGACACGTATCGGCCAGTATATTTCATGTAGCTCCCCAGTTTAACTGTCAATTTGTGCAAGAATTTCTGCTTTTTAACAACATTTTAAAAGATAATGTGGACATTTAACTACGTTTTTCTTGCCTCCAAAAATTCTGATCAGCAATGTATTGAACGCATTTCAGACATATCAGTCGCTTTCATTAATCTTAACATGTTTACCTAATGTTTGAAAGATCATCTGGATCACTTTCTCCTAAGGGTCACAAAACCAATCTATAGTCCAGCCTAGTGGACTTACTAGGTTGAAAGTGATAAGCAAGTGTTACTATGTCTGGTGTTACTAAGTGCAGTCACAGAATTATGACCATTTTGACATATGTCTCTAACAGTAAAGAGAAGAAGAGAAAAGCCTCTGGCCCTAATTATTAAAGATTGTGGTGCCAATTGGTTAAGCTCCAATTTTCTAACTGGACTGCAGCACGATTAAGACTTTTGACTATTATTCCCAAATCAAAAACAAGTTCTCACTCTCAGAGCTGGAGGAATCTGCCTCTCTAACACAAATGTACAGACACAATGTCCCACATACACAAAACAATCCATTTTATGATGGCGTTTATCACTGGCAGCGGTCTGCTTCCTGTCAACCCTCTTGCCTCCAATCCCCCAGCATGCACACACTTACACAGAGGAATGCAGATAGCCCACAAAGTTGACTGCCACCTGCCTGTCCCTGACCCCTTCCTCTCCTGTTTTACAATGCAGGAGGAGCATTAAATTGCCTTGACCCCCCATTCAACTCAGCCAAATTGATCCTGAGGAGTGAGATGGATAGGATGGCAAGTGAGCCAACTGACTGATGGGGGAACAGAGTTCAGTTTACATGGTGGCTTCCTTCTGGTCAAGGTAAAGTAGCTGGTTAGTGGAGTGAATATCAGTCACACTAGCCTGCTGTCACCAACTTTATGTTTTAATGGAGTAACTGGTTGACCGAAGAGTGAACTGTTAGAAGTCATACAGTATTCCTTTTCTCTCTTTCTCTCCTCCTTTTCTGTTTAAAGCCAAAATCAAGCTATTGGTTAAAGATTGCTTTTAAAAAAACTGACTATGAAATGTTCACATTTTTATTCTCCACTGAGAAGAATTGTGGTTTACATGAATCTGCAAAAACAGAAAGTTACCAACAGATTTCACGAGTTCCAGGCTGTGTTTAAAGAAGTTTCAGACTTTTTCAAAGAAAACTGTCTTCCCTGAAGCTTCTGCAGCATAACCCCCAGTCGCCTGTATGCACAGTGTGTGCCAGTCACGTTTTCATGCCAAAATGAGTCCAAATATGTCACTTTCCACAGAGTTCCTGAATTTAAAGTAGTATTTTTCTTCATTTTTAAGACTTCAATGACATTACCTCCTTACTTTTTATCAAAAAGTCTACCTATACTAACTTGACAACCATTTCATCTAAATTCATTACTAATATTGATTACTTATGCTTATAGTTACTTACTATAATAAAGACAGAAGGTACAGGTTGTTTTTAATGTTTATTATTAAAAACGGGCTTCAAAGACTTCAAAGATACTTGATATTGTCGTATCCAAGTATTTAACAGTGATGTATAAAGTATGATTTGGATAGTTAATGTTTTAACTAAAAAAGGTTGGGTTATTGTAGTGGTATGTTAAATATTAAGCACAGTAATAAAGATTTACAGTAAAAAAGGAAGTTAACTCTGAACATATGTACATACTACATACTATATATATATGTTCTTCCTCTACCCCCCCCCCCACCCCCCCCACCCATTTTTTTGCACATGTCGAGGAGCGTGTCAGGCTACATTTCACTGTGTGTTATACTTGTATAACTATGCATGTGACAAATAAAGAACCTTGAACCTTGAATATGGTTTATTACACAAAAGCTGACTTTTACTTTGTGTCACTACGGAAACAAGTGATATATATATAACACTGTTCCAAAATTGCAGGCAAAGTGAATGATTTCCCCTTTTTATCCATTATATTTGTATGATTTCACTCCAGCATATTTTAATGTTTTTCTAAGGAAGCAGAGGAGGCAAAGCATAAAAGAAACTGGGGTAACACCTGTTCAAGTAATCCAGGACTACACCCACTGCTTCCCAGAAATGTGAACATATCATCTCATACTTTCCTCTGCCTTTTTTTGAATTTTTTTTTTCCTTCCACAGCTCTAGTCCTCTACCCTCCTCTGCCCTGGCCTACTCACCCCTTCCGGGTGGATAATAGAGGGCTGAGAGCAACAGCTGCACTCTCAGTGCCCCAGGAGGAAGCATAGAAAGGGTGGGTCTGCAGGAGAAAGGGGCAGTGAAAAGGAACTAAGAAGCTGAAAATAAATTCTTTCCACATGAGTAGGGGATGGGGGATGGAGTCAGTCAAAAGGTCGTTGAGGTCACACGTCACCTGCAAAAACTACCACGCCCACTGGAGAAGATGTGAAAATAGCAGGATAATGTTAATTACTGAGGAGGTCAAATAAGCAGGAACTCGATTTTACATTTATGTAAAACAACAAAACACCTTCAGTGTTTTCAAATGGGAGACTGAATTTAAAAGAGTTTGTCACACTTGAAGACGCTACATCCGGATCAACAGAATTAACTTTCTGTGATATCCTTACCTGGATAATTGGGCATGCATCAAGATGCATATTCACAATAATCATGTGATTAATCAAGGTGACCGTTTTCTAACAACATTCTCTTACATTTGTGGTATGTGACACATGTCCAAATGGGTTTTGTCTCATCTTTACCTTATTTTAAAGTTTTTTGTTGAGATGCTTATCTGCAGCTAAAGGTTAAAACATATCCGCTGATTTATTTAGCATTTTTTATAGATAGATAGATAGATGCCCATTATTTTGAAGGGCTCAACTCAAGTTAATGGGCAAATGGATAAAATAGCATGTCTTTGGTCAACATAGAATAGAATAGAATAGAATATTCCTTTAATTGTCCCACAAGGGGAAATTTGTTTGTGACAGCAGCAGAATAAAAGCACATATACAAACAGAACAGGACACAGAACAGAAACACACACAACTTTTACAGAAAAAATATTTACATCATTGACAATAGTTACAAAAACAGAGTACTGTACAGTTATTAAGATTAAAGTATAGTTTTTTTTTTTTTCAATTTTAATATTTCATTCATGAGTTCATGAGCCTGTAAATTACAGATTGTCTAGTTAGCTAGTTAGCTAAATCTTATTGTATTCTTTATTGCTACAAGATCTACATAACCCCACTTCCTTGCTAGGCACAGGGCATGAATTTTTACAAAGGCCGTATGGGGTGCCAAAAGGAGGAGGAGCCATAAAGAATGGATGAAAGAGATGAGGTGGGGGAGAAGTGGGGCTGTGACTGACAAGAACCCCCAACCTTTAATGAAAAGCTGATTTCATGCTGAGAGAACAGAGTAAGGAAACACTTGAAACCTGTGAATGTTCCAAGTGTTGTGTGAGTTTGTGTAACCTTAAGTGTGTAGGAGGAACTGGAAGTGTTGGCCAAGCCTGTGAAAGGTGTCAAATGTTTTTCTTTTTTTTATTCTGTGAAATAGGGGGGATTAGAGCAGGACAATGCAGAATAGTGAGCCATCGTTTTCCATTCCCTGCTCTTTTTACCCCCCTACCCGCCAGAGGAAATATGGTACAACCTCGATATTTATTTGCATACATATATGGTGTGAACTGATCTACTCTACAAGCTTGTGAGCAAACACAAACACAAGCTTGTGCCAGAAATGTCTTTTCTGGTCACATGCTTGTCCATGTCCTCATATTTCACATATTTCAGGAAGGCAAATCAAAAGCAGAGACCAATAAATACATATAAAAAAAAACAGTTTTTAAAAATTTCTGTTTTTCAAGTTTATAAAAATAAAAATTGAGTTCAGCCTATTTAATATTTTTAATTAAACACAATATTAGATTTTACAGTGAAGGACATACTCAGGCCATAAAGAGCCACTTGTACATCTCATGCACAAATCGTTGGAAATTTACATTTATCACAATAGCCAACATTCTGTTCATATGACAAGTAGACTGAACACACCGTTCTTAACTAATTTAGGTTCTGTTGAAAAGATGTAATATGGCTGGCAATTTCAGTAGAGTCAAACAGTGTGCGTGTCACCCCCTAGGGGTTGGTATGAGTGTCTCTGATGCATTCACATATGCTACTTGTTTGTTTGTGAGTCTGAAACTAACTAATCCTCACTCTCCCTCTTTCTGTATGCTCACAGAGCCTGTATTAACATTAGCGGGACTTATCTCCTCCAGTAGCTAACTTATTACTCTTCTGTTTGTTACTTTGTATTATTGTAGGGTCTTTACCTTACAACATAAAGTGCCTTGAGGCAACTGTTGTCGTGATTTGGCGCTATATAAATAAAACTGAATTCAAAAATTGAATTGAATTGAATCTGGGTATCTGATGGCTAAATGGCATATGTGTTAATGCAGGCGCAGGTGTTAGGTCTTATACCAGCTGACCTCTTAGTACAAGCCTGCCTTCTGAAGGTATTTGGCTGTGGCCTTTGTGCATCTTTATCGTGATTCCCATTGGCCCGTGGGAAACTCGGGTACTTGTAGCTGTTTTACGTCTACCATTTTGCCTTCTAGCAATTCCACACATTCACTCCACATCACCATCCCTCTCTTTGCAACCATTTGGCCACACTAATCTCGTCTAAGTAATATCTTGATATCTTTGCTGGGAATCCTGGTCAGGCACTTGATGGTCCGATTGCCTTAGAGCAGCCATCTAATGTCGTTTTCCACAGTCCCACTGAGTTCCCGATAAATGTTATTAATGCACTATTAGCCTTGTACAGTACCAAGCATTCTAGTATCCATGTGTGGGACAATAAGCTGTAGGCTTTCTTGTAGTCATTGCAGGCAGGACTAAGGTTGATTTTCCTGATCTTAGTCCTGGTGTACTGCTCTATTAACCAGGGGCTGGTGTTTTTGCCTTTTAGTGTTATTCCCAATGTCCTTCTGAGCTGTGCTTGTGTATTGACTCATGTGCCTGATCAGCTTGGTTGCAGTGAAACCTGAGAGGAGCTTCCATGTCATGAAGAGGTAGGTAATTGGCTGGTAGTTTGACTCTAGCGGGATACTTCACGATTGGGTTATTCTACCCTGTGTTACTCAGCCTGGATAAAACCTGCTGTTAGCATGAAAAGTCATGGATTTTTATTAGCTGCAGATTTTATAATTGGATAATGTTACTGATGGGAGTGGGTCTTTTTAAAATTTGATCTATTCCTAAAGTTGTGCTATCAGAAGCACAATGAGTCAATAAATATAAAATAAAATAAATATAAAGTCACGAGGACACATCCTAGAATTGGACCTAAGTTGTCCTTGTTCACTGAGAACTCCATAGAGCTTTAGAACTGGAGATGATTCACCTTTCAGCACAGTATATAGTCAAAGACAATACTGTAGTGGCTTCAGGAAAATGCCTGGCTGATATACACAGCTGAGATCTTTTCAATCTATAAAGTTTGAAAAAGATTCAAAAAGATTTGACAAGAGGAATTGAATAAGTCATGCAGTCTAAGTCTGTAGAGGTCCAAAGCAGCAATGCTACCGAGGGGCTACAAATGGTTACATTTTGAAATTTAAAAGTCTGTTCATTTTTTTAACGACCTAGTATTGAGAGATAGGGAGAAATGCTTTTCTCCATTTAGCTTTTTCTAAATGAAAAAGTGAGCAAAATTTGAAGGGGTACAAATATTTTCTAAATCAACAACAATCCAGGAATTAAAATCTTTAGCTATAATATAAGTCAAATAAATACACTTTAATATTCTGATAATTTGCAACTCAATGAATTCTTCTCCAGAGAAAAGAATATAGCAAACAAGTGAAACAGGAAGACAGGGTGTGTACGTTGAAATAACATTAGTGGTTACAGTGCTCCCACATTCTAACGTTAGCAGAGAGGTAACACGTCAGTGCTGATGAGAGCACCAGGGCAAATGGTGTAAAAAAGCATCACATTCCCCTGTACACAACAGGGAATTGTAGCGGCTTCCTGTGAGGCAACATATTTCCTATGGTTCATTCAGTCTGCCACTGGTGGGGATGGTGGGGGTCACCAGGGGTTTAAGAGGTCAGCTTTTGAGATGACAGACAGAAGGAGTTAGGGAGGCAGATAAGGATGCTGGTTTCTCTGTCACGGCTGAGAGGAGCTCAATAGAGTCTCGCCTATTTAAGTTTATGTGACAGGGTTATAAATGTTCTTTCTTACAAAGCTGGAAATAGTGTCTCAGACACACATGGAATAGTACTTATCTTGTTTTTATTCCTCCATGTTACTCCCTTCAGAAACAGCCTGGGATCAAGGCGCACGTTGGATCACAAAACAGCCAATGATATTTTAACAGTTCCTGTCATTTCTCTCTCAAGTGTTGGAGGCTGTAAAGTCTTGGCTGTGTGGAAGAGGATAGTTGGAGAGAAAACAGAGGTTTCACCTCAAGGAATATATGGAGTGTAGGTGGAAGGGAGTTTGTTGGGAGATACCATATCACACTGAGTTCCCTGACACAGTCAGGAAGAGAGGTGTTGACAAATGAAGACCACACTCTTGCTCACTCACACCAACCTCTCATGCACAGTAAGCCAGTATTCTTCCTCTGAAAAGTGGAGCAGCATGTGGCTTCCTGTCTCTTCTTCTTTTGTCACATTCGCACTTACTTGCTGACACTCAGGGGCCATGCTTCCTGCTGTATCACGCCTCCTGTTCCTGCAAACTCAAACAAAATAAACTACATGTTTTGTTTTTTTGCTGGGTATGTACTTTTTCCTCCAATCATTTGTGCAAAGAAATTAATTAATTATTTAATAGAAATTAAGGTTTCTAATCGAGTAGTTTGTACAGCAGCTCTTCATCATCATATCAACTCCAAAAATGGCTTTACCAAACCAACAGTTTAAAAAGGGCAAACGGTGATAATAATAAATCAGCACAACAGCTCTAAACTCCATATTTTAAAGGGCTAAATGACTTACACATACTATATATATATATGCACAAGTTGAGTTGTAAACTGTAAAGTAAAATGAATTTGTGGGTCTTTGGATTTTGACGATGCATGACAGTGATGAAACTTTCTGCAGATCTGAGGCTGCGTTCACACTAGCCCGGATAGATTTGAAAACGGTGTTTTCGTCTGTAAACGCTCCACGTCCACACTAGCGTTTTCAGTAGTTTTCACAGACTTGTGCGTCCACATTGAAATGGCCGAAAAAGCTTATGTTCCAGTACTGCGCATGCGTGAAACGCAAGAAGCTTCGACCTGCCTCATTTCTGTCTGGCGCTTATTTACTTTCCGGCTTTTAGAAACGTTGCAGCAAAATGTTGAGGAAAAGCACCGAGGTTTTAAAATGGACTAACAATGAGGTCGAGTTGTTGCTGCGAGTAACACAGAAGTACAAAGTTGCAAAAGGGAGTGAGAATTAAAGAATGTGAAGAAAAGCTATTTGGAGCATGTACAAAAACGCCGTCTCAGTGTGGACGGGATGTTAAAACAGAGAGGAAACGACGTGTTTTCAAACAAAAACGCATTAGTGTGGACGTAGCCTGAGGCATCTCTCAGTCCTTCTAGTCCTTTCATGCTGCATATTTTTATGAATACTTTTATCAAAAAATTCAACACAGCTGTCATTTACATGTTCATTTCTTATATAGCAAGAGGAAACTTTTTCAGAATTTCACAGGCAAAAACTATTTTAAATCATGCCTCTGATTGGTCAGGTGGGGCTTTTCTTTTTTTTTTTTTAATTTGTAGACATTTTAAAAGTAGCGCTGGTCTCATTTATGTTTTATGATTTGATTACCTGCACTTGAGAGTGCTTTGATTTTTCATATTTGAATATCAATTGTGTGCTTCAGTGAGTAAAAACGGCAAAAATTACTCTAAATATGGATCCTTAAAGTGTTTTTGAAAACATGACATGGCAGCTTCTGTGTTCACCTGCCATTTTCTGTCTGTCTCCCTGACCTGTTTGTGTTTGTGCATGTTTGTTTCAGAGGCTAGGTTTCTCTATGCTTTCCCGCCCTCTTGGCTGATGCACCTGGAAGCTGTTGTTGAAGCTGCAGTTAACTCACCTGTGTGGAACTGGATGTTACCTCCCTGCTACTTAAGGCTAAAGGACTTGTTCAGTTGATGCCAGACTTACTGCGATAGTGTTGTTTGACTCACATTTTCTGTGTTTGCGCTGCTCATTTGAATTACTGGTTCTTTTCTCTTTTGTGCAGATACTTCTAGTGCTGAGGTTCCCTGAGAAAATGAATTCTGTAACAGACCGTCTTTGCTTTTTTAACTTTAGAGAGAAATCTGTGGATTTCCTGCCTGCCCCCCACAAGCTCACATCTAAAATAACTGCTTTCCATAAACGTGTGTTTACCTCCAAGCCTGATATAAACCCGCTGAGTCCAGGTCTGAACCTTGACAAGTGGTGCAATACTCTGGTTCAGATGGTGAGGAGAGCGGAGTCAGGAAAGAGTGGTGGTTATACTCAGCAAACAGTGACCTCTAACTTGATTTATCTTTTTAGTGTAGTGTCACGATGACCGAGCTGTGACCCCATTCTTGAGGAACTGATGCTGAACCATGTGCTGAATGACATCGCAGTCAAACCAGCACTGTGATGATGATACTACTCCAGAGTAATTTATTGTATTTATTTTATTTATGTATTAATTTTAGTTTATTTGAATATATTTGTAATATTTATTTGTAATTCCCTGCTTCTCCTTTTCTGATTCATTATTGTTTTAAAATGTTAAATTATTGTTCAAAGAATATAGTTAATGTATTCTATTTGAGTACTACAACTATAATATGCAAATAATAAGTTTTATTTTGCAGCACCACTGACCTCGTAGACCTAAACTCTGTTTGATATCTGACCTTATAGCTTCATAAAATACAGTTATAGAAAATCAACTCTCATCGTTTCCTTATACAAATCTTGTGTACTGTTCACATTTTAAAGCAACTTCAAAGCATCTCAGCATGTGATCATTCACTAATCAGCTCATATCTGTGTAACATTTACATTAAGTGTCTGGAGCAGCAGCAGAAACAGGCCCCCCAATCACATGCAAACAAGAACCTGGCTGACCTAAACTTGATCTTGCTGTCTGGCGCTACAAAAAACCAGAGGGATAATGAGGAATACAGCTCATTTTACTGCCACTTTGAAAGGAAGTCACTAAATTAGGTAGAGGAGAGGGGAACCACAAAGCCACAGGCTATCTGTATGTTTACAGTCCTTCATATAAAACACAAAAAGACAGGAACAGTATATTGAATGGCAATGCTAAATGGCATACTAATTCTTTTTTTGGTCTAGAAACAGATGTTGTGTGTGCTTTAATGGGGAGTGCTCACTTGAAACATCAAGATGATTCATTGGAAAATAAAAACTTTCATTCGGGAAAGGTTCAGGTGTGTAAATGTATGTTCCAAGAAAGCCTTCCTTTTAATATTACAAGTTCACCCCAGCAGAGAGCACAGGAACATTGTCAGTTTCACAAGGTACACTGTCTTTTAGGCTTCAGAGTATATCCGGTTTCAGGTCTTTTTATTTGATTTAGCTTCTTTTTGATGTCCTCTGGCTCCAAGAAATACAACTGAAAGTCAAACTGGAATGCTCTGTTACCACTGTAGTTGAATTTCCAACAAATGAGCCTTACATGTGTGAGTAAATGAACAAATATACAGAGTTATAGGTCAGTTGGTGACTACCCAAGGTGCAGTTAGGAAAATGGCCATTGTAGATGGCTAACTTTTGTGGTTACTCATGGTCAAAATCAAAAACAAACAAGTCAAACAAAATGTTTTCTTTGGAGCCTATGTGCAATTGTGGGCCATCTTGTAAAACTAAATAATCTTGTGAGAAGTGAGGAGGAACAAGTTATTGGAATATTTCATGTCAGTAAGGGCTCACAGCTAATTGCTGGACTGGGAATGAGCGGGGTTCAGTTCAGGAAGCAGCATTCCTACACTGGCATGCTGTTCTCTTTCCGATTATGGCAGCAGCAGTAGGCTGATAATGAAGTAGCTGTGGCAGATGGAAGGGTGTCTAATGGTGGAGAGCTGCGGGGGATGACTTCAAAAGAGTTGCTGAAGAGTGGAGCCCAGTGTAGTGTGAATGCTGTACTGAGGGGAGGGGAGAGTCTGTGCACTGGGGTTTTATGGTCAAACAGGTTTTTGTAGTCTGGCTTGTTTAGTCTACTGAGATAACAAGAAGCATTTACAATAGCACTGTTGCGATGATGGTGTGTTTGATGTATAATTTGGTAGACAAAATGTGACAGCAGATTGTGATTTATGAAGAAAAGGTTTAAGTTTAAAGTGCCAGTTTTAATAATTCAGTACACTGTAGTTCTCACAAATTATTGTGAGAACCATGATAACATCCACCCAACCTGGAAAATGAACGGGTATTCTCATATGTGATTTAACTTACACAACTCATAGAGGAGCCTACATTTTTGCCTCTTGACACATTGAAGGTGCTACAATTAACATTCTTGGCATAAGTAAGTTGTAAAAAGTCCAGAGTTAACATGCAACATGAACAACATAGAGCTGGCTTGAGCTTCAGAGCAAGATGTTGCCCAAGAATACCAGAAAATCTAGCATAAGATTAGCTCACCTATCTATCTACTTTCCTTCCTAAGTAACTTACTAACTAACTAGAGTGCTTAGTGTTGACAACACAAAAATGTAATGATGGTTTTATGAGAAGTATTTTTGAGAAGTATAATATTGCCTTTCATTGCTATGCTGATGATATACAGATTTATTTTGAGATTACTGATGATCCTGATGTCTTTTCACTATTTTCGTGAATGCATGCGTGAGGTTAAAGATTGGTTCAAGAGTAATTCTCTTGTCCTGAACGAAAAGAAAATGGAGATCGTGGTGTTCGATAGTAAAATCCCCCGCGACCAATTGTGTGCTGCTCTGATGCCTTTTACTAGCTCCTCTTCTGATTATGCCAGTAATTTGGGCATATTACTGGATAGCTTGTTTAAATTTGACAAGCAAGTGTCTGCTGTTGTGAGGTCTAGTTTTAATCAGCTGCGCCTCATTTCTAAGGCTAAGCGCTATAGTCCGCATAATGACCTGGAAAAACTTATTCACGCATTCGTGACTTCCAGGTTGGACTACTGCAACTCTCTTTACATTGGCCTTTCCTCCTCCCTTCTCCTTAGATTGCAGACTGTCCAGAATGCGGTGGCACGCCTTTTGACAGGTAGCAGGAAATTTTCCTCCATCACTCCTGTTCTTGCTGGCTTGCACTGGCTGCCAGTTAAATACCGTATTCAATTTAAAATACTACTTTTCACGTACAGAATTATCAATAATTTGGTGCCGAGCTACCTCAATGAGCTTCTTAGGTTACACACTCTTGTCAGAGCACTTAGATCTGCTACCCAACTTCTTCTGGAGCAATCTCGTTCTCGGCTGAAGTCTCACGGCGGCCGCGCGTTTGCTGTAGCTGCCCCAGTCTTATGGAACAATCTTCCTGTTGCTATCCGGGCGTCTGACTCTATGCCATTGTTTAAATCACGGCTGAAGACTTATTTATTTAATCTTGCTTTTCCACCTAGCTAATATTTAGTGTGCGAAGATACATTTTTATCCATTATGCTTTGTTAACTACTTTTATGTATTATGATTGTCATGGTTTTATAATTGATACATGCCAGGTCCTTTCTCCTTTCCCCCCCCCATCTCCTTTTTCTTTTTTTCTTTTTCTTCTTTTTCTTTTTTCTTTTTTTGTCAAGCACCTTGGTATACCCTTGGTTTTTTAGTGTGCTGTATAAATAAAGTTTATTATTATTATTATTATTATTATTATTATTATTATTATTAGAAGTCAAATGTCATAAGGAACAAGCAAGTGGACAAATACCTAGGGTCATTAGAAACATGTAGGTCCAGTCATGTGAGCCATATCCATAAAATATAAAACCCTTACTCGATTTCAGTTCTTGAGTGTTGTGTTCTTGTGCTCCTCCAGATCGTGCTATTTTTGGATTGCTCCATGGAAGTCTAGGTCAGAGTACTTGCATGTTTCCATTTCAAGGAGACATAAGGTGGGACTGACAAAGATAAAATTATGTATATGCATATTATTAACTGTTGTTTACTGTTACTTTATTTTATGGTTCACATAGGGATGTTAAGAAGAGACACATCTACACCATTATCCGTGCGTGTACACACACACACACACACACACACTCACACACACTGTAATGCAACCACTTAACATAAAACAAACACTGTTTCCTCATCCTCTTTCTTTCTCTTAATGGCACATACACACATGCACACAGACTCTCCAGGCCAGCCTAAGCAAGACAGTTGCTGAGCTAATGGCTGTCAGAGAGAGACAGCCATTCTCCCCTAAGCTCCTCCTGAATTATTGAAAGGCCAGTTCATTCATGTCAACAGGAACTTCCTGCCTGCCTAAACAAGTGTAAGGGATACACACAAGGACCTGTCTGCCTGCACACTCAGTAACAGGAGAATGCCAAGACCTGGCTAAGAGGAGCCGCCACATCCGTTCTGCCAGTCAAACAGTTGGATGTATGTGGGTTGCGTAACCCGCCAGGGCTTGACACCAATGGCAGCAACAATAGACTGTGTGAAATGAACTCTGCTGTCATCAGTGCTCAGGAAGCAGAGGAAAACTGAATAAAAGTTCACATATCTTTCTTTAATGTAACAGTTGCTGTTTAACTGTTCAATTAACAGAATTGTAAAGAGGGATTGCTTACAGAAAACAAACAACTCTATGTTGAACTCTAAAACTACAGCCTTAAAACCCATTTTCCTACACTATTATAGCATTTTAATTTAACCCTGAAATCTGGATATAAGTCCCTGTCTTGTCACTCTTGCTGATGGGCCAAAAAACGTGGTGCAAAGTTTGGTGAAGTCTTAATTTTTCCTTCCATGTTTAGATATCACATTTCAATTACAAGGACCGTTTGAAACTTCTGGAAAAAACAAACTGTATTAATCTAAGGCTGTACATTTGTTCTGGATAAACTTAGTTCTAGCTTGTAACTTGCTGAAAACACAAATTGTCATGGTAATACTTATTTTGTGCACATATACATGTACATTTTGAGAGTCATTTCTGAAAAAATAGTATATTTAATTTGAGCTTGATTTAACCATATTCAATTGTATGTTTGTAAGCTGGATGTATCTTAAACATATCTGATCCAAGATCATCATGTGAACAGGGCTCAGTGGCTGATGGTCAACACTTTACCCTACTCTGCCTCTCACCCTGGTGGTTAGTCAACAGTCCACTATCACATCCTGACAGTAATGTCCATGTAAATCTGGGTTCTTGCTTTGGAAATTTCTAGGCTTCAGACGGCACTAACATAACGTGTTAGTTGGTCCTCAGTCAGAAGCATGTGCAGTTTGTGTTGCAGGGTTTCCCTGGTTCTCAGCCTCTGTCAGCTTAGACTGCCTGCCCTCAAAGGAGGTCATGAGATACAGAAACGAAGCCAAGTTTAACCACAGCATTTCACATGACAGCTCAACAAACACTTCTATTCAGCAACGAGTTATTACTAAAGTGAAGCATGTTTTATTGTGCATGTGTGGCCTATATATAGTCATTTTTCTCCAGTCTCAGTTAAAAAATGAAAATAAAAAATTATTCAACAGAGAACTTGCTATATTTGCATAATTGTGTATATTTTAAAAACTATTCATTATTATTATTCAAATACAGTGTGCTTTAGCTGAAGCTAATTCAAAGCTGGTATTTGCCAGTTTAATGTTTTTAATGAATTAACAAATTGAATATAAAATTTTATTGAACCACATTTTTAGAAAAAAAAAAAACAACTTAATTCAAAACAGATCGTACTTTCAGTAGCTGATGACCAGAGAAAAGAACAAACAACTAGACCATAAGAGGAAAACAAAGGCTTAAAAAGCAGTCGTTTGAACTGTCCTGAACAAAGTGGTTTCAAAGCGGACATTCTTGCTCCTATCGTCTGCCATTAAGCTTTATTTGTCTAACCTATGAGCTAGGGGTCACATGCTTGGCCCTTTCAGGCACAACAGCTCTCATTTGAAATGGACTGTTTGTGGAATTCCCTGCAGACCTTTTATGTTGCAAGAATTCTTGTGTATCCTGGTAAACACTGAGCAGTTTGACCTCATCTTAATAGGAAGTTCAAAAGGTCATCATTGACTGGGGAGCGGTGCCCACATAACTCACACACAACTCATAAGCAGCAGATTAGAGGTCCTTGGGCCTCTGAACCCTTTTGAGATTGACGACCACACAGAAACCGAATGGTAACGTGTGATAATGATGATCTCATGAAAAATCATTACTCTGTCCCCTCAAATTAATAATTTAGAAGTACAATTACATATTTTATCAAAGCATAAATTATTCAAATATACCATCAACTGATCAGAGCTTCACCCTGAACTTGACTACTTCACACAAGAGGAGAAAAGTGCCTATATCATCTATTTGGACACTGTCATTCATCTCTTTAACACTCAGGAGATTAATCCCTACTTAGCAGTGGAAGACTGTTATTCAGGGCTGTAATGTTAAACTCAGGCTTCCTGGCATCCTTTAATAAGAATGTCATAACTCATAGAAAGGCCCGGTTTTAGAGCTCTTCCACACACAGGCCACAGAATCTTTGATCTGTTTATTGTATGTACTAAGATTTTGCAGTCACATTTTTATGGTATTAAGCTGAGAGTAAGGATAGAAATAATAGCATGTCTGTTATGCCTTCCCTTCCCTTTTTAAACCTTTCTCTCAGCCCATGCGAAATGATCTAAAACTCTTAAATTCAAACATCTGACTCAACATGCCATCACTGATGAGCGGAAGCGAAGGCTGAAATATTGATGCAGTGTAAGCAGGCATGTCGCCAATGCTGTGCAACAAACCAGGGAAATTATGTGTTTTCTACAGATCAGCTACGTAATGCATTGGCCTTTCACGAGAGGGGTTCACAAAAAAAAAAGCTCTCTTTGTAAAATCATTTCTAATACGGCGCATGTTTCCATGTATCTGAAATCTTCCATGCTTTGCTGTTTTTTCTTAAAAGTTTTTAATGACATCAGCAGCAATTACTGGAAAAAGAGGAAATTATCTGGAGGGTGAGAGTGATTCCTAATGATTTGTAGACAAAAAGATATTAAATGTAGTATTTCTGTCTAAACACTGCATTACCTGGCTTCAGCTTGAGGATTTGGAAACAATCAGTATTGGCCTCTCAGCTCTTGACACCATGCTGCTGCAGTCTGAAAGTATTTTGCTGGTGTGTGGTCTCATTTTGTAGGAAAACCGAGGAGAACTAATGCACTTTATCCCATTTTTCAACAAAGCTTTTTGTTGAAATATTTCTAGTCTAAAAATGTTTATCTCTGAAAATCTCTAAAAAAAAAAACTTCAACTGTAGAATATCATGAGTTTATAGGAAGTTGCATAATACACTGAATCAGACTAGCTTTAGAAATAAAAAAGGATTAATAAAAAAAATATGTGCATGTTTTATGTGTCGGGAGACTGCAGCTGGAAACTCCTATGAATGCTTATGTTCACTGCCACTATTTGGCTCTCTGGATCAAGTACACTTGACTAACTGATTATCAGCATGCGTTACATACTTTTATAAAAGGATAAAATTTGAAACTTTGGTATTCTACAGCATTCAGATCTGTGTTAACACAGTGGCACAATCTGGTAACTTGGTAACTTTAACTTTATTGATTTGCAGCATGTCCACACAACAAACAACACATTGAAAAAAGAGAACAAGAATAGCAAAGTGAAACGTGCAATAGTGCTAGCAACAATGCTCGTGGTTTAGTGTTGTTAAGCATGATAATAGCAGCAGCATCTTACTAGAAACGGATTAGAAAAAGACAAAAGAAAAACTGAACAAGTATAGATTGTTCAGAAGGGTTTCCAAGAGAAAGTCTGTTCACTCAAAAAAAGAAGAGCAGCACAGCTCAAGGTTGCAAAGTTGTATCTGAACGCACGACAAGACTTCTGGAGCAATGTCCCCTTCGACAGACAACACCAAAGTTTAGATATTAGGCCATAATGCCTATAACCGGGACAATTAATCAGCATATCAGAAAGAAAAAAAAACACTTTATACCAACTGCCAACACAGTGGTGCAAGTGTGATGGTTTAGGCTTGTTTTGCTGCCACAGAACCTGAGCACCTTGGTATCACTAAATTCCTTCGTATACCCAATTTCACCTAAGCTTTTGCTGTCAAACAGATGACCTCACATTTGACGCTGTCTGATAGCCAAAGCTTAGCTGAACTTGGGTCATGCAACTTGACAAGGATCCCAAGCAGACAGGGCAATCTACAACATATTTTCTAAAAAAGGTAAGAATCAAAGTGCTGTAAAGGCCCAGTCTAAGTCTAGAACTTAAGTTCATTGAAATTCTGTGACAGGACTGCAAGAGAGCTTTCATAAATGGAGGCCCAATAATGTCAATGAACAGAATTAATGTTACAAAGAAAGGATAGTTCAGTTCAAAATTCCTCCACAGAAGTTCAAGACTACTGATGGTGGTTCTGTTCTTGAATCATAATGTGAGCTTCTCTGTGTGACTGAAGGGAAGAGATACCAAACCATCCATAAAATATATCCTGCTTATATTCTCCTGCAGCACAAACAAAATCTGTCTTGACTGATCATACCAGATGCCACATTTCTATGAAAAATAATAATAATGTCACTGGGTGAGTAATAAGAGTTATGGACAAGTGTTGTAAGACCATGCACAAATGGTCAGACTTCAACTCTTTGCTGCCTGTGCACCTTCTCTATCATTTTCTTTTTGTAAAATACAGGATTTAATGTCTGGATGACAATAAAACCAGAAACAAAAAGCATCTTACAGAGGTTGAAATGTTGCTGCTTACAACAATCATCCCCACAGGCTGATATGGTGAGAAATCATAACAGAGTCCACCCACTGTATCCAGCAGTCTCCTGTACTCATCTAATTATAGGGTATGTAAATGCAGATTTGGCAGTGATCTCAGGAAAGCTTTAGAACAATGAATCATGCTGGATCTGGAATACGCATGATGAAAAAAACAATAATTTAAAGATGGAAAGACTGATTCACTACATACACAGCTATAAACATGTCAGGTGAATCATTTCCTTTTTAATGCGCCTGTAATCACCCTCATTATAAAGTTATGTTGTGAAAACACGTACTGTGACCTCCAGGTTGTAACATTGCTCAATGAGGATGAGTCAAAGGGGAAAGCTACACTGGTCATCACCACAAGTGTACACGCTTGAGTTACTATCGTTTTAGTATTATGAAATACTAACTCTAAAACTAGACAATACAATTTCTAGAGAAATTGGGGTGGGATTGTTGCTATTCTGCAGTATGGAGTAAACAAGACATTTTCTTTTACAACAGTTGGTGTTTCTGTTTTTTTTGAGATTATACAGAGAAAGAAAATCTGAAAAGTGTGTTAATGTGTAATGCAAAATATAGTAAAAATGTCATTATGAGAAATGCCCCATGCTGTTCTTGAACTCACAATCTTCAACATGTATGAAGGAGTGGGAGAGTGAGTGCCCACTACAATAAGAGAGAGGTGAGTGCAATATTTCAGAAATGGTGTGAAAACACAGCACACAATCAAGCCGGTCATTTTGAGGTATGAACAGTCTGTCTACGACAAACGGTGTGAGACTACAAGAAAAATGCCAGACGACAATAACATATACTGGGATTGCTACAGCAGCACAGTGGTGCAAAGGTCTTGAGTTTGACTCCACTATGTGGTTGTGGCCTTTTTGTTTGTATGTTTTTCCTGTGTTTGTGTGGGTTCTCTCCAGGTACTCTGGCTTCCTCTTACAGTCCAAAAATATGCCGTTAGTGGGGTTAGTGTCTTGATGCGTGCTCAGTCATCCAGGTAAGTAGATCCCAAAACGTTGATTCTGTTCATCTGGACAGAGCGTTTTCAGTGGGAGAAACGTTTTGTCACTCATCCAAGTGACTTCTTCAGTCTTAGCTGACTGTAGGTTTCCCCAACTGTGATGTAGCATAACTTAAGCAGCAAGGAAGGTGATAAGTAAATAGCATTAGCAGACGATTGAAGTTCTTTTAAGCATACTTTATTGCTGGCATCTCCATTTTATCATAAAACAATCAATCAGGCATGCAAAAATCCCACTTGCTTTATACAGGACTTTGCCCACACCTGACCTCGTTAGTCCCTACCATTGAAACAAATAGGTCAGACCAAACAATACAATTCTAAACAAAGAACAGGAATAAGGTCATGCATGAAACTGACAAACTCATTTACTCAGCTAAATGGTTTGTAAAGTAAAACATTGCATACAATATAACTCAAAAGGCTGCTTTGAAGAAAACAAAAAATACTATACAAAATGAAAAACCCTCCATTTGGTTACACCCAGTGATACAATCATTGACCTCATGACCCTATATAAACAGGAAGTAGTGGGCGGCCCTTCCCATATACCTGTCTTACATATAGGACCTGAATACACAACATGGACACCATGGTAAGTATAACCAAAGCAACATAAAGAAACATAATTTACCAGACATTTGCCTGTAAACAGAAGAAAATTCAGATGACCTGATGGTTAGTAGTGTTTGCTTTAAAACACATGCATGGATGTAAAGGATGTAACTACTGCTACCACAAACAAAACCCGGGATAGTGTGTGTTAAGAGAAGTTACACCAGCAATGTCTAAATTAAAGCATTATGGCTGACTGTAAAATAACAAAGAAATAAATTATCAATATGGTTAAGGGACAAGTGGTAAATGCGTTCATGCCTAACCACTTTGTCACACCAACCCCAACATAATGACTGAAACTAGCACCACTGAAGAACAATGGGCTAGGAGGTCAGTTTCTTTGATCATTAATATGCAAATTGTCATGGCCATTGATCAACAACCACTGATGAAAGCCCATTAATCAAAGACCACTGATCAATGGCCATGAGTACCATTCACAGAGAGTTGGGGAATGGCTGCAATCACAGCATAATAAGATGGCGAAAGATGTACCCTTAGCCCCCCCCCTTGATTCACAGATGGTCTTTCCCTTTGCACGTAAATGATCTCCTTGACTCTGCGCTCAAACCAGCATTCCTCCCTGTCCAGGATGTGTGCATCCTCATCATTGACATAGTGTCCACTGGCCTGTGGGTGCGATATGGTAGCCTCGCTTCTGTCAGTCTGCCCCAGGGCAGCTGTGGCTACAACTGTAGCTTGCCTCCACCAGTGTGTGAATGTGAGAGTGAATGAATAGTGGAATTGTAAAGCACTTTGGGTGCCTTGAAAAGCGCTATATAAATCCAGTCCATTATTATTATTATTATTAATTGGCCGGAGTCGTGTCTGTGGGGATGGTGTTTGCTCTGTGTTGTAGTGTCCTGATGACACCCAATTTATGCTCCAGTGGATGATGAGAGTCATACCTTAAATACTGATCCTTGTGCATAGGTTTACAGTACACATCAGCTTTTAAATCTCACAGTCTAAGAAGGCTAACCTGCCATTTTTCATGTCCTCCCTGGTGAATTTGATGTGTTGGTCCACTTAATGTGATCCGTGAATTGTGGTACATCCTGAGATTTGATTTTCACCCAGGTGTCATCCACATACCTGAACCAATGACTTGGTGGTGTTCCAGGGTAGGATAACAAAGCCCTGTTTTCCACTTCTTCCATGTTTAATTTGGCCAGAATGGGTGAAACTTGGGAACCCATGGCACAGTGGTGTTAGGTTAATGGGAATTTCTAAATTGTTCTTAGGTGTGAATGTGAGTGTGAATAGTTCTGTCTATCTGTGTTAGCCTTCCGTCATATTGGTGACCTATTCAGGCTACATCCACACTAATGTGTTTTCGCTAAAGGAAAATTGAGCTTTTTCAAAACGCTCTCAAAAACGCATATATTTGGAAAAGGTGCTTTCGCGTTGCAGTGTGGACAGCAAAAACGCAGACTTTCTAAAATGATGACGCATGTGATGCAGTCATGTGACCAATTAAACTAAGATAGCGGAGGGCATTATACAGCAGTTGTTTTGTTTGCTCTCAATTTTGACAGCCCTATTAAAGATTAATATCAGTTTGTACATGCTTCAGATAGCTTTTCTTCAAATTCTTTAACTCTCACTCCCTTTTGCAACTTTGTACTTTTGTGTTACTCGCAGCAACAACTCCACCTCATCGTTAGTCCATTTAAAAAACTCGGTGCTATATGGCAAGGCCAGGATGGTCCATTTGGTAAAGTAAATCGGGGTGGCTGTAGCTCAGGTGGCAGAGCAGGTCAGCCACTAATCAGAAGGTCGGTGGTTCGATCCCAGGCTGTCTCCTGGCTGCATGCCAAATATCCTTGGGCAAGATACTAACCCCATGTTTGCCTACTGGTGGTGGTCAGAGGGCCCGGTGGCGCCAGTGTCAGCCTCGCTGTTTTTCACTGACAGAGGCGAGGCTGTCGCCTCTGTCAGTGCGCCCCAGGGCAGCTGTGGCTACAATGTAGCTTGCCATTGCCTGTGTGTGAATGGGTGAATGACTGAATGTAGTATGAAGCGCTTTGGGGTCCTTAGGGACTAGAAAAGCGCTATACAAATGCAGGCCATTTACCATTTAAATCTGTTCGGCATCTTTCTTGGCCTTTAGACAATAATTCTGATGGCAAAAGAACCAAACGGGACAGGCAAAAAAAAAAAACTTGGTGCTTTTCCTCGACATTTTGCCGCGATGTTTCAAAGAACCGTAAAGTAAATCAGCGGCAGACAGAAATGAGGCAGGTCAAAGCTTCTTGGGTTTCACGCAGTACTGGAACGTAAGCATGTTTGGCCGTTTCAATGTGTACGCGCAACTCTGTGAAAACAACTGAAAATGCTAGCGTGGACACGGAGCATTTTCAGATGAAAATGTCATTTTCAAATCTATCCGGGCTTGTGTGGACGTAGCTTCAGGTGGACCCTACCTTTCACCCTATTGTAGGTGGGATAGGCTCCAGCTCCCCTACAGCCCTGAATTGGAAGAAGAGAATGGATGAAATGAAATTGTTACAGCACATCCAGGTGCTGAATATCAAACACAGACTAAAGGGTTTTATACTTTTTTTAATGTGTTGCCAAGATCCAGACCATATATGCAGTACACTTAAAATGCACATAAAGCTGAACGTAATCTTCAGCTAACAATTTTTCTCTTGTAATCTACAGAAAAGAATATCCAATAGAACTCCTTTTTTGACCCCCTTAGTTTCTTGTAAAGTTGGAATCACCAGTGATGTAGACTCTTGAATGATGTCATCTCAAGACACACATACATAATTTAGCCTTCTGGCTATGAGGTCAGCCTTCTGTTCTGACAACCATTCGTTAAAAAAATGGAGGGAAATGGGTCATGGATTTTTAATGATCTGGTTCTTTGGGGAGAGCCAAGGTGCAGAGGTAATTTACTGACATGTGTATGTACTTGTGTGGGTGTAAGACAGAAACAAAGGATGAAAAATCTCCAGCTGCTTTGATGAACAGAAGGTTTAACAGTAGGAAACATTTTCTAGCTCCTGTGCAGTCTGACTAATCTAAGGTAAGTCTATGTGATGTGATCATTCTTTTTGTATATACATGCCTGAGTCAAACCCAGGGTGTTTCCTCCTGTCATCATGTGGCTTTTTAAGTAAAATTTGGGAAAAATAAACTTTCTCAAACTTACTCTTTCCATATTCAGTCAAATAATTTAAGCAGACTTTCCAGAAGCACACATAATTATAGAAATGTCTTTTCAATAAAATGTCCTTTTTTAACTTATCTGTTATGTTTTTGAATGTGTTCTTGAAACATATTTTGACTTCAGATATTTAGTAAGATGACAACTCAATAAATATCACAAAATTCACAAACTCCGTCTGTGCAAAGTTCCATTTACAATGACCTGGCACTTAAAAAAACATTATTCCCTTTATGCTTGCTCTTCTCAAATTGAAAGCTATATGGTTAAGTACTGCCTCCTAAACTTTACCTCTGTGCCATGAACACATAGCACAAAGCATCAGAAAGGAAATGTAATGTGTTGAGGGTGTAAGTGGGTCCATGGATGTTTGTTTTTTTACTAAGCAAATATCTATATCTATAGTCAGTGTTGGGGAGTAACGGAATACATGTACCGCCGTTACGTATTTAAAATACAAAATATGAGTAACTGTATTCCGTTACAGTTACCGTTTAAAAAGGGGGTATTTAGAATACAGTTACTTTGTTGAAATAAATGGATTACACTGCGGTACTTTCCTGTTTCATTTTGTCGCGGGTCAGGACTGTTTGGGTTTTGTTTGACAGCTACGTTCTGTTGTTCCAGGCGGCAGCGTTACGGTTGCCATGGTTACAGGGCGACGCTCTTTCTCTCTCTGCGACTGTGTGTTTCCTGGGTGAGAGAGCGCCTTTTCGTTGTTGTTGTTGTTGTGCTAAGCTAACAGGCAGAATGCTACAAGCATAGCTCTAAAGAATGTAGCATCATGGGCAGTGTAGTCCGTGTTGCAGGGAGAATGGACTGCCATACACGTTATGGGTCTGTGAGCGCGAGGAGGGAGAAAAAGGGGAGTGGAAAGGTATGAGTTGTCATCGGGCAAAAACGGGAGCTGGAAGCATGTAAATATAATAATAACCACTGTAGCCAAGAAGAGAGCCTGACGAGCCCAGCTGTAAGTAAGCTATTAAGACTCGACTGTACACTGTGTTCGTGTTTTCCTCCGAAAACAATAAGTTCCGTTGCAGCAGTCTTTCAACGCCTCTCTCTGTCTCTCGCAAGAAAAGTTGACCCACACAACAAAGTAAAGCTATTTTTCGGCTACGAGCCGACAGGGACCCCGCCGTATTAGTCAGAGGTCCCTTTACTACAGTTCGGAGTCGCGGACCTTCAGTAATAGTAATAAATCACACAGCAATAGTACATTCAGGTTGTTGTAAAAAGCATGATAATATATTAAGTATTCCAAAGTATTCAGAATACGTTACTGTCATTGAGTAACGTAACGGAATACGTTACAGAATACATTTTGGGGCATGTATTCTGTATTCTGTAATGGAATACATTTTAAAAGTAACCTTCCCAACACTGTCTATAGTATTATGGAAACAACACCAGGCTGCAGAACACAAAAAATGTACTAATTGATTAGCAATATGGGTTATCACTGTAGATCTGATTTAATTCTGCATTTAGTGAAGGGGCTGCACCAATGTTCCCTCTAATTTTTCACGTGTCTGAGCGAACACACAAACTCCCTGAGCGATCCCTTGGACCACTGTGAGCAACAGCAGACATGTGCACTGTGGTCACGCCAGCATCGAATCCATCCAAGTTACATGGTTTATTAAAATAATCAAATTACAGCATTTATGTTAGACTACTTTTAATTAACTGCTTTAGCCCACTTACAATGAAAATTTTATAAAAATCTTGTTCATGACCTGTGTAGTATGTTAACACTATTGGAAGTAAAAATAACTTGAACTCCAATTTTGAAAACACAACTTTCTTTTTTATTTTATTTTATTTATTTATTTTTTTTATATATATATAAAACTCTGACTGGTATTATGAGTATGAGTCTGTGGTCTGGGAGAGAGTCTGTAACTCTGTCTGCAAAATACACTATATAATGACCAATGTTGGGCAATTAATTATATAGTTACTGAGTTATGCAAACAACAAAGTTTTTTGCAGCTGTTTACCTAAAAATGCAGCTAAGGCGTTTTTTTAAATAAACATTTCAATCTATTTACAGAACAATCAGGTGTTCTGCATCAAATTTGATGCCACACAAATTATTTGTGCCACTCAAAAAAATAATTTCTGTCCACTATGAGATAAAGGAGAACAACAGCCTGATACCCGCAAGCCTGACAACAGGAGATGTATCACTCCTGTAACACCTGTAACATTCAGCAGTCGCCTCATTGTTCTGACACACACAACAAAACTACTGACTACACTACACACTAACTACACAAGATTTGCGCTAAACGTCGCAAATCTCTCACATCTCAAAGCACCGCCGTCACTCCTAAAACTTCCCCCCTTCCTAAACAACTAAATGCCATGTTGCCATATCATTTTTTGATTGGTCGACATGGTACACTTTTCGACCAATAGGAAAGGGTGGGGTGTTTTTGGTGTTGTTTTTGCTCACAGGTGGAGAGTGCTTTGGAGGTTTTCCTTATAAAACGCAGTTTTTACGTTGCTTCCCGCAGTAAATATAAACAACAACAGTAGTCAGGAAGAAAACCAAACATTGCATATATTTTTATCATAACTCTGGTTTTACGTGGCCTATCAACACAATTTAAAAACTGGTATAAAGTCCACACTTTTTCTGTCAATTGTTCCGTCTGTCCTGCTCACATCTCCAATGGTTGTACACGTTGTCATTAACGTGGCTTCACTCCACATCAGCCACGCCGCTTTGCTAGTTAAAACACCGGTGTTGGCACATAAGGACGCTGTCATAGCCTGCATTATTGACTGGACTATGGGATAAGGCGGCATCGTTCTAATCCCATATGGAGCAGCCAGTCACTTACTGACTAACACTGCAAAACAGAATTGTTAAAGCTTTAATTTCAGGTTAGATTTTTTTTTTTTTTTTTGTGCAACGCAGATTTTCTGTGCGCAGAGACCGTGCCAGCAGTGCGCAATTGCGCACGCGCGCAGCTTAGAGGGAACATTGGGCTGCACCCAATCTTAGGGTTCTTCCATCTGTCAAATCCCAATTTAATTGAGATAAACACAAATTAAGCTTGATGTCAATGTTGATTGTCTATTAGAATGTGATCTCTAGCTATATGAGAGCTCTATCCTCTCCTGATGGACTGAGAGCAGATTGAGTACTGCATTTACTTACTATCATCTCCTTAAACAAAGTGCATACCTTTTTGTGCATGTTGTGGAGTAGCACTGCACAATTTCCCTCTGCCTTTTGCGATAGCTACTTTGTCTGCAAAATGACTAATAAAACAGTGGTGAAGGACACACTTTTAAGATATAAAGATGCAAATGTTTCTGAACCTACATGTGCTCAAAAATGATACAAAAATTATATTAATCAAATTTCAGGTTTCAATAATAATCAAAACTTGAGAACTACAAAAAGTTTAAAACCATATAACTGGTAAAAAAAAAAAAAAAAAAAAGAACTCCTTGAAAGAAAGTAAACCTCATTTGTAGTTTGAAAATGTTTAGCAGTAAACATCAAGTAACATTCCTCTCAGAATGCTCATAAAGAATTCATGTTTTCTGTCTGTTTTCTGCCTCAAGCTGTGAGTTCAGGATGAATAACTGTGTAATGGCTCCAAATATGCTGTTGTGACTTCATGAAAGTATATGTAAGACTTAAGAATGAGAAAACAAAATGTGCATATACATTATACATGAAGTCATCTTAGTTTCCTCAGACTGTGCTTAACTTTTCATATCAATATGTATGTGCTAAGTTTCTCATTAATACTTCATATGCTTCAGTACGCATATATGTACATGTACTATTACCTCATTGTGAATGTTTTTGTTCTCTCAAGGATGTGAAAATCAAAACGCCATTGGCCAGTAGAAAACAACACAAATTTGGTATAAATGGGGAGCATATTGGAATTTATTGTGTGAAAAAACCAAAACAACTTCTTCTATGTGGCACTGACGCTGCCATTGGTATAACTTCAGTTATGCACTGAAGTTAACTGACAATTTTGTGAAGAAGGTATGTTTTATCAATCTTAATCTGACCCCTCGCTCAGCACCAAATACCAACTGCCTGGCGTTGCTTCCAACAGCATAGCTCTAGGGATCATGCAGATAGGCAAAGTCCCCAGCCATAAAAAGGTAGCTGTCTTGATGGATACGCTTCCACAGCATTGCATGGAAGTTGGGGACAGTACCTGGGGTGGCAGACTGGAATGGTGGACACATTTTCATAAAGGAGGATGGGAGGAAATCTACCTGGCATAGACTTACATCCAGGAGGAGCAATATGTTTTCTTTCCAAGTTATGGAACACTGAACCAGTTCTTTATCTTTTTGAAGTTGTGAGAGGGTGGATGGGAATTTGCCTAACCAGTCTCCATGCCTTTTCTGCACTTGGAGAAAATCTTTATTTCATCTCTTGAGACATGCAGTATTGTGTATTTTGGCAGTATTGGCTCACTAGCCATTCAGTCTTAGTACAACCATACTAAGAGTTGGCACTTTATGTAGTATGTCAGACACATTGGTAGTGAGAGTTGGACTCCTATAGGGCGGTCTTTTTTCACTAATTCTGTTTATAAGTTCTATAGGTAGAAATGTTTTATTTCAATTTAGTTTTTATCACTTAAAAATCTGTTTAATTATTGATGTATATGTTGTATATTGTTGTGCATAAGTCAGACGAAATATTTAGGAAAATCAGCAGAGGTGTCACAACAAAAACACACAACTTTTTGAAGCAGTTGACTCAGAGTCTTGTATACATCCAAAGTCTCAAGCACATTCATAAATGCTGATCAGGCAAGTTGTAATAACAGTTTTTATTTTTTTTAAACCAAACTAATTATTCTCAAAAGTCTGTTTTTATTGTCATTTTTGTTAACTGAAGGGATTTTTCAAATCTAGTTTTCGGTTTTAGTTTAGTTTTAGTTTAATATAATAACCTTGATCAGCATCTTAGAGTCTGAGATCATGGTCTTTTGCTGGAAAAGGGTTAAGTCTGGGTCAGGAATGACTCACTGACCTAAGTCTCCCTTTATGAGTGGATGCAGATGCTGTAATCAACTGTTGTAGTAAAGAGAGTTGAGTGTGGCTGATTTGGGTTCCTACCCTCACCCATAGCTCTAAGCCTTAGACAGTGACTGAAAGAACGATATTGTGGATGCAAAAGGTGGAAAAGAGCTTCCTCTAAAGCAGGGGTGCCGAACTCCAGGCCTCGAGGGCCGGTGTCCTGCAGGTTTTAGATATCACCCTGGTTCAACACACCTGAATCAAATGATTAATTCATTACCAGGCTTCTGGAGAACTTCAAGACATGTTGAGCATGTAATTTAGCCATTTAAATCAGCTGTGTTGGATCAAGGACACATCTAAAATCTGCAGGAAACCGGCCCTCGAGGCCTGGAGTTTGACACCTGTGCTCTAAAGGGTGGCTGAGCCTATCCTTAGGCTAGACCGGATAGATTTGAAAACGGCATTATCGTCTGAAAACGCTAAGCGTCCACACTAGCGTTTTCAGTCGTTTTCACAGAGTTGTGCGTACACATTGAAACGGCCGAAAACGCTTACGTTCCAGTACTGCGCATGCGTGAAACGCAAGAAGATTCGACCTGCCTCATTTAGTCTGCCACTTATTTCATATACTGTGCAAAACAACATACGAAGTCAAAATTGAAGGGAAGAACATTATCACTTATTTTGAAACTAAAGAAAAAAAAAAGTGCCATTGTCAATCTTTATATCTTATTAGGGAAATTCCATTTACATAAATGTAAATTTCAAAACTCAACCCCATCATTTAATTTGTTTTTGATTGAAATTGAATTTGCATAAATCTGGGACTCCCCACCATTTGACCTTAGAACTGAAGAAGCTTCTCGGATGAGTGGTGAAACGTCTTCAAGCAACTTAAAGAAGTCCAGACGCTTTTCTTTTCAAGCTCCTTTGACTACGATGACCTGGATGAGAACCTTCACAGACATATTGAAATTGAATATTACTTAAACTCTCTTAAATTAACTTCAAATAAAAAAGGTTTATCATTGATTGAAATTCATTCAGAAATTTTTAACAAATGAGCTGTCACAGATACAGCTTTCAAGTACAAAGTTGTTATGAAGTCTATCACATCCCTCTCTTTTTTCTTTCTTTCCTTTATTTATTTACCCCTCTTATTTCATTGTACTGTTTATTGTTACTCTTATTTGCCCTGTATATCTACTGTACAAACTGAACTGGAATGACTGACTGTTCACTTTATAATTTCAAATAAAGTTCGGAGAAAAAAAAAAGTCTGCCACTTATTTACTTTCCGGCTCTTTGAAACGTCGCGGCAAAATGTTGAGGAAAAGCACCGAGTTTTTTAAATGGACTAACAATGAGGTGGAGTTGTTGCTGCGAGTAACACAGAAGTACAAAGTTGCAAAAGCGAGTGAGAATTAAAGAATTTGAAAAAAAGCTATCTGGAGCATGTACAGACTGATATTAATCTTTAATAGGGCTGTCAAAATTGAGAGCAAACAAAACAACTGCTGTATAATGCCCTCCGCTATCTTAGTTTAATTGGTCACATGACTGCATCATATGACTAACACGCGTGATCGTTTTAGCAAGTCTGCGTCTTTGCTGTCCACACTGCGACGCAAAAGCACCGTTTCCAAATGTAGGCGTCTTCGAGAGCATTTTCAAAACGCTGCGTTTTCCATCAGCGAAAACGACATGTTTTCAAACAAAAATGCATTAGTGTGGACGTAGCCTTAGTCATCAACAATGAATTAAGATTTGTTTAAAAGGATATAAGGAAATCCAAATGCAGATGAATAAAAATCTAAGCATTCACTGATGACACAATGCAAATTTTCAGGCCAAGTGAAGCATTTCATTCTGTCCTCTGTCACAATTGTGTTTTGCTAAACACTGGTGTGAAAAAAATGTCAAATGTAAAAAAGGAGCGCTGTTTGGTGGGAAACAGAGTTGCTGAAAACGTTCAGTCATCCATCACATCACATGAAAGCATTTTCTAATTTATTACTCACAAGGAGTAGATGAGATCTAGACTCAGCAATCAAAAACTGCTGAATCCCACTTACTTGTGATAAGACACTCAGATTAGTTTCACATGTTCCCTGTCTACATCATAGTCTTGTCTTGGTTTTATTAGAGTTATAAATTTATGGGCACATATGGAAAACAGTAACATACAAATGGAGAAATACGTATAAACAGGAAGCCTGTGAAAATTCTGGAGGGTAAAATACGACAGACATCAGTCCAACATTTTGAGTCTACAGCTTACATGTGTGTATGCGTATGAGAAAGGGCTTAATTATACTTGCATTCTCATTTTCTTTCTTCTTTAACAGCTCTGGAAAAGTGTGAGATGTCACTGGAGCTGCGATATGTTATTATTAGTTTCCCTTGTCAGTGTCGCACCTCTTTTAGTGAAGCTTTTGGAAACAGAAACACCACCCACCTGTTACTTCATGGATACATGTGATTTCTAGTGAGAGGTCATGAAATTTGGGAGGTGGTTTAGCTGCAAGTACTGCCACTTACATGTGTGTATCACTGTGGTCAGCAATATTCCAGCAAAATTTAGAGGCTGTTTTTTGTTCTGTGCAATGGGAAAGTTTGATGGGAAGCAAACTTTAATACACAGTAAGCATAAATTCAGATTGAAATAATGTGAGCAGATACCAAAAAATTAAATAAATAAAACCAAATTCAGACAATAATGCCCAACACATTCACTTCCCAGGCGATGAAATACTGAACTGCTAAACTGAAGCCCTGAATGTTTGTTGCCATTACCCAAAAGAGATGAAAAATGCAAATATACAAATCAGTCATGATGACATATGACATTAAATGGTCTTTATCTTTTTAGCTCTGCCCAAGTCAGTGCAATGTCTAGTTGGGTCTATGTGAATACAAAGGAAGTAGTTGTCTGGAAAATTCACTTTCATTTCATTTGCCTCCTACAAACTCTGCCCTTCAACCACCTTGGTAGAGGTGCATGAAAAGGCCAGTTTTGGACAACTTAATTGAACGCCATTCTCCTTACATCCTCAAGAGTTCATACAACTTTAAAACAACACGTATCTAAACTCTTATTACTGAACTGGTTCTGGAGTTTCTCAGCTGTGGCCATAAAATCTGGAGAAGCAGAATTTAAGCACAACATTGCTACATCCAAAAAGGAAAGGGAACTTAAGAAGGTTGCTTTAGGAGGACAGCAGTGGCATGGCAGTTAACATTAACATTAACATTAACATACCCTATATATTACCACAGCAAGCATGCATATTAATGAAGCATTTGACAGTAGCCTTTATCTCTTATTAAGTAGCAAAACAGGGAAATTCCAAATCCTTATTTTAGATTTACAGGAAATCCTCCTGCCTGTTCCAGTGGCATATTAAGGCTAAAGAACATTCTGCACACAGCTCAGCTTCTCGATGCAAGTAAACAGAATCTGTCACAGCCAGCAATTTCACCATGTGTATATCCACACCTGTTTGCCAGTTTTACCAGGTAGTCAGCATTAAAGCTACTAAGATATAGTGCTATAATTTGATTTATCATTTATGTATTGGCATGATTAAGTAGGACTCTGGTAGTTAAGCATGAATAAATGAATAAATAAAAATATTGCTTTGCGTTCTGCATTTATGCTCTTATTTTTTTTACAGCTTTTTTCACTTTTTCATATTTTTCGCACATATTATTATGATTAACAGCTTTATTTATGTAGGGTTAAGGATTTTCATGTTGTTACTATGTTTTGACCAAAAATGCAAGAATATTTGATTGTTTAATCATAAATTTAGAATTGCATTCTAAGCAATCTTGACAATACGGAAGTCCAAATTTTAAAGGGATATTAAAAATAAATAAATAAATAATATGAGTGAACAGTGAGTAAAAGTAATGTTGGGAACAATGAGAAGGGAGGGGACAGTGCAGAATGTATGGGTGGAAGAATAAAAATCCTGAATCAAAAGGAGAGAAGAAAGTGGATGACTGCAGAAACGGGAGGAGACACTATTCACAATGCATCATAATGTACAAGTGACGAAGGGAAAAAGAGAAAAGGAGGGGGAAGAGTTTGCTGGTGGTTGTGGGGTGGTCTGATTCATCCTCTCCCATCGGGTATTTATTTTTAGTTGGATGGAACAACAAAATCCATGAGGGAAGTTCGTAAGGCTCTGCAGGAGGACGTAAAAGGGATGTGTGTGTTTGAGAGGTGACTGGGGGGTGAGTAGTGATGGTTTGGGGGTGGGGGTGTAGTCACAATCAAAAGTAGGCCATCGTCTTAAATTAGGGGAAACCAGCAAAGAAATTACTCATAACACAACCTTACATAAACTTGTATCTGTGTATGCTACTGGATACAATTTACAAAAAGAGAGGACACCCTGTTCTTTAAACACAGCAGTAACATATGCCATAAAATTACACAGTATCATTGTTTATTAAACAAAAACTAATCCAAAACGCAGTTGATTGTGTGAAAAACAAAGTAGCCTCTATGTTTCAGTAGTTTGCTGAATCACCTTTAACAGCAATAACTTCAGGTAATTATCTTCTGCATAACATTATCGGTCTCTCACATCATTGTGGTGCAATTCTGGCACCCTCCTCTTTACATTGTTGCTTCAGTTCAATTGACGTTTTCAGGCATTCATTTATGTACAGCTCTTTTTTTTTGGGACAGAGTTTAACTTGGGTTGAAATCTGGACTTTGACTTGCCCTGTTGTGATGATGCAATGGTCCAGTCAGAGGCTACCACCTGATGAGGGCAATAGAACCACATCATCTGCAAAAAACAGAAATTATATTTTGAGACCACTAAAATCCTTTGCTACTTGGCCACTTGGAAATTCTAACCACAGCCATAAAAATTCTGAACAGCATTTATGACGAAGGCAGGGTCTGGCAAAAGGACTTTTTCAAAGTAACTTGCCCACTGCCCATTTTATGTTCCCTGAAAAAGGCCTTTTTGTATAATTCTGAAGCATACATTATTTTTCAGTTTTGTGTAACCTTACCTTTTTTAACCTCTGGCAGTTCTGGCACTTACCTTTGTACCATTTCAAGCTATTCATTGGACTTGAATGACTTGAATTGCAATAAATAACTGGAAAAACTGGGGTGTTCTAAAACTTTTGACCACTAGTGTATGGACAGGTATATGTCTATGTATGTCTATATGTTCAAAAATAATGACTGTCTGCTCCTTGCTATCTAAAATATAACAGGACACTGGTGTAAATTCTCGACCATCTCACACTTCTGTTTAATCAGTTTTCTGTTTGACGTTTATTCAGCTGTGTGAAAACCACCCGGGGGATTAATAAAGTTTTATTTTATCTAATCTAATAACTTTAATCTCAGCCAAACCGATTTACTCACGAACAAATAAAACACTGAAAAAGCCAAACAATTTTTAGGTTATCTAAGTGACTTATATATTACGTTTAACCTGAGTAGCGAAAGTCCACGGTGATCTGAAAATGATGTGATGGGAGTTTGCCGTTCTCGGCGGCTCTAGTGACCCTCGAGCTCCTGGCTCGCTATCGAGCTGGTGGATAACAGACGTCTCTGAAAACGTCGGAGCACTTTTGCAAATATGCGATATCTTGATAAACCGAGCAGATATTTGAAGGTTATACAGTTACATTCTCGCCTGAAAATATGTTAAAAGTTTATTTTGTGACCCAGAAAGAGTAATAAGAGTAATATTAAAAACTTAGTAGCGGTGCTATGAATTCTGGGATATGGTGGGCCACGAAGGATACACCCGACCCATCCTTCAAATTCGAGGAAAAGGAGGACACATTTGTCGGCTGCATTTGGAGGAGTCTACGAATTTGGACAGCCTTCGTCGCGTCGCTGTGACGTAATCGGCCTACAAATGCGGCCTCAGGAGGATGCAGCCCATGAATTTGGGCACGACCATATTGTTTCTTTTATATATATGTGTATATTTGAGAAGCATGAATGAAACTTGTATCCAACCTGAAAGTTAAGCAATATTTGATACATTTAAAATGTATCAAATGAACTATGTAAATGAACTATGACAGAGTCCAAAAATACCAATATCTTTGATAAGGCCCAGTGAAAGTGCAAGTCCTCCCCATCTAACTGAATCCAAACCTCAGTGCCATTTGGGCTACAGCCTTTATTGCATCCACACAAGATACTTTTCATCTGTGTTTTTCAGTCATTCATCTGATAAATGTCTGACTGAACACAATGACATTTAAACAGTGATAGCCTTCTTATAATAAGATGCACATACACAGGTATTATGAGGTAATAAATGCTATTAGTATTTATACAGGAGTAGATTTAGAGGAGGGCACAGTGGGTGGCTTACAAAAGCTTTTTTTTGTGGGCGCTTGCTGTCAAGCAATAAGGATTCTTAGACTAGGTTATGCAAGACGTTAGTCATCGCAGTATGATTCATCCCTTGGTTCACTCTCTTTCATTCTCTCTTTCGTTCCCCCACCATTAAACTCTTCTTCTGTTTCATATCTCTTTCCAGTGAGGTTACAGGAGGTGACATGCAATAAGATACTGGCCGCTGTGTATTTGTTATTAGGGGTAAGAAAAAAAAAACCCTATTTGGGTCAACCAAAAAACAAGTCATCTTAATTCAAACATGTGCTGTGAAACGAGGCACAGCAGCACTTCACAGCGAACAAATCATCACTAAAACAGAATGTGTTGCATCTCCAAAATGACTTAAAAAAGCCTAAAGAAAAAAAAATGGTTCACTGAATAAGTTTTGGGCATAGACAATTCCACAGTTCAAGGCCAACAAAACAAAATACCCAATAAATCCCTTCTATAAGCAATTCTTGCCACCCTGCAGCCTTTTTGACAATGCATCTGGCCACTTGTACAAAATTGGCAGGTATTTTTTGATTATTTTAATCTACATATAACTTTAATTCCAGTGGTCCTCAGACATGTATAGATCGACCAGTTAAGTCAGGCAAAAACTGTTTAACCCTTCATTTAGCTAACATATAACGCTTTCAAAATAATCTTCACCTGGAGCTCTGGACAGAAAAGCTGTAATGCCAAAGTGTATGAGACTTTAATTGATATTTAATATCTTCTGGTGTCACCCGTAGATTTCAGTTCAAGATTGTGTGAGTGCCATGCCTGTCTTTTAGGATGTGTCTTTGTCCATTTAAAACTGATGTGCTGATGATGTCAAAACATGGAAGATATTTTCAAATCTATTTTGCTTTGGATATTTTCTTTTACATATCTTTCAAATTAAACAATAGCAAAAGACTAGGTTAGATTACATTGTGAACACGCATGGGACTGGGAGAAATTGTATCTCCACCACCACTGCTAAAAAACAAACAAACAAAAACAAAAACAAAAAACAAAACACTGGGATAATAGGTTCCCAAACACGGTACTGTTTTCTCACATTATGTGCAAACGCATGTGTAATTATATCTGAATGAAAAAGAAAATTCATTAATATAATATTACTTGCTTATCTTACTATTAGTCAAGTTCATAATCCATAAAGCTATGGGAGTCAGCATTTGAAACACTTTTCCGTGAGCTACCATATCACTTTTATCAGTCAAAATAATAGTTATGAAAAGCTTTTAGGAATGATTCATCATTGATGTAAGATCATGTTTGTATTGTGTGTATAAGTAAGCAAAATATGTAACACACTGATCAAGTCATGATTGCTCTTTTAATTTGGAAATGTGGAACACATTTAAATGAGCAGTCTTTAAGATTTACTGGCTATAGAATTGTTGCAGACCTGAATACCCTGGCTACAAACATCACAGCACCAGAGACTCAGAGAATAATGACCTGCTACTATATTTATGAAGCCAATAAAGTCAATAAATAACACTTTGAAGTTACAGATTTGTTCCACAATAATGTTTATGGAATATTACTAAAGTACATCCATAGTAATCCAATAAATGGATAACCATTTTTTAGATTAATGGAATATAGACAGACAGCTTTGGGTTTTTCACAGTTTATGCATACAGTGAAAAATCAAATTTATTTTCATTACTACAGCACTTGTCGACACTTTCAAGAATGGCTCTGCAGGCTTCCATACTGCCATAATATTTTCCTGCTTCTGCCCTTTGTTGTCCTTTGTCAGCAAACTAAACTTAACTTCTAAAAGTAGACATCTGGACAAAAATGTATACTGAATCTTGCTTAATTTTTGCAGCAGTTTGTACCATTTTTTTTTCTTCAATCCTCTCAGTTTTACTCCTCTTAAGTGCATGTTTCCTTTTATCTGAAAGAGGTACCTTACTGTGATACACCCATGTAGCTAAATCTTACAGTCTGAGCTTTGAAACGTTTATTTGAAATACTAATTTTTGTGGGGTTTTTTTTCAGATTAACATAATATAACAATGGACACAGATTTCTCCTACAATCAAACAATATAGACAACAGCTTCGGTGCTGCATGTACTATGCCACTGAATTACTGTAGACATCATCACAATAAATGAACTGCATCCTGATTGGCACATTAGGGTAAATGTGCCAGTAGTGAAAGGATCGGATTATTTTTGTTCTACCATCTCCATCCTCCTTTACCTGACTTAACCTCCTGTTGCCCCTCCCTTCTACCAGTTCTGCCTCTTCATCCCTTCTTCCGCTGCTTATATAATCGAGTGATCACGGCTGTCCACGGGGCTAACAGGCAAAATGAATGAAGAGGAAATTATGAATGAAAAAGCAGCCATTCTTAATCTTGTCTCTCCTTGCTGTCTTTGCATCGTTCGCATCTCTTGATCTCTTACTATAGCTGTGTCTTTCTTTATGATATCGCTGACTGAGTCTTGGCATTTCTCCTTTTTTTCTGTCTCATGCTTTCTTTTCCTTTCGTTTCTCCTCCATCTCTTTCACTCATTCTGCAGTTCAGCATTACAGCAGCATCTGGGGGCTATTGCTGTGCAGATTAAATGCTATAATCCTGTAATGTAGGGATGCTGTGCGCATGCATGTCGGAGTTTTGTGTGTATGTGCACATGCGATTGTCTGGAGACAACCGGATGTTTCTGGTAGCTGTATATCATAGCAACAGCAGTGGTTTGTGACGATGATGATGATTTCAGTGCTCATTCAGTAAAACAGCAGCTGGATGAAAGAGGGGGAAGGGAGAGCAAACCCCAGAGAGCCTAAGTGGGAGGGAAAAGCATGTCGTCATTGGGGGAAACATGCTCATTCAGAAATAAGAACAAAGGAGGGATAGCAACAGCTAGCACTGCATCAGTGAGACAAAAAGGAAGAATTTTAGTGTTATTATAAAAACAACAGACACAAGAATAGGAGATAAGAAGAGTTTAAAATTGAAAAGTGGAACACACTTAAAATGCTATAGTTTATATCCTAGGGAATTTAGCAATTTAATTGTAATGATTGTGCAACACTGCTTTGGTGCAGACAAGAGAAGAGGAAGATCAAATTTGAGAAAGGAGGAGGGGATGTAAGGAGAGCTTTACATGTATTGTGATGAGAAATGCAGGGTGTACTGTACTTTTTTTTTTTTTTTATCAGAGAGCACGAATGAACTAATACTAATAAAAGATTTTGAAGGCCTCAGCTACAGAGTGAACAGTGCCTCTTTTCTCAAAAACTGCTTCTTGGAAGAAGATGTTTTTGGAAAAAAGAATTTCTGCAACCTGAGGAGTTACACCCTGCCAGACATAAATATGTTTAAAAAAAAAAAACCCAAAAAAACCTCTGGTATAAGAAAAATAACCTTTGGTTCTTAATGTTCAAATTCATAACAGCCACAAGAGTAATGAAGTCACTCATTTATATATAATAGGATATAGTAGTGGTGGAAAAAGAGAGGAAGACAGACTTAGTGCCGTAGTCATAGTTTTAGCAATACCAAGTGACAGAAACATCAGGAAGAAGGAAAATGAGAAGCCCGTGAAAGCTTTACATTGTAAGGCACAGACCCTACATCGATATCATTGATGTGTCATTCTTATACAGCTTTTCTTGTTCTGCTTGTTAAAAAATGTTGTGTCAACAGTAGAGGAACTGAAGTTCACTTTAAAATGCTCATTTCATGAGGGCAATAAGCATAAGATAATCTTTGCTAAATGCCTTAAAACATCGTTGTAAACTGGGTCAGCTGAACTCACTGTGGCCTGAGGCCTTTTTTGTTGACCAGTGGCTCAGTCACACTCTCACATACACAGAGGTCAGAATAGGAGTCAGGGAGTGCATGTGATGTCTGTGTGTTTATGTCAGCGTTAGGGTTAAATTGGATAAATTGATTGTTCCCAATGGCTCATGTGCTTGTTTGCGTCAGTATTGAGTTTGTTTGTTAAAAACACAGATACAAGGAGGGAATGTTAAAATGTGTCCACCTAAGAAGAAAAAACAAATGAAAAAAAGCAACAGAGCGAGCAATAACAGGACACAAAGTAAACCGATTTACTCTAAGTACCTGTAAAAAGTCAGTAGCACAGATGTGTTGTAGTTATGTGCTCTAAAACTCAAAAATTAGTGTTCAGTCAGATTCACAATTACAGTTTGTTTATGAAATCCTAACTATTTACCCAAGGTGTTTGCTATAAAATGTTCTGATGCTTGGCTGGGGTCGGAAATATGCTGTAGACGTGTATGATTTATGTAAAATAATAGCTATCTTCCAAGTAATCCATAAAAACAACTGAAAAAAGAAGAAACAAAAAGAAAGACTGACTTAGGTTGTACTGCCATCTTGTGGTCAGACATGAGATTAAAGCCTTTTAAGGTGGGTACATTTCTAACATTGCCTAATTCAATGAATTGATTAAGTTCAACACTGCATAATCATTTTTATGTGTGGATAATAGACAAAAACAAGACATATATGCATACATACACAAAATAAAGATGATGTCAGGAGCTGGATGAGATGAGAAAAAAACGTACAGTGATTCACATGGTGCGGTATGATGATAATCATATGCATAGAATCAAAAATAACATCACACTCATTTAATCTCAACTACGTTTGATGCACTAATTCAATATTGTGTGAAAGTGTGAAATCATTTGGTCATGAAACACAGAACATCTGCAACTTCCTGCAGTAACCCCCAAATTGCCTTTGAGGAAATAGTGGACATTTGGGTGATTTTGCCATTTAAATGATTAAGACTCATAAGCAAAACATAAAAAGATACATAAGATGAGTAATTATAAATTATAATAATATAAAAAAAAAATTACTGTTTAAATGATCACACCCCGACCATTGTACATATTAGTATGTGCAAAAATAAGGAAAATGACAGGCTTGTCTGGAGTCACGTCAAGTCAAGTCAAGTTGGCTTTATTGTCACTTCAACGATATATAGTTAGTACACAGTGAGGCGAAACAACGTTCCTCCAGGAACCAAGGTGCTACATGCAACATAAATTTACAACATAAATTAACAGAAAACACTAAACTAGCTAACTAAGAGGCCTAGTTAGCTGGCTAGCAAAGACAAGACAGACTGACCTAACATAAATTACAACATAAATTAACAAAAAAAAAAAAACAAAAAACAAAAAAAAAAACTATCTAACTATCTAAGGAAGACTTTTTTTTTTTTTTTTTGTTATCAGACAGCAGACAACAAAGTGCACGTGCAAATGTGCAAACAAGAGCAACAAAGTGACAGAATGATAGAAAAACACAACGTAACATAATAATAAGGTTTTGTGATGATGAGTTGAGGTAGTGGAGGAACAGTAAAAATTCCTTAGTGTAGCAGCAAAAATTAGGAAGTAAAGAGCTTGTTGTTGTTGGAGCTTGTTGCCTTGGTATTTTCGTTTGCATTGCTTGTTCCCTCATAAAAGGACAGCAGCTGTCCGCCCTTCATTTCAGTTCATATGTTTGAATTCTACTATAGTCAGAAAGCACAGACTAATTGAGCAGAAAACAACAGAAAACATTCACTGTGATGGCAGTCATGAAATTTTTTGGCGCTGTATTTGGAAGAGTAAACATTTGATCCTCTATGAAACAACAATATGGTTTCAGTACAAAAAGATGCCTCCCTAGAGCAACATACTAAAGTATAATTAGTGGTGGAAGTATTGGGAGCTTATTTTCAGCCAAAGCTTGTGCATAAATCACAAAGGAAAGGAAAAAACTGGATAAGTGTCTCTTAAGCATAACGTCTTCAGCAGCTGTGTTTAATCATCAGGGCCATCATGTGTTTTCCGTAATGTGGTAGAAACTGTAGCAGTGACAGTATTTACATTCCACTTGTGAGCATTAGCATTTCCCCTATCCCTTATGCAAAATACCAAATCAAAAAAGACACAATATTCTCTCACATAATTTACAATATTTATCAATTAAGTCACTAATTGATTAATTAAGTCTATCGCTTGGTTTCTTATAATGTTCTTTATTTTGATATTGTTTTGTCTTATCATTCTCTACCCAGTGTTTCTATTATGCTTCTGCTTAGTAATTTTTATTGGCAGTTGGCAAACAGCAAAATTGTGCATTATCGCCACCAACTGGTGTGGAGTGTAATGTCCCTTCACTAAAAAAGACACACATAAACCAAAGACATTAGTCTGTTTCAGGGGCAATTCTAGGATCAGAGCTTTGGGGGTGCTGAGCACCCAGAGAGCTGCCCAGCCAGGCAAGATAAACTTTACATGTCACGATGAGACTTCTTCCCTGTCTCTGTCAGTCCCTGCATCCTTAAATGTCTCCAGCTGTCCTGAGTTCCCTCTGACTGTCTCCTTGGTGCATTTAAACCCCTGTTCCTCCCTGTCCTCGTCGTCTGTTGTCTTCTTCTCCGTTATCAGTCATCATAATTTTACCATCTCTGTGCAAGTCTGCAAATTTCTTTATTAAATCATAAGATTCTTAAATTCATCAAGTCTCTCTGTGCCTGGGTCCTCGTCACAAAACATGACATCACTGCTTTGTACATTTTAACACAATTTAATCCCACATTTGTGAAAGAAAAGCAAAACACTTTTTTGAAAAGTCTGTAACAAAACCATCAAATCTGATAAAGGTTATTTAAATGCTGCAAAAGAAGAATGGATTGGAATAAAAAAAATACATATCCTAACCTTAATTACTGGGGGAGAATAATGAATGACGCTCATAGTGAGTAAGAAGTAAACTGAGTGCATTTTTTGGACAGAGATTTTTAATGTGTATGTATAATATAATACAGATACATAAAAAATACTCCCAAAACAGAATAAATTATTACAAATAAATTATTATAAAATATTAATAAAAAAATATAAAAATGGAGGCAACTTTGCCTGGGGTAGAATGTATACAATGTATGAAAAAATCTTTACTGCAGATACTAATTTTACTAATTTAATAATACTAATTTTGTGTTGTAAGATGTATGAGTTTCATGCTTTCATAGTGGTACTTAGGAGAGCTTGACATTTTTATCAGGTGGTACACACTGTAAAAAGTTTGAGAAACACTGATAAGTGTATGTGTGATTAAGATTAAGGAACGGACCTCCCAGCCCATTGTTCCTTCAGTGGGCTGTTTTCAGTCATTATGCAAATGTACTGTTTATAAGATTGGGGAAACCTGCAGTCAGCTGAGACTGAAGAAGTTACTTTGATGAGTGACGAAACGTTTCTCCCACAAAACGCTACGTCCAGATGAACAGAATCAACTTTTGGAGAAGTGTATGTGTGCTTTTGGAAAACATTTAAAGCTGCTGTACAGAATCTTTGAAACAAGCTATCTTAAAACATTTTTAGAAACAGAGCACTCTGCTTCTCTTTGCAGCTCCTCACTCCACCAGGGCTGTTTGGCACTTTCTGATAGTGCGCAAATGTGGCGCACGTACTGGGGCAGTCATACAGACAACTGGATGGTCCAAAAGTTGGCCTACCTATTACTGGCTGAGGTTTTAGTAGAGTTGTGGCTGAACCACATAAAAATATATCATTAATTTTAATCTCCCCAATCAATTATAATGTTATGTTGGAATGTTGTTAAAGAGGGTCAAAAATGTTTCAACCCAGTTTGTTTTGCAGATTCTGTATAGCAGCTTTAACACTAGGTTTACTAAACCTGCGCAAATTTGCGTAACTTCCCTAAACCCAACACCCCCTAGAATTACTGGGTTTTTTATTTTCTGGTGCAAGTCCCGAGGTGTTAATCACCCCTGCTGAGATTTTCACAGGTCGTCATCTCGTTTCTCCTCCAGCTTTTGTTGTGCAAACCACCCATTATCCTTGAGGCCTGGCACATTTGCATTTGCTCACTCAGAGTTGCTCAGATCCAAGTCAGGCCAAACCTCTGTGTTACAACTTTTTTGGCCTGCCGTATCTATACAAAATATCCCACACATTGACTGATCTGCAAATATAAAAGACACACATTCACACCTTCCTTGACTCTCAGCACAGATCTTCCATTGTTCCATTGTCACTGTGTATGTGAGGAAGTGGCATTGCTTGACTACAGCACAGTGCTGTGCATAAAAGCAGACCGACCCAGGCGGGAGAATCATTTCTTGTTCGTATTTCTGAGAACGCACATCAGGATGGCCTCCGTATCACTGCCACGCAGGAAGAACCTCTCCACGCAACAGGCTTTGGCCTTGCTTCAGGAAATGGACGAAGCAGATTCTGATGGAGGAGAGGTTTCATTTGTCCAGCAGGCCACTGATACCTCCTCAGAAGAATCTGAAAAGGAGACGGAACAAGAACCCAACATGCCTCCACGGAAGAGGCCCCGTGGTACTGGGAAGCCCAGCCAGAGCCACACAGCAAAAGACGGCACTGTGTGGGTTGAGGAGGACATTGGAATGCCCAGTGCAGTAGCAAATCGTTCATGCTTCACTGTGCAAGCTGGACCCAAAGAGTCTGCTAAGGTTTGTCAATGCCATAGTAGATATGATATTTATATAAACCCATTTAGAGTGAGGTTCATGTAAATTTACCATTCTCTATTTGTTTATCTTCTGACAGCGTAAAATTACAAGTGTGCTCCAAAGCGTCCTTTGCCTGTTAGACGTGGGAATGCTGCAGACCATCAGAGAGTGCACGGTACATCAAGCCCAACATAACATGGTTGGTTATAAGATGGTTGGTTATAACATGGTTATAAGATGGTTGGTTATAACATGGTTGGTTATAACATGGTTGGTTATAACATGGTTGGTTATAACATGGTTGCTTATAACATGGTTGCTTATAACATGGTTGGTTATAACATGGTTGGTTATAACATGGTTATAACATGGTTGGTTATAACATGATTGGTTATAACATGGTTGGTTATAACATGGTTATAACATGGTTATAACATGGTTGGTTATAACATGGTTGATTATAACACGGTTGGTTATAACATGGTTATAACATGGTTGGTTATAACATGTTAACATGGTTGGTTATAACACGGTTGGTTATAACATGGTTATAACATGGTTGGTTATAACATGGTTGGTTATAACACGGTTGGTTATAACACGGTTGGTTATAACATGGTTATAACATGGTTGGTTATAACACGGTTGGTTATAACACGGTTGGTTATAACACGGTTGGTTATAACATGGTTAACATGGTTGGTTATAACATGGTTAACATGGTTGGTTATAACATGGTTATAACATGGTTGGTTATAATATGGTTGGTTATAACATGGTTGGTTATAACATGGTTAGTTATAACACGGTTGGTTATAACATGGTTGGTTATAACATGGTTGGTTATAACATGGTTATAACATGGTTGGTTATAACATGGTTAACATGGTTGGTTATAACACGGTTGGTTATAACATGGTTGGTTATAACATGGTTGGTTATAACACGGTTGGTTATAACATGGTTATAACATGGTTGGTTATAACACGGTTGGTTATAACATGGTTATAACACGGTTGGTTATAACACGGTTGGTTATAACACGGTTGGTTATAACACGGTTGGTTATAACATGGTTGGTTATAACACGGTTGGTTATAACATGGTTATAACATGGTTGGTTATAACATGGTTGGTTATAACATGGTTATGACATGGTTGGTTATAACATGGTTGGTTATAACACGGTTGGTTATAACACGGTTATAACATGGTTGGTTATAACACGGTTGGTTATAACACGGTTGGTTATAACATGGCTGGTTATAACATGGTTGGTTATAACATGGTTATAACATGGTTGGTTATAACATGGTTGGTTATAACATGGTTATAACATTAAATCAAATAATGCAACAGCACCATTGCCTTTAGTCAATAGTCACATATCCCACAATTATATATTATCAGATATTATTCTTTAACATGTCGTTGCAAGTGAGTACCTAATCCGATAGTAATGGTTTTTCCAGTATCGATTAGTATCTCCGAGTATAAATTTTTTTTGACAACCCTAATTGTGACATTCATAGTTTGGTTCTGACATTAAACTGGTCCGTGACACAAAAAAAGGTTGAGGACTGCTGTGTTGCTCTTTCTTTATTGATTTCTTTCATTGATCTTGGTTGACATAGTTAGATAACAAATACGTAGAAAAATGTGTAAAAAAAAAAAAGTATACGTGTACATGTTAATAATTAATAGCGGATGAGTAGATGACATAAAAGCAACCAAAGCAGATCATTTGTCAGAAGTCTGTCAAGTGGTGAAATTTGGAAGATGAATCTCAGCAGTTTATTTTTGATTTTGTTGTTTTGTGGCCTGGCTGTGGAGTAGGATACTATCAAAACCAATGCCATGACAGAAAAATTAAATTCTTTGGAAATCAAGATGATGAACATTGAAAGCAAGCTGGAAAACGACGAAAGTCACATCCTTCAGCTGGAACAAAACGGTAAAGAATAAAGCTGAAGCAGATGTTTTTGGGTTTTTTTTGGTGATTTTCAACATCTGGAGAAATAAAATGATGTGAAGAATCATACTTTAACACATATCTGAAATAAACATGTTTTTTTTTTCTTTTTTTTTCTTAGAGAGAAACACGGTCATATTCAGTGTTGGAATTGGAGTGGATTCGCCATTTGGGCCCTTTGACACAGACGTAACTATGATCTACGATTACACATTTGTAAATATTGGAAATGCCTACAGCCCAGTTACAGGTAAGATTCTTCTTCACATTTTTGTGTTAGTGAAGTAAATAAAGCCAAAAAAATGTGTCATGTGATGATGCATGTTTACATTCAGTAATAACATTTGCAGATTCGTAATACTGAAACTTTTTCGATAATTTTGAAAAAATGAAAGAGATTTAAAGATATTACAAGTGTTCAACTGAGGTGTTTCTTGCATTTATACGTGTAAAACCTGCTTCTTCAGAAAATGATAAAAAATTAAAGGAGTTTACTTTTTTTTTCTCCAGGTGTCTTTACAGCACCTGGTTCAGGTTATAACATTTTCTCTCATTCTGGAGGTTGCCATAGAACATGGCTGCATTTATACAAGAACAATGAGGTGATCTTACACATCCATGATCACCAGTCAACTGACACAGCTCATAATGGAGGACATGCGGCGTTCCTGCAGCTGCAGCAGGGTGATACAGTGTATGTGCGTTTAAAGGCGGGTACACATGTCTATAAAGCCAGCACAGTAACAACTTTCAGTGGATTTTCGGTCAAACAAAACAGTTAAAAAGAGACATACATTTCTTTGAAATTGTGTTTGGCTGCAGTGGTTCTTGTGTGTGCTCCAATAAAACACATTTAAATCATACCTACAGCTGAATATGGGGTTTACTTCACTTTTGTGTTGTTAAACAATTTTAATGCTTATCAAACTAGTAAAAGACTCTTTAAATGTGGCGTGGAAATGCTAGTAAACTTGTTTTTGATGTATTTGTAAGTAGTAGATGAACCATATTATGTTTGGAAACAGTTCACGGGGAATATTCATAAAGGCCAACTGAGACATTTTTTCTACCGCTCTTTGAAACCAGGATTGAACTGAAACATTATTTTGTTCATCTCCGTCTCAGAGAAAACCAGCAACAGCTCAGAGTTACAAGATGCAATCTTGACTTATTTACAAAAGTGGCTGTTGATGTATTGCAGTTGCCAGAAAATGGCAATTCCAATATAACTGTAAAAAAAAGAGGAGTAATAAAGATGGCGTTGTAACAAAGTGACAACCAGACTGGTTTAGTATAGCTGTTGCTTCCTGTGGTGCATCTTTCAGAAATATGGAGAGCATTACATTCATGCGAGTAGCATGATTTATGCTGCTCTACAAAGAAAAGCTACAAAGTGCACAGGCTGTGTGGATATGATGCAAATGTCAGGAAATACATAACAATCTGTTATCAGCCTCATTCACTGTTTAATACAGGGAGAACACAACTTCCAGATTGTGTGAGTAAAATCAGATTTTTTTCTCTTTGTCAGTTTAACAGTTTCTGTTTTGGCTGTCACTGTTCCCTGTCTGTTTTCTTACCTGGTTCTTCCTGACCTTGTACTTTCTCCTCACGTTCCCCTCTTTCCTCTCTCCCTCTTTGGACTGACAATCATACACAAATAAATTGTATTCAATTAGATGAAAAAATTAAATTAATATGAAAAAAAATTCTATTAAGATCACTAACAAAAAGTCCTCTTTCAGTGTACTTTCAACCAAAAGGCAAATAACCAAACCACATGAACATCTAATAAAAGATATAAATATTGAAACACTGATCCAACATTATTCTTGATTAATGGATCATTTGATTTTACACTTTTACCTGAATGTGGCTCCTTTTTTTGAAAAAACTTCCTTATATCCATTATGAACCTGGCTGTCTCTCTGTACACACACACACAACAGGAATTATAAGGTTAATGGGCATTCAGTCAGTTAGCTAGTTAGTATCCATTTCAAACAGGACAGTGGTAACAACAGTAGGCTACGGACAATTATAAGTTTTAGATTTTAAATAGGCTGTATACATTTCAATGGGAGCAACAGGGCGGTCAAATGTCACTGATTTTACTACAGAGCAGGATGGATTGTAGGTTAGCAAACATCGTCGGAAAACACGTTTTCAACACTGCAGGTTAACTGGGTGTAATGTTTTTCAGCTAAAAAGAAACATGGCCTGACTCCTACCTAACTATATAAAGAGTAACTGAAGGTTAAATGCAGCTAATATGTCCTGTTTTAAGCCAGGCACTCACACCTCCGCTCTGCTGCGTCTCAGCCACCATCGCGCTGGCAGAAAGGGTGCTAGAGCCAGAGTAGGGGAAAGACGAGCTGGAACAAACCATTTTGGGAGGGGGGGGTATCTATACTTTTGTTGTTAAAATGTTACGTCTCAACCAAGTTCTGTATGCTTTTTATATTTTTAGTAGTGTGACACACACACAGCAAATATTGTAAAAAAAAAAAAAAAGTAAGAAATCTTTGGGGTTGCTTTGATTCATTTTGAAAAATGGGCTAAAATCGCCCCTGGTCTGTCTTATAAAAAATACACATGGACTGACTCAATTCTTTCACAGCAAAGCAATAAGATCCAGTTTCATTTTCATGATACTAATATTTTGGATCAAACGCTTTCTTAGCCTAATATTTGACAGCTAACTTGGTGTTAGCTATTACTGTTAGTTGTTGTATGTTAGCATTTAGTTAGTGGCTATTCTATGTATTTTATTTTAGTTATTGTATATTATGTGTTCCTTTTCCAAAGACTCTATACTGAATTCCCCATTTTACAAAGTTTATACATCCTACTTCATTATCTTCTCCTTTGTCGTTTTAACCAGGTTTCCTCTGTACAGATGTACTTTAAACTATTCTCCAATTTTCTCCAAACCTTTAGTGTCCCACTCTAAAATAATCATATTGTCTTCTCTTCTGGTCCTCCTGCCTTCTTATCTGCCTTGGTTCACTTATTAACTCCCAGAGCGTGTCTTTTATGCAAAAAATTAATCTAATCCATTCACATTTTTTTCTGTTGTTCTGTTTCTGTCTTGCTGTTTGGTGTTTCAGTTGGTCCATGCAATTTATCAGATAAGCAATCAACAAAATCATCTTCTGCAATGTAAGTGTACAATGACTTTCCTGTCAGTCATATGTCTATTTGACAAACCTTTTTTCGTTTATTTTTTACAGCTTCTATGCAACTTATACTGTGAACTTCTTTAACTTCTATTTCTATTTCCATATCTTTTCTCCTAACCTCACATCCCCCATAGGTCACCCTGTGCTGCCTACCACAGTTATCTTTTGCATTATCACAGTCTCCATATCTGTGCTCACCCCCACACTTAGAGCACCTCTGCTTCCATTTGCACACTGCAATGCTCATATCTCTGACATTTGTAGCACCTGAGGGGAGGAAGCACAGAAGGTCTAACCTGAAAGTTCATGCACCCCCCCCTTGACTGTCTAATCTGTACCTTTGGAATTCCAAAGGCACTGATAAGTTATCAGCTCTCTCCCCATAATTGTTTTAGACCATTTCTTCAGTCAGTAATTCTCACTATCATGCAAGTTTTGTTTGGGTTTCTCTAGATCGCTGCCCATTGGCATTCCTGTAATCACTCCCCACATTAATTTAGTCCCTCTAATATTCAAAAAGGTTGATTCTGTTCATCTGGACATAGTGTTTTCAGTGGGAGAAATGTTTCATCACTCATCCAAGTGAACACAATAAAGTTTTTAGGATTTCCTTACCTGAATGACTGAGCATGTATAAAGACACCCTCTCCCATTATCTTTGACAATTTTAGTTAGTTGCCTCTCCAAACTTCTTTTTCGGTTCCCTAGGCAAAACTACTGAGTATTAATTAATCTTACTTTCTAAATTTTGTGTCCCTTACACTGTTAACCTTTGCTGTATTTTTCACAGTAAAATACCACAAAATGCCCAGTAACTTACCTGAAAACATTTCTACAGTTAATTACTGTAATTTGCTTTGCATTATGGGTATATTAAGGTTATTTACATTTACTTACTGTATTTTTTAAAATTGCGGTAGTAGTTATACCTACCGTTAACACATTAGCAGTAGTGCTACTGTATTATGTGATTTGAATGGTTCATCATACTGTTTGTGTATTTTTACTCTTTCAGTGGTTGGTTGCAATAGTGCATTACATTTTAACTCTTTCACTGCCAACCATTTCCAGATTTTCCTCCAACCTATGCCATTTGTCAGTATGATACCAGTGAAAGTATTATGGTTTTGACTTTTTAGGGGACTTGCCTGTGTGAAAGGTTCAAGAATTCTGATCATCTAATCTGCTGCATGCAGTTGTATGCACATGCACAGCTGCTGCAAATGTGTGCTTGCCACTGCGTTGCCATAGAGATCAATTCAAGTGACAGCTGCTCCTGGGGAGAGGGAAAAGAATGCAGAAAGGCCTCCTTGTAGGGAAATTTTATAAAGCAAGGTTCTCCAAATCTCTCCCAAAATTCTGTGTTTTCTTAATTGACTTCCATTCATATGTAAAGACTATAAGGTTAACTACAAATAAAAAAAGCAGAATTCACATTGCTGCATCTCCATCACTTATCTCTGATTAACCCTGAACAAGATTCACACTTCCTTTTGTTAATTTTTTTACTTGCCACTATTCTGTTGTTGGATTTCACTTAGGTTGTTGCTGCTGTCTGTTTTTGTGTAATTTTGTACTTGTGACAAGTAGTGAATAAAGTTATTTAAAAAAGACGCAGAAAGGCGAACTTCAGTCAGTGGAGAATATTGTAATAATTTGGCGGAGGCTTCTCAGTCGAGCAGTAACTGAATTGCTCATTTACTGAACGTGCAACATGTACAGAACTCTTCTGGGAACTAGTCAACCCAACTTAGTGAAACACACACTGAATGCATGCTGGCCCCGCCCACCCACCTACCTCTACCAACCACCACTCCATATCCTGACTGACATGACCTGTGATCCAGTGATTGACAGGAGAGGAAAGACAGGCCAACTTTGTTAACTCTTCCTTACGATATGCTCGAGAGGACAAAAGATTTTGCACCTTGTTATTGTTGGACCTCTGTGTGGAAACTGCAAACGGGACGTCATAAGGTAATGCAAAGAACTCTCCTACCTAACATACTCGTTTATTAATTTTTAAGAGCATATATATTTTTTGTGTGGGGGAGGGGGGGGGCTTAAAATCGGTGTTAGCTTGGTCGAAATAGCACATTAGCTGAATTATTCTGGAAAAAATAGGTTGTGTGTGTTTTTTTTCTTTTCTTATTTAAATATATATTTAGATATATATTTTCCACGGGGAGGGGCGAGGAACACAGGCGCAACGACAGTCTTTGTCTTTTTCCCGCCGAGTGTGGTGCATTGTCCTCCTGCGCTTCTGTTCTATGACTATTGAGAAGCTGGCCACGCTAACAGTGGGACATTTAGCTTCAGCTCTTTGAAAGACAAGACAAAGCAGCAGGTAAAAATACACATTTAATGAGAATAAAGAAAGACAACTTTTTTTTTGGAAATTTAGAGACTGCTAAAACAATCGTATCCAGTTTTGAGCTTGCTCATGTAGGTTAGCCTGCTTTATTTAATTTTGTGTGAGCTGCAGTACACAACATTAAAAAGTTAATATAACATTAGGTTGGTGGCGCGAGGAACTCCAACCTAAGTTTAATATTTATTATTTTTTTAAGTGGGAAGGGGAGAGCATGTTTTTTTTCCTTTAATACAACGTCTTCCAGGGTCTTTTTCATAGGAAAACCATGTAACGTCTGTGTTAGGTTGGTCAAAAGAGCAATTAGTTGAATTATTCTGGAAAAGATGGGTTGTGTGTTTTTTTTCTTTTATTTACTTATGTAAATATATTTTTCAAGGGTTAAATAAATGCAACATTAAATTAACAATTGTCTCTCTGTCTTTTCCCGCCCAGTGTGGTGAATTGCTGTCCTCCTGCCCTTGCTGGCCACGCTGACAGTGTGATGTAGCCTGAGTTCTTTGAGAGACAAGACAAAACAGCAGGTAAAAAGACATATTTAGTGAGAATAAAGGTAGACAACATTTTTTTGGAAATTTAAAGACTGCTAAAACAATCTAACCCAGTTTTGAAGTTTCTCATGCAGGTTAGCCTGCTCTAATCTCAACTGTGGTTTATTGTTTCATAGGTTCCATTTAAAAAGCCAAGAAAAAGGTCTACCAGGGAAAACAATGAGGGTGATGTTGCCATCAAAAGGGGGAGATCTGAACTTGATAGCTATGGTTGCATCAACTGGCAACCCACAACCCTACCAGAAGGAGAAACGACTGAAACTTTGGAGACAAAAAGACAGACTATGTCAACTGTCTTCAGATCAGCAGGTCCTCAAGCAATTGAAACAACAGATGTAAATACTTATATGTCTTTGACTTATATTTACCAGAGGCACATGCTTAATTCTTGGCCTGCCCCCACCTTATGTGAGGTTCAAGAGCATTGGCCATTTCTTTTTACTAAAAGAGGCCTCTGCACTCACTTCCACACACTCACAGATATTGAGGTAGAGACACGTCTCAGTGAAGCCCTTCTTACGAAAGGAAGGAGAATTTTGAACTTCTTTCAAAGCCAGAGACTTCAGTGGAACAAGGAGATTGAACATCTGCTACGTGAGTGCGACAGTGCAAAGCTGAACCACAACCAGATCGCCACAGCAGCCATCCTTCTTCTGATGAAGTACTTCCAAGAAAAAGAGGACTCAATCTTCATCTTGGCTGACGTAATTATATTTAAAATTTTACACATGCACTCTCAATACTGTCAACATAAACAAAGGAAAAATATTTCAATGATTTTGGGTATCATCATTCAAATCAGTTCCTTTTGTGTTTTAATGGCTTTTTCCACCAAGATGTCTGTTGAGAGAGAGATGACCTTACCCATCACACCAAGGGTAATAGCGCTTGGTAAGTAAATAGTTTCAATCCTCTTGTAATATTTTTGTAAAAAATCTATGTAATTATTGTGGTATTTGTACCCACAACAACTTACGTAACAGGGGTTTGTCTGTTTTATATTGTATAAAAATAGAATACACACAGTTTGCTGCTGTTTCTCTTATTATTTATTATACACAATGACCAACAGGAAAAAACAGCCTAACATTTCAGCACAGGCCAAAATGCCAAAACATTAGGCAGTTTTTTCCTGTAATTGATCATAATTTTCATTACATAATAAATAATAAGAGAAATAGCAGCAAACCGTGTGGATTCTATTTTTGTACAGTGTGAGGCCTGCTATCCAGCATTCATGTGGAAACCTTATTTGTAAGGGTGAGCACATTGTCTTATTGGACTCTTGTCTGTTTTTAGGGAATAATTTCATGTCTGCAAGCCGCTGGATGATCAGTTTGGAGGGCAAGGTATTTTATGAGCCTGAGCAGATGCATGACTTTGCCAGCACCCTTGCTGTCTTCTTTGCGTCATACTACGTTTTCAACCTTGAGTATCAGGAGTCAGCGTCCATCACACTGGAGATGATACAGAGGTAAATACTTTACACCATTTAAGAATGAAATATATGTGATAGCTTGACTACAGTTGCAGAAACATATAGGTGATTGCTGTAATGTATGTTTTAATTTTGAAATTAAAGCAGCCTTTTTTCCGTTAAAAGGTTCTTTGTGAGGATCAATCCAGACATGGGAACAAAATGCCCTGCAAAACTTGGTACAAGCCGCAAGACAGGTCGTGTCGTAAAGAGGAAGGTTACAAGCATCAGCCCTCGGATCACCACCTTCCTCCAGCGGCTCTCTGAGTTTGAATGGAGGACTTCCAACTAGGTAAGAATACAGAGATGATAATATCTTTTACATAGCTGATAATTATATACATACTGTACACACATCCATACAACAGTATGAATGATCTCAGACAGATGTGAACAAGTGAATAACCTGAGCAAACATGAATATTGATGATGTGTCTTTGACAGGTGGTGATAAAGACTACGCTGAACCCGACCATCCTGGTAACGGAAATCTAAATCCCATGTCACATTCTATTTCCTGGGACCCACTGATAATTATTACATTTTGTAAATAATTTTTGTTTTACAATTGTAATAGCTTATCTAATGTTCATGCTGGTGGGTTTGTCCTGTTTTTAGTGGAATGAAAAACTGTTTTCCTTAAAAAAATCAGACACAGAAAGGTGAAGGACTGTGTAGTTTTCATGTACGCTTCTATTTATTTTGACATTGTTTTTATTCAGTTGAAAAATGTTTTTCTTGTTAAAAAAAAATTATCAACAATAAATGTTGGTTTAATTCACTATTCTGAGACTACTTTATTGAATTATATTGTTTTTTGTAAATGTTCTTATATTGAATATGAATGTTAATATTATTTTATATGCTGTAAAACACAATTACAGTCTAAACAAATTATACTGTACACAATTACAGTGTTATACCATAAACCACAATTGCAGTACAGTGATACTATAAAACTTAATCACGGTAAGTCTTTCTAACTGTAAACCACGTTTACAGTAAAGCTGCATTACCACAAACAACATTTACAGTAAAGCTGTTATACTGTAATATATGTTTACAGTAAAGTGGTTGAACTGTAAAACATCACAACAGTAAAGATACTGTAGATCAGTAATTACAGTAACTTACTGGCAATAGTGTTGCCAGTAAGTTAATGTAAAAATACAATAAAATGTCTAACAGTGTACATCTATTTCTATTTTATCAACCATCCTGTTAGTGACATATTCAACTCTGGTCGCTTTCAAGACAGTAAATAAAATTCTTGTCCTCTCTGCTGAGTCTCCAGACATGATCATATTTTTTTTAAACTGACCTCCCCTAGCCCTAAATTTTGCATGTCTCTACTTGGCTCTCTTCTCGCTTCACCGATTTCCCTGCATGAAATCAAAACGTGTTGTACTATTTATCTTTCTTAACACTGATTACAGTATTAAGTTGCATTCTTACGCAATTTACGTGCCATTTAAATTACTGCATCTAGCTTGAAGTCTGCTGATGATCACATGCTCCTTCCTCTTAGAGCCCCTGCTTCTCTACACGCATTAATGAGATATTTTTTGCCTGTTCAGTTAAACGTGAATTATCTGATAAAAATTCGTAAACCATCTCTAGGTGCTTGCTTGCTGTCCCTGTATCAATAGACAATAATGCTGACAGTGAGTGAATCACTACATTTTAGCTTCTTACTATTCCTCACACCTTCAAGCCACTGCACACAAATCCTCTACATATACACTTGAATTAGATGTTCTTCTCCCAGTGATGATCTTATGTGGAAATAACAGTTGTTGCTGTCTGTGGCTCCTTAGACCCATCTGTGAAAATCTGAATGTAATCGCTGTAATCCCTGTGCCTGTGATGTTCCCGGACCAAATCTGGTGCTTTATGGTTGTTCTTAATATTTAACAATTCAGTTTCTGTATTTCTTGCACTACCACTGCACCCTATAATACCAATTTGGCTAACGATCCATACACTACAAATTCATACTCTGACTTTTGGCTTTATTAATTTGACATATGTTCTTTAGCAGCATCTTAGCAGCTCCCCAGCGTAGATAATATTAATAAATAATTTAATAAAGCTTTGCTTTATTACTCTGCTAAACTGATCTGTAGGTTAATCTTTAGTCAAAATACAGCCACAGAAAGCAAAACTATTTTAATTGTTTGAGTCATTTCTTTAAAATTCTTTCTTCCATTTTTTTCATATCTTTATTTTTTTTTTCACTAACAATTTAAAACTTCACTCTGGTTCCCATGTTTGCTCTTGGCAATTTTCTTCCTACAACTTAACAACTTAACTGTCGACCCATCGATTTTCACTGCTTATCTTGTTCAGGGACACTGGATATGAACAGGTAACACAGAGAGACAAACAGCACATCACATCTACAAGCATTTTAGATCATTAGCCAATTAACCTAAACCTACTAACTGCATGTGTTTAGACTGTAAGAGGAAGCTGGAGCATGCCCTGGTCAGGACCTTCTTGCTTTGAGGGAACAGTGCTAACCACTAAACATCAGATGTTCAACGAAATTAGAAGCAACTCCCTAGCAGCAGCATTTGCAAAAAAAATATCAATAAAAACAAATCTAAAAATACCAGCTATAAAGCTATACAGCTATAAATGTAAATGTAGAAAATAGATGACTGAAAAATAATAATAATAGAAATGAAATTATAATTTAAGGTAACCTTATGTTACCTTAAATTAACTGACAGTGATTCTTGATGGATGCTTTGTTGGTAGATTATCCACCTTTTCTTCCTGTGATTTTTCACCAAGGATTTAAAAACTATATTCACTAATAAATTATATGAGTTGACCTTAGCTATGTAAGGAGCACATGCTTGTAACTTGTTTTCACTTGGATATGGAGCTACTGTGTGAATGCACAAGGATCACAAGGATCCATGGTTAATCAAAACCTTGAAGTAAAGCTCTGATCCATTCTTTTCACGTTTCATTCATTCGTCGCTGTCTGCCAGAACTGTCCTCACATTAGAATGTTTTTAACTATACTATATGTTTACCTGCAATATATAAAATATTTTAATAGTATATTTTTATATAAAACCTGCAAGTGTGTACACTATATGAAAAATCCTTTATTCAAATTATGAAAATCAAAACAATTCCAAACAACCTTAAACTTTCTTCAGCATTAGATAGTTGTGCTCTTTTGGCTTATTACATTTTTTGCAACACTGTTAAGTGTGAGCTGAGATACCAAAGAAGTAAGATGCACTAAAACCAGCATCAAAGGGAAAATAAATGAGTACCTTAAAACTGTCCTGCTGACTGTTACTTCTTATTTCTCCAGACATGAATACAATTCAAGCATTATTCAGTTTTAAACACCTAGGCAAAATAGAAACCATGACCAAGGAGTCTCTTTGTCTCTCTGTTTGAGTATGTTTTGTAGTTACATAAAGAAAGCCATAAATAAGTGTTAAAGTCAGCAATCCCAAGCTGTTTTACCTCCTTTCAGTCAACTCAACATGGTGCAGTGCACACTGAGAAGAACATTAAACCAAATCCTTTCATAAAAACAGTTGCACTTTTTCTTGTCAAGCAGACTTCTAATAGCTGCAACTTGGAGACCACAACTTAAACTTCAAGGCAGATAATGGCATATGCGCTAAAATATAAAGTGATACAGCAGATAGAGTGATAACATTCCAAAATGAGAAAAAATAGTTTGTATAGTATGTTTTGCATACTGTGAAAAAGGGATTAATTTATTAACCAATAGAGCTATGAATTAAAAAATGAGTGTTGTTTCACACTTATTTTTCAATTTCTTGTGATGTGCTGTTTAAAATGCCAGAACTAAAAGCCTTAGTCATTTTGTGCTCTTTGGTCAGCAGTGCTATTTAACGTCAGTCATTAATATGACATAATCTAAAATTTCAACAGCACAAAAATTCTGTCAATTAAAAATAAACAAGAATAAAAACATAGTCTGTTACACTAGATTTACACATATTTTAAAAAACCCAACAAAAAACATCCATTCACCGCCCCATTCCCTTCCACTTACCCTTATCAGGGTCATGGGGGAGCTAGAGCCTATCCCAGCTATCAGAGGGTGAGAGATGGGGTAAAAAAACTATACCCCAAATAAAACTATAAATATATATTTATAACCATCGATTCCTACATATCAGACTATCGGAATAAGCTTAGGTAGCCAAGTTTAACTAGCAACAACAATAAAATCTTAACCATTAGAAAAACCATAAAAAAATTCACATCAGTTCCACAGATGTCATTAATTACAGCAACATTAATGAATGGTTTATTCAATCAGGATTTATAGTATATTATAGCACAGAAACAGCAATAGTGAAGGATATGAATGATCACTTATGGCCTCTGGCAGTGGAGTCATCTCTGTGGTTGTTCTACTAGACCTCAAGGCAACATTCAATACTGCTGACCACAGTATACTACAGAGTTTTATTACAGAGATTAAAACACCATTGGTACTAATGGAACTGCACTGCAATGGTTTGTATCATATCAATCTAATCGATTCCAGTATATGCATGTAAATAGAGTCTTGCTCACACACAACAGTTAGTCACAGGGTTCCACAGGGTTCAGTGGTGACATCGATGCATTTTATATTCTAAATGCTTCCCTTGGGCAATATAATTAGAAACCTGCACATATTTTTTATTGCAGGGTCATCTGATCCAGCTGTAAATATATGCTTTGTAAAATTAGAGAGGATGTTTGTCTCCCAAATTTACTAACTTATTCTGTTCACAATTTTTTTGTGAACAAAATAAGTGACAATTTTTATTGCACAATTTTAAAGCATTTCTAGGTGGTGGGAGGCTTCCACTTGGCCAGTCTCTGAATATCCTCTCTGTTTTTCGTGGATGATGTGGTTCTGTTGGCTTCATCAGGTGGTGGACTCCAGCTCGTACTGGAGCGGTTCGCAGCCGAATGTGATGCGGCCGGAATGAGAATCAGCACCTCCAGGTTGGAGGCCAAGATCCTCACCAAAAAAGGGTGGTGTGCCCACTCTGGGTCAGGGATGAGCTACTGCCCCAAGTGGAGGAGTTTAAGTATCTTGGTGTCTTGTTCATGAGTAAGGGGAGACGAGAGCTGGTGCTGTGGCTGCAGTGATACGGACATAGTACCAGTCCATCGTGGTGAAGAGAGAGCTGAGCATAAAGGCAAAGCTCCTCTCCCAGTCAATTTACATCCCCAAGCTCATCTATGGTCACAAGCCTTGGGTAGTGACATGGATACAAGCAGCAGGAATTAGCTTTCTCCAAAGGGTGGCTGGCCTCTCCATTAGGGAGTCTGCCAGAGTAGAGCTCAAAGTACTCTAGAGCGGCTCTGCCACATCGAAAGAAGCCAATTGAGGAGGTTCGTGCATCTGACAAGGATGCCTCTGTTCCGAGTATGTCCCACCGGGATGAGGCCCCAGGGTAGAGCCAGGACACGCTGGTGAGATTATATCTCTTAGTTGGCCTGGGAAACCCTTGGTGTTACCCTGGACAAGCTGGAGGAGGTGGCTGGGGAGAGGGAGGTCTAGGTTTCTCTGCTTAGGCTGCTGCCCCCGTGACCCAGCTCCCGATAAGTGGAAGAAGATGGATGGATGGCTGGATGGTGTGTGTTGTCTGGCTTCTGCATAACAAAAAGCAAAAAAAAAGTAACTTTAGTGGTTGAATGTTATGGGTGATTAATTAATTTTCCAGTTTATTGTTTTCCCTAATAAATAACAATATTAGTTTTAGTTTTAAAGAAGGTTTAGACAGATTTCTAAAACGTTTAAGTTTTCTTGTTTTACGAGAGGTGGTCAAATAAATTTGTTAAGCACTGTTACAATGAGTTGCATTTTAATCATAAAAAGACTGGAACACCACAAAATGCAGAATCAAGTCTAGTTATAAGGTGTTTAGTTAAAGAAGGCAAGGTTTCTATAGGAGAAATGCAGAAATCTGCATTTAAGCTTCTGAAATGCTTTATTGTTGTGTGAGCACTTAATTTTTCCATGTTGGATGTAAAATGCATAATTATGTAACGTCTTTGAACTAGTTTGCTCATGATAGCACTCGAGGTCAATCTCTTTATCACTGAGCTGTTGCAAATTAATAGACCACAAAAAAACAATTCTAGGAGAAAATAATTTATATTGCTTATAAGGAAAGATTCCCCATATGATTGTGCGTCACAGTAAGTTTCAAAAGTTGTTTTAAATTAAGTTTTTGCCTCAGTGCAGTAAGCAAAATACAATGATTTGTGATTTATTTTAATACAGTTGCAATTAGTGTCGGGTATTGTAATGTGTCAAGTGGAAACATGGTATCCATGGATCCAATCCAAAGATTAACATCAAAAGCTGAAATCTGCCACTTTGTTAAATTCATTAAATATTTCACCTGCAAATATTTGATAACAGTATGATTCATGTGTAAATAAAGATGCATGTGACAAACTTGCTTCGCTATTCTCAATAGGTCCATCATCACACAACAGCAGGCACATGACCCAAAGTCAGAGTAACTAGAGCTCACACTCACCCAGCAGCAGCCCAGAAAGTTTTCAGAGCCAAAGAGGAGATTACAAAATAACTAAGCCATTCTCTTTCTGACTGCGATAGTCAGCATTCCTAGTGAAACTAGGGAAATGGGTTATTAATGTTGTCCCTTTTATTTCTGTGCTCAGTTAGAGATTTACTCCCACCTTGTGTGTTTTTGTATTTATGCGGAGTTTACAACACCTTGCCTGAATTACCACAATGCATCTCACGACAGAAGAAACAATAGAGCTTGGACTCAATGACCAGGGGACAGACAATCCTGCATTTGGGGTAAGTGACGTGTTGTCTTTATCTGCTCTAAAGTTTCCAGATTGATTTTCTTTCTTCTTTCGGCGCACCGGCCGATCTTGATTGATTTTTTTGGTGTCATAAGACTCCAACTCTGTCACAAAGACAAATGGAAAACATATAATAACACAGAGTCACTACTTAAGATTTTGACAATGTTGTATGTTTGCTTATATTAGCAGACTAAAGTTAAAAAGAGCTACAGTGTGATATTTTTTCAATACAGCACTAAGAGCTAAATGTAAGCCACTCTGGAATGTGAAATCAACAAAGGGTGCATGTGTTGCCCAAAAGGAGGGATATGTAAGTGGAGCGGACTCCATGGCTGTTTGTGTATAAATGGGAAAAAAAAAGTTTAGACTGCATGTGGTGTTCAAGTGTACACAGCTGACTTTAAGGCTGATGTTTTCCTCTTCCTACCCATGGCAATTGACTGAAGAAAGAAAATTAGAACATACACAAACTCCACTGCAGATGGGCAAGCACGTGAATCTGTCATCATCTGCAAAACTGGGCCTTATTTATCATATTTAGCTAACCTTGTATTATATATCAAAGCCTCCTCCTTTGGGGAAAATCACATCTTCATTTTACTTCTCTCTTTTAAGTTAGTTTTATTAAAGTGCATTGTACACAACATGCATCTACAATTGTCAAAGTTTTGTTTTAGCCTTTTTGGAAGAAAGGTCTACTTATATTTTTCTCTTAAATTTTAACCTCTACAATAGTTATCTGGCAAAAACATGCTAAAAACAAGTGCTATAAGATTATTGTGTCCCTTGAGTCTGTAGGATTTATAATACATTTATGATCCTATGTGATATTTCATTTGAGCAACAAAGTCACTTTGTGAGAAGGAAAATCAACACACACACACACATGCACACACCCCCACACACCTTGGAAGAGCAAGAGATACACAACTAAAGTAATAACAGCTCGGACATCACCTGTCTCAACAAGGCCACTTTTCATCAGTATGTCCTCTTGTGGAACCAGGACATATTGATCAAAAGTGTACTGTGGCATCCAAACCCATGAGTAGTTATGAATTAACAGACGACCAATATCCACACTGACCGAGAAGTACCTGGCACCTGGTGCAATCAAAGCAAGAGATCCAGAGACTACAGCCAGCACAATGGGAACAATAGTGAGATGCATGGACACGATAAGCCAACTCTGGTAGAATACAGCATTTTAACTGAGCATCTGCTGAGCTAAGGATAAAGCAACAGCCTCGTCTCAGGTATGAGATCAAGGATGCAAGTAAAGAAAGCCCCTGTGGTGAAGAAGAATCAGGAAAGCTAATGTTAGTCGGTCAATTGAGACAATACTAGCACATTGCTGAAGAAGCTAACAGCAGTCCACGATCACTTGGCAGAACTTGATCACCTGACCATCAGGCAACTCCTGTACATAGCTTGACGGTTGAGGTTAAACGTTAAATAAACAATCAGCTTATCTATGAATAGTTCATTTGTCTCTTTAACTTCTTGTTTTATTGTCCTCTAAATCCAATTTTAATGTATTCCAAGAGCTCTGGAGCAAAAGTGGTGTGGCGCTGTATTAAAATGAGCCTTTTTTTGGCTGGTTAATGTGATCAAACAGTGTTGAGATTACTTTTAATGGGAGAATGAAAAATCTAACTCAGTATATCAAAATCATCCATCCATCCATCTTCTTCAGCTTATCCGGGGCCAGGTCGCGGGGGCAGCAAGTTAAGCAGAGAAGCCCAGACCTCCCTCTCCCCGGCCACCTCCTCCAGCTTATTTGGCACCAAGGTGTCCCCAGGCCAGCCAAATAAAAGATATGATCTCTTCAGTTTGTCCTATAGGTCTGCCCTGGAACCTCCTCCAGGTGGGACATGCCCAGAACACCTCACTCAAGAGAAGCCCAGGAGGCATCCTTATCAGATGCCTGAACCACCTCAACGGGCTCCTTCCGATGTGGAGGAGCAGCGGCTCTACTCTGAGCCCCTCCCAGATGGCTGAATTACCCTTGGGAGGAAGCCCATTTCCGCTGCTTGTATTCGCAATTTCTCCAATCCTTCTGTCTATCTCCCGCTCCCTTCTCCTGTCACTCGCGAACAAGACCCTGAGATACTTAAACTCCTCTACTTGGGTTGGAACTCATCCCTAACCCAGAGTGGGCACTCTACCCTCTCCGGGTGGAGGTTGGAGAGGGTATCAAAACCCAGACATGGTTTTGTAGCATATTGTTTGCCTCAGTTTTGAAAGGATGTAGTGTATAGTCATTTTATTAAGTAGCATCTTACATAATAAACAAACCTAAAAACATTATCAAATAGACTTTTGGCAGTTCACATTGAGATGTCTGTAGAGTGAAAAGCATTTTAAACATTAAAGTGACTCAGTAACTCAAAACCCAGACAAATAAAAAACAATGCAGCAACAACTGAAGATTTGTTCAGCTGACCCTGAAGTGAACAGCTTACCCACATCCAGTCATATGTATTTCTGTTATCTGTAGATGCTGGGTTACAGGAAGAGAGCCACTAGATGGAAGCAAATAATAACTGAAGCAAATGTCTGAAGATGCTTCTTGCTGGAGAGGAAATGTGGTACAGATGGGTTTGCAACTGAGTGGTTGAGACTGATGGAATGGTGACATTCACACAACAAGGTGTCAACTTTGTTTGAAGAGATAAGTGTTATTAATGCAGTTATAATGATGCAGATTATATGGCAGCAATAAAAGAATTTCTGTGTCTCCACACCTTCTACCCTCTCCAATCTCAGAAGAGGTTTACAAGTTTGTGGACAAGGCTCAGCAGGCCCAACACTCTAAAGCAGGGGTGTCAAACTCAAATACACAGTGGGCCAAAATTCAAAACTGGAACAATGTTGCGGGCTAACATTAATATTTATTGAAAAAAAATCTTCCTCCAGATATAAGAATCAATCTTTTCTTATTGACTCAAACAAGTTTTGCTGAAAAACTGAATATGGAACAAGCAAGGCTTAATACTAAACGATATATATATAGATATTAGCTGTATAATACCAGTAGGCCAGCTCTAATAGTAATTTGGTATGGCTTCGCGGGCCAAATGTGGCCCGGGAGCCAGAGTTTGACACCTATGCTCTAAAGGAAAAGAAAGACAACACAGGAAATTTCACACCTTAGTTTCAAAAACACACACTCCTCATTCTGAACCTACACAACTCAGAGAAGAAAACACACCTGAAGACAGGAGAAATGGGTAAAGATCTTTTCAGACCGGAATCTCACTGAACCTGAAAAGAGAGTATTAGCCAAAGTACTCAATTTTGCCATTTCTCTGCAACAGTTGCCCATAGTGGACCTCATCACAGCCACAGAAACCGCCATACGGATTAATAAATTATCACAGACAGAAGCAGAGCAAATCAGGATGAAAGTCTCAGCGACTCTCCGGTGCCAAAGTCCCTCCGTCCAACCTGACAATACAAGAAAAGAAGGCCGTCGCTTCCCTGAGCAAAGACCACAACATCACTATTTTACCAGCTGATAAGGGAAGATACACCGTGGTCCTAAACACTACAGATTACCATACAAAGATCACTACTCTCCTCAGTGACAACAATACCTACGAAGCCTTAAAGCGAGACCCCACAAGCAGCTACAAATAAAAAAAAAAGAAAAAAGAAAGTTATAGCTTGCCTTCAAGACCTTGAAAAGGACAAAATCATTGACCGCCTTACATATCACCGCCTTTACCCAGGGGATGCCATACCCTGCATTTACGGACTTCCTAAAATCCACAAGGAAGGTGTCCCACGTCAGTAGCATAAACTCAGCTACTTACAACATTTCAAAACACCTTGCTACCATCCTTGCTCCTCTCGTGGGGAGCACCCCACACCACATCAAGAACGCCACTGACTTCACCGACAAGGTCCAGAAACTTACCCTGGATCCTGATGAAACCATGGTGTCCTTTGATGTAGTCTCTCTCTTCACTTGCATACCCACCACGGAGGCAGTGTAGACTGTCAGAAAACGACTACAAGAAGACAGCTCCTTAGAAGACAGGACCAACTTCACACCTGATCAGATTTGTACACTGTTAGACCTCTGCCTTACCACAACATACTTCAAACACAACGAAGGCTTCTACAGACAAAAACGTGGCTGTGCCATGGGCTCCCCTGTGTCACCTATTGTAGCCAACCTTTACATGGAGGAAGTGGAAAGGAAGGCTCTTGGCTCTTTCAAAGGAAGAGTACCCAGCCACTGGTACAGATATGCAGACGACTCCTGGGTCAAAATCAAGACACAAGAAGTGGAATCTTTCACTGCGAACATTAACACCTTGGATAAAAACATCAAGTTCACCAGGGAAGACACAAAGGACAACTGTTTGCCTTTCCTGGACTGCGCTGTGCACATTGAAGAGAATGGCAACCTCAACATCGAAGTTTACCGGAAGCCCACACACACGGACCAGTACCTCCTCTTTGACTCCCATTACCCTCTGGAACACAAACTTGGAGTAATTAGGACCCTACACCACCGGGCAGAACATGTTCCCTCTAAGCCTAAAGGGAAAAAGAAGGAACACACATATGTAGCACTCAAAACATGCGGTTATCCTAATTGGGCGTTCATAAAGTCAGCAAAGAGGCACAGAAAAGAAGATCAGACACCAGCGAGGGAGGATAAGAAAGACAGACGCAACAACATTGTCATCCCCTATGTAGCCGGTGTATCAGAAAAACTTAGGAGAGTTTTCTCCAAGCATGACATCCCAGTGCATTTCAGACCCAGCAACACACTCAGACAAAAACTGGTTCACCCGAAAGACAAAACTCCAAAACACAGACTTAACAATGTGGTGTATGCTGTACAGTGTAGCGAGGAATGCCCAGACCTCTACATTGGAGAGACCAAACAGCCACTTCACAAGCGCATGGCACAACATAGAAGAGCCACCTCCACAGGACAAGACTCAGCAGTCCATTTGGATCTAAAGGATAAAGGTCACTCTTTCGAGGATGCCAATGTTCACATTTGGACAGAGAGGACAGATGGTTTGAAAGAGGAGTGAAAGAAGCCATCTATGTCCACTGTGAGCGACCATCTTTGAACAGAGGCGGGGGTTTACAACACCAACTCTCTGCCATCTATAATCCAGTTTTGAGTTCCCTCCCCAGACGCCTTAATGCCCACTCACATCCTGGGCCATCTCATCTCAGGAAATCGCATGATAAGGTGGGGCCAGGTTTCACAATGAGCTCACCCGAAACCCTGGCTGATTGGGACCCACACCCGTTTTCACACCTTGGCTCATGTGATTAGAGGATCATCAGGGGGTCCTTTGTCCCTCTTTGGGGGGATATTCCCACTGGGTTTAAATCTGGGACTCTCCGCCATTTGACTTTAGAACTGAAGAAGCTTCTCGGATGAGAGGTGAAACGTCTTCAGGCAACTTAAAGAAGTCCAGATGCTTTTCTTTGCAAGCTCCTTTGACTACGATGACCTGGATGACTGAGAACCTTCACAGACATGAGTGCAGAGCACAACCTCTGAGACACAGCAGGTTTCAAAGACAGTTGTGTTCCCCACTGTGGACCTAGTGATGAAGACTTTAGTGAATTTTAGAACCTTCTGGTTCTAATATGTGAAACATGTAGAAAGAATGCTGTTGCAATAGTATAGACCCTGTTAATACATAGTGATTAAGTACACTGACAAAGGGATGGATGGATGGATTTCATGAAGATTCTGCCATAACAATAGTGTCCAATAGTGTCTTTGCTTTGTCCTTGGTTGTTTTGGTTGGGTTGTCTTTCTCTCTTTTCTTTTTTTTCTTTTTTTTTGGCGCACGGGGCGGGAATGTTGTACAAGGAGAGGTGTTAGAAGTAAAATATTGACCGAATCACTGGATGATAATGAATGACATAATGAATGAGATGAATGACATGTCCATACCTGTTTGGTCGGGGGCCAGGTTCAAAATGACTTCATCTCATAATGTTGCCCAATAGGGTGAAAACTGTGCTACTGTTGTCAGAACAAAAGGTGAGAAAGGAGGGAAGGCATGCTAGGAGGAAGCAAGAGAGAAATAAGGCCAGAATTGCAAAGGTGTAAGTGATGAGATTCTAAATGAAGGGACTATGACTGGTAAAAGAAGAAGGAAGCTAGAAAGATTGTATAACATGATATACAAGGTCAGACATTTCTGTACACTCATTATGGGCATGTATGTCATGGTAGTTTGGGGTTTTTAATGCTTTCTTTGAATTCTACATCTTTTATGCATTTAAAAAAAAACAAGAATTAGGTGGACAAGTTCGAATTTATATTGGATTTCTTTAAACCATACAGGGTTAAAAACATACACACAGGCTCATATATATACATACACTCACTTAGATGTTTTAATAAATATGCTGAAGGTTCTCAAGTGTCTTTTGATTTGGCAGGTTTAAGGCCTGTTAACTTTTTATTAGTGCATCATGATTGAATAGAATTCGTAGTTTCTCTTTGCAAGCATGAAAAGGATTTCTTTGAAAGAACTCACTGGTTCAATAAATACTCAGATCAATTTGAAAATTTTAAGGAGGCAGCGTTATTCTTAGAGCTTGACTCAGTGAAGCTCTATGATCTACAAAGTTTAACATCATTAAACTGGAAAGATGCAGACTAAAAATGAAGCCCCTGCTCCAGTATAAATACCTTCAAGCACAACTGAAGTGTGTGCTTTCTGGAGAAGATTTTTAGGGTAAGATGAGACAACAATTAAGCTATCTCGCCAGAATGGCAAGAGGTATACTGGTGGTTTAAAGGTGAGGCTTTCAAACCTCCCAGTATCAGCTATCAAGGATGGTGTTTTTTTTCACTTAATGGTGGCCTTCTTCACATGCTCCAACATCTGTATGGACTTCATTTTGAGAGTTCAAGTGAAATGTTATCAAAAAATGAAATTCTAATCCAAAATCAAGTACCTAGGCATGCAGACTGCTTCTAGAAATGTTTGTGAAAGAATGGGTCGTTCTAAGGGGCTCAACAAATTACAGTGTGATACTGTGGTAGGATGTCCTGTGTCACAAGTCCAGTCATGGAATTTTCATGCTATTATTCCACAGTCAACTGTTAGTAATATTATAACAGAGTGGAAGCGATTGGGAAAAACATCCACAAAGTGGTATTCCACATTAAATCACAGAGCAGCGTCAGCTGATGCTCAGGTGCATAATGGACAGAGGTCACCACTTCAGAGTCATTTGCTACAGACCTCCAAACTTTATGTAGCTTTTAGATTAGCTCAAGAACGGTGCATGGAGAATTTCATGGAATGGATTTCCTTGTCAGAGCAGTTCCATCTGAGCCTTACATCACCAAGTGCAATGCAAAGCATCATACACAGTGGTTTAAAGCATACTGGCACTAGACTCTAGAGCTGTGGAGACATGTTCTCTGGAGTAAAAATTGTGCGTCTCCATCTGGCAATGCAATGGACAGGTCTAGCTTTGGTGGTTACCAGAAGAATTGTACTTATCTGGCTGCACTGTGCCATGTATAAAGTTTGGTGGAGGCAAATTATAGAATTAGGTTGTTTCTCAAAAGCCGGGTTCAGCCCCATAGTTCCAATGAAAGGAACTCTTAATGGTTCAGCATACCAAGACATTTTGGAAAATTTCATATTCTTAACTTTGTGGGAACAGTTTGGGGATGGCCCTTCCTGTTCCAACATGACTTTGCACCAGTGCACAAAGCAAGGTCTATAAAGATATGGATGAGCAAGTTTGGTGTAGTGTGGAAAGACTTGACTGGCCTGCAAAGAGTCCTGACGTCAACCCAACAGAACATAGTTGTGATGGATTAGAGTGGAGACTGTAAGCCTAAACCTAACACTCCAAAACCTAACAAACCTAACAGCCTAACACCGTCACTCAAGTTCATACAGCTGTGAAGCCAGACGAGCAAATACATCTGGCAATATAATGTCGCTATAGCTTTGTGTTAAATGAGGTTAAACTGCGGTTTATTTCTTGTTTGAGCTGCTCCAGGTTTTCATATTATTTTATAGGACTTTGTGAATGACACTTTTCATTTTGGATTTTAGGTCTCATATGTCCATACTAATGTTCTCTAAACCCAAACAAACTTTGGCAGCATAGGTGGTTGGACCCGTTCACTCTCAGCACCCCTTTTGTTTGACCTGACTGTCTGTTGGCATTACTATGAGGGTAAATATGTTGTAAATTTGAGAGCTTGTAAAATAAAAGGAGAGAATGTGTAGAAAAAATATGAACTTGTAATTTGAAATGCTTGCGTGTAAAAAATGTTCACATACTTGTGATTTAAATTTATAGAAAAAATATTCACAAATTCAAGGATGGACATTTTCTCAAATATATAACGAGAACTGCAAATTTTTGTATTGTTATTTCTTTTACTATGTACAACTGCAACTCTGTGATCAAAACCAGTCAAAAATAGAGTCTTTGTCGAAATGGTGCACAGTGGCACTGCTTCGGGATATTGTGTTGCAACCAGAAATAATAAAAAGCACTATCCGCTTGGATGCTGGTGAAATTGCTCAATGAGGTCCATGCCAATGCACTCAATGGGACCTCCATTAATGATAGCAGGTGCAAAGACGCTAGATGCCAGGACCGTGGAGAGATATCAGAAGTGGTAGTGTGATTAAATGTTGGACTCCACTGGCTGCAATGGGGATGCACCACAGGGCCTCCTTGGGGCTGAGATCGGCCATCAGCTGTGGGTCCCTGCCAGCTCCCTGCTGCAAGGTGATCCTTAGGCAGCATTATGGCCAGCTTGAGACTTGCTGGCTGATGACAGCCAAACTGACTCTGCTGTTTATGCTGGGAACCCCTCCATAAGCTGCATCAGTGTCAGCATGTTCAACAGCTAAGCTTCCCCCAGGCTACTCAATTGTGGAGCCTCCTAGTGTAGGCGAATGGCTAATCTCTCACCCCCATCTCCCCTTCCAGGAACCAATAGCAGTGATGCTCATGCAAGAGTCCCAGTCGGTCCATGATGATTTGCTGGATGTTGAGAAAGCAATTCCTAACAACCACCTAAAGGCTAAGCTCTAAGCCGCCACTTCTACCATATGGAGTTTTTGGAACGCTATAGCAACAACCCAGACAGTTTATCCAGTTTATATAATGCTTTTTAAACACTCTTTCTCCAGCCGACACCACAAAACTGAACACACTGGTCCATCCCTCCCCTAGAACTGAGCCACAAACCACACGCCTCCACAGTGACGTGTGATGTACTGATGCCCTCGAGTCACAATGCTGTGATACAGAATGAGGGCTCTGAGGTGAAGTAAAATGCTCTTTTACTGCCAACAGTGGAGCAAACTGAGTAAAAAGACACTGCTGACATATGGACAGAATGTCTGTCAAATTTCAGAGCGAAAGCTAATGTCAGGGCAGCACACTGATCAGTGTATTTATGGCTAGTTAGCTAACACCTTTACCATTAACTAAAATAGTCATGAAGGATTTTCATGTCTGTGTTGGTTTCCTCATTAATCACAGTAGTAATGTACTAAATAAATATTTGAAGGAAACTTACAGTGGCTCTCTGTGCTCTGTGGCTGTGGCTGACGCCCAATCTTGTCACACTCTCTGTGGTTTTAGTCATATTATTAAAATCTTTGATCCCTTTGTTTCTTTTCTCACCACTTATCTTGCATCCACACCTTTATATATTACGTTGTATGGGGTATTTTCATGACAGGCTATCAGGGGTTCTGACCCTACACTATTTTCTCCATCATAGCATAACCAGATGTCCAGTAAGAGAGATTCTTGTGGTCTCTCCAGAAGATAAATAGCTGCTCAATCCCCTCCAACCAGCATTTGCACTTGTCTAATGGTAGCATTACACTCCCAGTAGCTCACATTTCCCGACATCATATTTCCTTTCAGCAGCACACAGACGCTGGGAGAAAAAGCCACATGGGTTTAACTTACCATCTGGGGCCAATCACTTAAAGGCCAGTTTAGTAAGAGTACTATTGTTTTTCATAAATTACTGATAATAAATAGCAAAAAGAAAGCACTGATAATTGCATGGAGGGTGTCCATGCAATTTTAGAAGGAGCAGAAATGCTATTGTTTGGACATTTTTTCTGCTTTTACATAGACCAGCAAGGGCATTAGTAAGACCAAATGGCATCACCAAGTATTTAAAATGTCCCAAAAGAGTGGTAAAAGTAGTTTTCCACTCATCCTTTTCTTTTATGTTTATAAGCATTACACAGATCTAATTTTGTAAAAAAGATTATGGTGCCTCAAAAGCTGAACTGAACAGAAGTAATCTGGTGATTTGATTTAACCTCTGGTAACCCCCAGCAATCAGAAAATGGCCTAAGAGTCTTACTCTTCTTTTAGACAAAGAAAAACTTCATGGAAGGGAAAGCTTTAACACTTTTTAAGCTCTCACAATTGATACCAATCACTGTGGAAGAAGTGGGGTGAATGGCTATGGTGAATGGCACTGCAATGGCAATCCCTGCAGCGACCCCACCAATTGGCACTGAAGTGGGAGAGGTCATGTGATCGCCACTGAGGCCAGAATTACTTGTCACAATTACGGTGCACATTTGGTCTATAGCTGCTCCATGAATAAATGTTGCACATGCTTGTGTTGGCCCAAAGACAAACCTTGTTTAGATAAAGCTGTATAGGTATGGCAGCTGAGTCTCTTGAGTCCAGTGTTTGGCCAGATAATTCTGTCGTGTTTTGCAAGAAGTTGTTAGCAACAGATAAATACTCAGATAAGATAGGGGAGCTATTACTGGCAGGCCAGAGGATCCCAGGGACAGTAGAGGAAGAAAGTGGTGGAGACTGGACAGGCAGTTGAGTAAAAGGGGAATATGTCTTTTGTAAGCAGGCAAGCAACTTAAAGAGACAGGTAAGTGAGACAGTGAACCTGAGCTCAGTTTTCCCACAAAGCACAGGCATTGCATTTCACCAGGAAATCACAGACAAACAAAAATTCAGGATTCATAACTGCCAAAGGAGGGGCAAAGCAAAAGGATCACAGAGCCACATTACTACCATGCATGTAGTAATGCCATCTGGCAGAATATGGAAGCACAATACTACTGCAAGCAGTTAAGGAAATGGAATACAAGTATTACAGAAAAACCAGAAGCTCCAACTGGAGGCAGCATCTGTAAGGAAAAAAAAACAAACAACTCCAGCTGAGAAAGTAACACTTTCACAGCAATTTGCAGGAGCACTTATTAAAAGATTTGAGTGTATATTGGCCTTTTATGTAAAAACATACATACAAGCTCAAATATATACATACATTAAAAAAAATCCTAAATAAATTCAAACTTGTGCATACAATTAATTGGGATTTAAAGTAATTAAAATTTCAAACAGTTGCTGAAATGATGCAGAGGAAAAAATGCATTGCAGTGGATTAAACTAATTATTGCTAAATTAATGACTAATTAATGACTAATGACTTTTGCTGTGCTTCTCTTAAAGGACAAAGATGACGAACAGCCACAGCTGACAGCTGATCCTGGGGAGTCTCACACAGAGGAAACCCTAGAAGAGACAACAGGAAAAAAAATAGATTTAGTTTACTCCCTTAATGACAGGCCACCATGGTACCTCTGCATTTTGCTTGGCTTCCAGGTAAATTTATCTGCTGACTTGTTTAGCCCAGTGTCACAGCAGAAAACTGTATCTAACCTTGCTACTACTGCAGGAAAACATTCTGCTTTCATTTATTGAACATCTTTGATTGGCTAGCTCTGGAGGTAGAGCCGGTCATCTACTGATTGAAAGGTTGGTAGGGCAAGCCAGCCTGCTCAAGTCTGCGTGCCAAGGTATCCTTGGGCAATATAGTAAACCCCAAGTTGCTTTCCAATACATTCACTGTGAAAGTGTGACTGTTGACATCCTTCTCAATTTCTTTTTGAGACAATTAAAAACCTTCTATAACTCAGTAACTTAATGATAGATATTGCACCATCAGCTTCCTTTATCTGCAGTTTAGTGCTGGACAGTTAGGAAAGTGGGTTTGTCAGTGTTTTCCAGCTTTTTAATACAGAGAAAGAGAAGTGTAACTAAAGCTGAGGTAAATGTAGTTGAAATTATAACTAGAAGATTTCCATAATCCTGACAAGTTGATGGTAATGTCTTTTTTGTTGTTGCACCATTTGCAAACTAAAAAATAAACAATAATTCAAAATTCAAAAAATGACATTAATGTAGTTAAAGAAAATGTCTCACTTTAAAAAGGGGTGATAATTAATGTATGTTGGCAACAGTATGTATTTACTCACAATAAGGTCTGTCAGTAACCCTAACCCTGATTCTTTAGTGACTCGTTAGCAACTTTAGTGTAAAGTCGCTAACATGTGAGTGCTTGTATGTGTGAGACGGTTCTAGACATGAGCAGAAATGAGTAAGGGGCATTTTGAGTAAAAACGGAGGGAAAGCTAAATATGACATGTAATTTGCTTTACACTTTTAGTTAAACTATTTTAAGTCGTGTCAAAATGTTTTTGGAAATGGGACTTTATTTTATTAATAACATACAAGGGTGTGGGTAAGACATGCAGCAAAGACTAGAATGTCAAGAGTTAATTTCATGGCTGATTAGCAACAGCATTTCAGTCATTCAATAACATTATTTACAAGACCTGCAATATGGTTAAAATCCAAAGTGTGGTCATAAGTTAGTAGTTTAGATATTTTCAAGGTTATAATAATACCAGTTTTCTTTCAGGCTGAGTGACCTTGGTTGAACCAGCGACAAGGAAAATATGATCATGCTGTAAAAATATATTAAATTTAAGCTCCAAGGCTGGCATGTTGAAATGACCAAAATATTGGTGACTTTATTTTCTCCTGTAGCATATTATTGATTTGTATTTATTTGAAAATAATCTGTTAGCATTTTAGCATATATGTATATATGACCACTCACTCAAATCTTTTAATAAGTGATGCTGAAGGTTCTATTGTGTCTTTTAACTTGGCATGGCAAAAGGCCATTTATGTTACTGATCAGGATTGACCACAAAATATGAATGTTGGGCAAAATGTAAAATCTTTTAGGTTTATACATCTGGAAAGAGTAACTTCTACCAGCCTATCTCATTCCACAAGGAATCCTCACTGCCATGGAACTGATATCTCCCTGATTGATGTCCAAGGGAGTTGCAGGTTTGGAAAATGATTAAAACAAACAATGCCCGTGTTTTCCACCCCTGTGTGAAGTATAGTAAAGCCTTGAATGTCAGCTGCAAAGACATAAAAGGATATGACATTTTTGCCAATACTTGTGGCATTACCTTCTTTTGTCAGCATTGCTGAAACACTAAGGATACCCGCTCCATTACCCATATTATTATTATTTTTTTTTTTTTACAAATCACTTAACATTTCTGGACGACATTGACAAACTAGGTTGTATTGATAGGAGAATTAGCTCTGACCACACCGATGGTGTTGTCAATGACATATAATGTTGTGCTGAAGCCTGAGAAGCAGCCTTAGTGAGTCCAGATATATGTCTGTGCATCACTCAAATTAGATTAAAGTGTGAGACATCTGAGACTGAACATATCCTGCCAGCCAGGCCGTTGTGTTTTGATGTAGCAGATACAAGATTGTTATTATTCTAGCTGACCACACTAGTTCTGAGTCACAAGAAATAGCCTTTGTCATAATGATTTAAAGCAAAGAAACACTGATATAGGGAAACTCTTATTGCTTACTGAGTAGAGAACATCAGATAAACCAGTATTACTGTTTTAGATTTAGACATTTCCTCAATTACACTTGGCATTAGCATCTGATCTGTACGCAGATATTTTGAGATAATGACATCCAGTACAGTCTGGTATGAAATTAATTCTCATCTATGTCATTGCACATTGTGACTGTTTTTCAATAAAAAACAACAACACAGCAAGCATTAAAGTCAAATAAAAAGGAGTTTTATGAAAATAAAAACACAAATTAATCTGTATAAAAAGAAAATATGTTTAATCCTTTAAAATCTCTCTATTATTCCACTTTCTGCAGCATTACATTCTTGCTTTCGGTGGCATCATTGCAGTTCCACTGATCTTGGCTGAACCGCTCTGTATAAAGGACAACAACATTGCTAAAAGTCAGCTGATCTCCACCATATTCTTTGTGTCAGGATTGTGTACGCTGCTGCAGACGACTGTTGGAAACAGGTAACACCCTTTTATGATTTCAGTGAACCAAAGCAGACGAAGACACAAGAGTTCACACAAGAATTTCCACTTGTGTAATATCTTTTGGCACTAGCTTTGCAGTGCGCAAACTGAGACAATGCCCCACCTAAGAATGAGTGAGCATTTTATTTGTTTGGCACACCTGATATTGGGGAAGCATTTCTTTGTTCAGTGAGGATTTTTGAGGATTAATATAAGTCTTCCTAAAACACATCCACAAAGGATCTAAAGTAACAGCCCAGCTCCTGCAGTGGTTCATGTGAACTTAAACTGTGGGTTAGTTTATTGTGGGGATCTCTAGAACATCTCATGTCAGTAGTAATTAATTGCCTAGCTAGGGCACTTTCTGAAAGAGAGCAACTTCACTTTTCAACACTTTGACACACATATCACTTTTTATTATGATTATTATGATCCACAAACAAGAATAACAACAGCAAATGATAGTTACATGTTTTGTTATTTTGCTGTTAGATATAAAAGTTACAATACCTTGCAAAGGCCAGGGGTTTCTTTTCTTCCAAGAACTCCACTGATTGGATTCCGATTTCTTTCTGAGTTTATTATAAGAGCCAGTTTTCTCATGCACATTCTTTTTCTTTAAGAATGTGGCGGTATGTTTCCTACATGTAGCATTCTCAAATCTTTTAGCAGCATCCTCAGTAGCAGAGTAGCTACTTAGTTAACAGATAATGTTAGCTGATATGAAATTTATATCCAACAGGAAGAGTCTGTTAAATAAATAGCAGCATTGCCATTGGTAGAGCAATCAAATAAAACTGCTTGGGTGAAAAGGAGGATGTTTTTCATAGTGATGTGTCGGTCGTGAACGAAACGGCTCTTAGAGCCGACTCTTTGAAGTGAACGACGCAAGCCGGATCTTTATTGGGAGCTGTGGTTTTTTTTTTTCTTTCTCTCACCCTTTCTCTCGCACTTTTTTTCCGCTTCACTCTGCACGCGAGTCTTGTGCTTTGTGCTGGGAAGAGGGGGGAGGGGCGGTAGTTACACTCACAGAACAGAGCCCAAGGGAAAGAGAGAGAAAGAGAGCCAGGGACAACAACGTCACATTAGAAAGGTGTAGTGATCACCCACAACTATTTTCAGTTGCAGATGATAAAGGATTCAGAAAGTTTATTCATGCAGGCCCATATGACAGAGAATGTGCATCTTCTTTTTGTTTTCATATTTTTTCATATTTATATTTAATTGTGTGTTTGCAGTGTTTTGTGTTGTTTCACTTTAAATTTGTTTAAAAGGAAAAAGCTGAAAATTGAAATAGTTAAAAGTTGAAATGTGAATAGTTGGTTTTTGTATTATATGATTTATTTATTACATTTTATGTGGAGTGAATAAAAAAACCCCGAAGCACATACAAATCACAACTCACAGTGCTCCAGGATGCTAGGGGCAGTGTTGAGCTTTTGTTACCTACTGGCTACACAAGCCAGGAAGTACCAACGACTTGGTGCGTGGTAGTAACAGGTAAACATTTTTTAAAATTATTTGAATATATATGAGTGCCTGTGTATAAATACACAAACAATACACACATGCTTTCAATTGTGTAATTTAAGTGATCTAGGTAGCTCTGTTTTGGAAGTTCAGTTAACGCTAGAAGTGTGTTTTGGAGTTTGCACGTGCTTTGTCTCTAGGGGCCACCGTATATATTTATATATATATTTATATATAAACATATATATATAAAACCACAGGTTTTTTTTTACATTAGTAATTCCTTTTGTGCATAATTTTATATAGTTGTTAATAATAAATTAATTAAAGCAACAAAACAACCTGAAGAGCCGGTTGGGAGCCGAAAGAGCCGGCTCTTTTTAGTGAGCCGAGCCGAAAGAACCAGTTCTCTAAAAAGAGCCGGAAATCCCATCACTAGTTTTTCAGTTTAAGTTTCAATTTTATTTCTATAGCACATTTAAAAGACCAAGGTACATCAAAGTGCTTCACACAAGAGCCGCATTTGCGGGGTTACAGCAATAGAGTGATGAAGAAAATACAGTTATCATTACGGAAAAGTTTCAGATAAGTGGCATGGCACAAACGCAAACTGAGTAAAAATTTAAAATTGAATTTGTTTCAAAGGCTAGCTTAAACAAGTGGGTTTTTAAATGTGATTTGAAGGATTGAATGGATTCCAACGCATTGACAGTTTTTATTATCGGGCTACAGAAAACTTAAAATGAGCTTTTCAGGTTACTGCCAGGACTTGCTGGGAAGTCCTACCAAGAAGGGGTTAACATTAATATCGCACTACAGCCAAATCCTTTGTTTAAAGAATGAACACTATGGGTGTATTTTATTTAGTTTGAAATTTTTTCTCTGGATGTTTGAATTAGTTTTAAACACAAACTGCATTCTCACTCTTCATTATGAGCATATACATTACAGGACTCTGTAATAACAAAGCTTGACTACCCTTTGGCAGATTACAGTATAATAAAACCAATGGATTGTACACTATACTATACATTTGCAGATACGTTTTACAAGCACTAACTGAGAAAATAAACAAACGATTGATCAATACAGGTTGTCGTAAGCTCTATGCAGACAGGTACACATACCACCAAGTCAGATAATGATTGATGGGCTAAGGGAGGAAGACAGGATGAATTGAATGTCACATGTGATATTTTGACAAACTTGAAATATCAGGAAAGGGATTCCATTTGTGATAATCAACTGCCAATTCCTAAAGTGTCTAAATGAAGAATGAACCATGGTTCCTCCTCAGCTATAAATAATAAATCCGCCTAATCTGTGCAGCAATTTATTTTGACAGTTAAATGATTATGTGTGGAGAAAAACATCAGCATGATTAATGTCTGTTTGCCACTTAACGTTAAAGTTAACTTTTAGGCCAATCTTATGGATTGTTGTTTCATGAGATTGATCTATATACGTATATACCTGTGTGAGAGAGTAAAATCAGTGTAGTTATTTTGAATTTGATTAAAATAATCCTTTTGAAACAGAAAGACTCATTTTTATACTTTTCTTTTGTTTGTGTGGGAAGCAGTGTAGCCATATATCACAATGCAGCGTGGCGCTCCACAAGTAAGCTCAAGCTTACTATTGTAACACTAAGCCCGAGCAATTAACTAAGAGTTAAGTGTTCCTCCTACACAGTTTGGCAAAAGCTTGAACATACAACAATAGAATTTGAGAAAATACTTTGAGTGAAGTACTTCAGTACTTTAAGTTTCTTTGGTTTCATTCCCCTTTGAAAAAGAGAAATGTTTCATTGTATCATGTATCATTTTGGTGCAAAAAGTGCATAAGAAAGTATTACAGCATACAAAATGGTAGCAATTGAAACAGACTCTTGAAACCATAGAACCTAGTAATAATACTTTGTTTTCTGACTAAGGAGAAAACAATCTGCTAATAAAAATTATCTTCAGGTTTGCTTTGAGTATACAAAGATAAGCGTAATCAGAAGAGACTTTACATCATTTGGTCAAGTGACCTTTGACCTTTAACTTTAAAATTATTGACTTGCAGGTTACCAATCCTCCAGGGTGGCACATTCAGTTTCATCACACCAACCCTGGCAATTCTTGCATTACCCAAGTGGCAGTGTCCTGTGCCAAATGCACCTGTGAAACCATTGGTGCAGTTTCATAATGGCACCAGTCCACTACAAATGGAAAATTCAGATGAGGTCTGGATGACAAGAATGCGTGAGGTATGTTCACTTGTGTGGTTAAAAAACAAGGTGTGTGTGTGTGTGTGGGGGGGGGGGTATAAATAAGCAAAGAAGTGAAAAATATGTTGTCAAGACTTAACATTTAAATGTGAAGTTGAATTCATTTTAAGTCCCTCGACAAAAAGGAAAAAGGACAGTGTGAAGAACCCAACGAGAGAAAAGCTACATTAAGATAAGACTTTATTGATCCCACAACGGGGAAATTTTTGCATCACCTCAGCTCGGGTACAGATATCAGAAGGAAATACAAAAATACAAATAAGTACAATCAATGAAAAAAAGTAAGATAATACACTATATAAACGTGGCTTAATAAAGATAGATAGATAGATAGATAGATAGATAGATAGATAGATAGATAGATAGATATTTCTCATCAGAGGCCGCACAGTACATACTATTTAGAAACTGTGACTAGCTGTCAATGTGAAGTTCTTTGTTAGCATGTGCTCAAATTACACAACTGCTTGAATTCTGCTATTTTTAAATCGCTAATAGACAGTCTGTTTCAATTTTATCTGTCCCAAATTTCAGATTTTGGGTCAAACCAGTGAAAATTTCAGACTTTTAACTTGAACAGTTTTTAGAGTTTCATGTTCTAAAACTGTGTTCTGCAAAAGGCCTAAAACTTAATTTTGAAAGGTTAAAGTCAAACGAAAGCATTATAATGGCAAAAGATGCACAACATTTAATTTTAGATATGAAACCTTTATGTTGGCATAGGGAATGACATTACGTCCTTATTGTCTCATCTTCCACAGATCCAGGGAGCCATTCTGGTATCCTCTCTCCTTCAGCTCACACTAGGCTTATCTGGGCTGGTGGGCCTTGTGCTGAGATATATTGGTCCTCTGGCTATCGCTCCCACCATCAATCTCATTGGTCTGTCACTGTTTACTGAGGCTGGAAAGAAGTCTGGAGGCCACTGGGGAATAGCTGCTCTGTGAGTTAAAATCCTTATTAGCTTTATGTTGGAAAAGATGTTGAAAGAAGTCTCTAAGCTCATCAGAAGTGTCTACCAGTCCTAATTCTGTCTTTATCATATCAAAGCATATAATTCTAACTGGACAGGAAACCCATATTCACACGTTGCTTTACTTGCCACTTGCCTCTATGGTTGCTGTCAAAAGACATAGACTCACCATGGACCTGAATGTTTTGGTAATACTGAGCTTTCCATAATTCCTCTGAAGCGAATGCTTGCAAAGAAAGGTTTTATGTTCAAATTAGACAGAAATTAAGTTGACCATAGTTACCACAAGTATTGTTGGAGGAGTGAGGCTCAGGCATTCAACCCCAAATAAAACTATACCAGCTGTTAAGCACAGAGCTATAACAACATACTGCAGTGTACCAGTGGAAATGGTACAAAACACAGTGGACTTAATAATTACAGTGGCAGACTACTTCAGAGTTCTTCAGTATAGCTCGAAAGCATCAGTTGTAACTTAGATACAATTGGGTATTACAACAGGGCAATGACCCCAAGCACACATTAAAGCTGGTGTAATGGACTGGTTGTGAAATGAATAAACCAGGGCAATGGTAAGCTTTTGCAACACCTTTCTCAAAGTCTTAACCTTAAACTACAAAAATGTGAACAATGCTTGAAAGTCAGGCAAGAGCTACCAAAACCATCTGTGGAATATGCAACTTGCTAAAGGACATTTGATCAAATATTAGATGTAAGACAGATTTAAATGCATCACACATTTATATTTGAGCACTTTTTGTACATACGGTTCATAACTGTAAGTTTACAAGTTTCTTAAGTGTGCTTTCAGGAGTGTAGCTTGCAAATATCTGTTGCTGCCATTCGGGCTGACTCTCACTCGTTGCAATTCCATTAAATGTGCCAAGGGAGCGTTAGCTCACCTCTGAGTGGGGGGCCTCCACATTTTAGCCTATCTACATGATTGGTGGGTCACAGTACGTGCAGAGATGCAGCTGGCTCTGTCTGTGTTAAACATCCAGGCTCTGGGTTTCTCTGTGAAATTTCAGAGGAGCTTCCTAACCCCAAACCAGCAGAACATTTTCCTCAGGCTGGAAATATCTTTGATTTTTCCTTTTTTTTGTTTGCCAGTGGCTACATTTGATTGTGACACATTTCAAAATGATCTTAAAGATGGTATCTGTCATTGTCATAGTGCCACTCACACTGTTAAAAATGATGTTACAGTTCTGTACTCTTTCTCACTGTGGGCATTGTATCACCTTTAGTTGAGGGTGACAATAACCACACCTTCTATGCTAGCTCTCTGCCCCTGAAGGGAGTCCAGGATGCTGCACCAGTGCTCTCAGACTCGGAGGATGTCACTTTCCAAGGTGGTATGCACAGATGTCTCTGTGCAATGGTGCATCCATGAGAAGAGTCTGAAATGCAGTGCAGCATGAGCCGCATACCAGTGCTTACCAGCACTCAAGCATTTTCTGTCTCTTAACAGCCACCCATGTTACAGGCCATCTGAACCTGGGGCTCTTCTCTCTGGAAGCACTCTTTGTAGAAGCTCAGGTATGGGATATATTTGGCCAGGCGAAAGTAGATCTTATTGCCTCCAGGGCGAACACTCTCTCCTTCTGTTCTATGCCATACCTGGCAAAGAACAGAGACCCGCTCTACCTATGAGAGCAAGTCACCTACTAATCATGAGGTTGGTGGTTCGATCCCTGCCTGCTCCTTGGGCAAGATACTAACCCCAAGTTGCTCTCCGATGCAATGTGTGAATGTTAGATAGAAAGCTCTTGTGTAGAAGAAGCATACAAAAAGAATTCTTTTATGAACGGGTGTGAAGGTGAATGAGTCAGTGTATAGTGCTTTGAGTACTCAGAGCAGAGTAGAAAAGCACAACATAAGAACCAGTCCATGGGAAGACGTGCTCTTAAATGCATATCCGCCAGTAGAAATGATACTTCCAGTTCTAGAAAGCACTTTTATAGTTGGGTGCTGTTTTGTTTTGAGGTCCTCTCTCTCCTCCGAGCTGATCATTCTGAAGCCAGTCTCCTCCTCTTTGGTAACTCCCATGACCCCTGTGTACTTATATCCATCTTTTCTGTGTGCCAATAAAGGCTGTGAAACTTTTTGATTACCTTTTCCATTGGCTCTGCTTTCTGGTTCACCGTTGGTATTTAATCACGCAAATGATGCAAACCTACAAATAAAACAACAAGAAGCCAAAAGAGCCTGACAAACATGAATGCGGACACTTTGAAATGGACACTGAGAGAAATCAACCATTAACCAAGACTGAAATATGGGGTCAAATTCAAAAACCACAATCAGTCTCAAGCATCATGACATTAATTCTATATTGACAAATTTACCCTCATTTATTTTTAAAACATAAATGCCGACTGTGTTAATCCACATCTCCAGCTAAGAATTGTGCCCTGTCTAGTGCTACCCTGTGAAATCTGTCTTGATTTAACATTTCTATCTTGAGATAATGCAGACTAATGCTGTTATATAGAGAGATATTTGTGGGTTTTAAAAGGTTGAGCACATCCACCTCCTGGTGCCATATATGGATAGTAATCAGTCATATCCTTCATAACTTCAGCAGTCTCTCTCTGGCCCTCATCCATCAATAGAAGTGTCAGTCCATATCCTGCAGCTTGTAGAAGCAGACATGGACAGCTTATTTGTAAATCACCTCTTTACTTCTATCTGACCAGTATTCATGCACAGTATGACATCTTTCATCACATTTGAAGTGTTACAAAAACATATCATTTTCAGGTGTCAAGTACCAGCCATGCCTGTTGTGTAAAGTGGCATGTTTTCACTTGCCCTGACCTCCCTGTAACTGTGAACCATGCCCTGCTAAAAAGAAATTCCACAAATAGCTGGAAGCAAGGGCCAAGCCTTTGGGGAAATTACTATGATTGACACATTTTATCCCATTTTCTTTTTTCCTATAGCACAGTGGGTCTGATTCTACTGTTCTCCCAATATCTCAGCAACGTTGATGTTCCAATGGTTTCTTACAAGAATAAAAAATGGATGGTGTTCCAGTATCCACTCTTCAAGCTGTTCTCTGTGAGTTGTCAAAATTTCCAAGTCTAATATGTTTCACTTGCTTTCCGTTGTGATAAAAAAGATCAAATTAAGTGATGGGACCCCAAAAAACTGTTTCGACCATCCTAACCTTGCTTCATAAAATATTTAATGAAAAATAAGTTGTGAAATCATGTGGAGTCAAGTCAAAGTCTGCCAGTCAAGTTAGACTTGAAAAAACTAAATGTTGTCTATTTGTATAATAGACAACATACTGAAAACAAGTTTGAAAACAAGTTTACAATTTGACTTTTTCTTAAACACTAGTATGTTGAATCTGCCTTTTAACTCTGTGTAGGGATGATATTGCCTCTACTTTTAAACATGATTAGAATAGAATAGAATAGAATAATCCTTTAATTGTCCCACAAGGGGAAATTTGGTAATTATGGCAGTCTATAGTGCTGATAACATTACACTGGGAAAAAAATCTTTTGAAAAAATTGTTTTGAAAATAGAAAGAAAAAAATAATGTAATTTCTTTTTAAGCTGTTGTTCTTTCCTCTTTCATGTTCATGCATTGGGATACCTTGAAAGTGTCTGTGCTCAGCTGAAACACAATCCTTTTGTGGCTCCCAAGAAGACAACAAGCATCAAAACTTGGCATGCTTTCAATAAACATTTTTCTAGAATGAGATCTGTTTCATATCAGCAGCTACATCTCTGCTGCAGATAAAAGAAAATTAAAAAAAAGTTTTGATGACAGCATCATCCATGGCTTTCTTTTTAAGCTACTACAAATAGAGAATTAAAAGAATGGCCAAACATCAAATGGTGGGTAGAAATATTTCCAGAAAAGTCTGAAAACACCAACAACATCTAAATGCCTGTTGATATTAGAGTAAACAATGCTTAACTGCTCTAGCTATTCATCAGTATTCATTATCATAAAATATGGTATTTTTCTTTCTATCTAAGAAAAGATTGTGTACACATCTTGTGTACCCACAAACAAAAGTACACACAATCTTCTGTCAAGTCATATTATTTTTTAGGCTATCATTATAATGGATATGATACTTGGTAACTGAAATCTTCTAGAATTAATTATCTCAAGTTTACCCATGAACTTTCCATGAATCCCACTCAGTTATCTTCATTCATGGATTCTACAGATCAATGTATCATGATGACTTTAAGGCAGAAATTTAGATAATATAATGAGCTCATTCTGCTTGCATGTTTGCCTGACTATGAGTTATGCTTTCACTTTCCTCGATATGTCCTAAATAAAAGCATTCATGTGCACAGTTCTTTTCTCCCATGTAATCCCTGTACAAATGCGATGATTAAAAAACCCCCACTGGAGTCCCAGACAAACTGTATGCACATGTATTCAGGCTCATATTTATGACAGCTGCAGAAGTACATTTACCAAATTGATCAATAATGTGATCGTGCTTAAGCTGTCACCACCATCTTACATTCGACGAAGGGGTGTGGATGGAAAGGGCTGGTTTATTGGTTTTAAGATAGATTCACGTGTAACATCTTATCACCTCAAAGTGTTACTGAAAACAAATTCGGACTTGCATTTTTTGTATTAGTTAAATTTTTTGTTTTTCTGTTTTTGATAACAAATTCCAGGTTTTGTTTGGCATGTGTGGTGGCTGGCTTATCTGCTTCTTGCTGACCATTTTTGATGTCCTGCCTTCAAAGTCTGATAAGTATGGCTTCTCAGCCAGAACCGACATAAACCTGGATGCTGTTACAAACTCTCCATGGTTCCATGTGCCTTACCCTGGTAAGTGAATAGGTATCATACTTCAAACAGTTCTTTTATTTTACTATATATATATTTTTTGTTTACTTTTTTAATTTTCTTGAACACCTTTCCTCAGAAATCTTTAATTTTAGTGGTTGTAATACCCTTATTAGGGAAACTACTTTGCTTCATAAACATATAAAGTTGCAAAAGTCCTGTAGTAACTGCATTACTAAAGATCTGCCATTTATTGCTGTATTACAAATAAAGTAAAAATTCTTAGAAGCTATGTTACCATTTGGCTTGCTTGCTTCTCATTAGGCTACTCTTGATAAACATGCAAAACTGTGGTTAGTTAACCCTTTAAGACCTACCATAGAACCAAGTCCGCCAGAGCTTATATTATATTTTTACATGCTGTAGTGCCATGTTTGGGAGCATTTCAAGTTGCTATACATCAATACAACCATTACAGCCCAAATTTTAATAATATGTATGCATTAAGTGCATAGTAATTACATAAATTGCAAAAAAGTGCAATAAACCAGAAAAAATGTAAAATCGTTTTTGTTTTTTTTAACATATAATACAGAAATTTAAGAGGCTTATCCCTCAAAACTGTAAATACAAAAAAGTTGCACAAAATAGTTTCCCACCACAGGAAATTTATTTTGAGTGTCTTCATAGTTTTATTTTTGAAAGACACCAATTTTTATATACTGCAGGAAAACGAAAATAAATATTATAGTGCAAATTTGCAAAAAAAATAGCACATGCATCAAAATAAACTATTTCCAGCAGTGCAATATGAGTCCCAAGCATCCCAGAAACGACACAGAAAGTCATAAAGTCAAACATAACTTTTAAAAACACCAGTATAGGCTTACAAGGCCCTGATGGTAAAAAACTACATTTCCGAGATTATGACATCACTTCCTGTTTCGGGCAGGTAATGGCGGACATTTGATAGTTCTATTCCAGCGTAGGAAGTGTTACGAACAGCTGATCGGATCGGCAATATTATGTTTTTGTTGCTGCAAGCACTTTTTATGCAATTTTTGCAAAGCTACATGTGGAAGGAAACCGTGACCTAGGAAAAGCTGATGGCATAAGATGTAAGTACAACTCCTCCGGTTTCATATGCAAAAAAAAATATTGCGCTAGCTTACGTGTTTGCAGTTCTACCAGGGTTTAAAAATAGTTAGGCAAAACGGAGCGTGCCTGCTCCGACCGGCTTTAAAGGGTTAAATGTTGCACAATTGCTGTTAACTGATTCACACGTGATTAGATATGAAATGAAACCAGACATTTATTTATGATTGATTGCTTAATGCGTATCTGCTAAAACCTTGGTATGTAAGTGAAGAGTGACAGATTGATTGACTGTATCATTCAGGGCATAACACCTTGTGCCAACAGTCATTGTTGCCATTGCACTTTGCACTTTTTTGATGAAAAATCTAGGTTGTTTTATCAGGCTTATATTATATTATTTTGGTGAGTGTATGTGATGTGTTGGTTGTCTGTTTGTTTGTTTGTGCGGACATACTGCAAATCAATTTCCCGTTAGGGACAATAAAGTTACCATTGACCATTGACAGTCAGTTTGCTCTGACTGGTAAGAAGTCATGTGGGATTTGACTGCGGAATGTCTGTTTTGTAGTTTGAAAAAACACATGTTTGTAGAGGAAAGGGACCTTTTTTAAAAACAAAAACAAAAAGGAGATCAAAGCAAAACAATATCATTTTGTAACAGGAACAATATATAGTCCAGGTAAGGGTATAAAATGCATTTCCCTGTTGGAAACTCACAGGTTCAGCTTGATATCAGTATTTTTTATTCAATAAACATGCTGGGAAAGTCAGCTGTAGGACTTTAGTTGTTTGCACCTATCATCTGCTGTTTACAGATGGTACAAAAGTATCCATATTACTGAGTTCAGATATTCCAATCGTGGCCATAGGCATGTAAAATCAAGCACAAAAGCGTACAAACTGCGTCTACTCCTTCTTTTCTTGTGAACGAATGGGTCACTCTCAGGAGCTCAGTGAATTCCAGCATGACACAGTTATAGGATGCGACCTGTGCAACAAGTCCAGGCTTGAAATTTCCTTGTTATTAACTATCCCACAGTCAACTGCTACTGGTATCATAACAAAGGTGAGGTGCATAGTGTATATATGACACCAACCTTCTGGCCTCACTACAGACCTCCAAAGTTCATGTGGCCTTCAGAATAGTGCAGTGTATATAGAAGAGCAGTTTATAGAGAATGTCATGGAATTGGTCTCAATGGCCAAACAGCTGCATCCAAGCCAGTCACAACGCAAAGTACAGAAGGGGACAAGGTCCAATAATTTGTACGTTGGTCCATGAGTCCTGACCTCAACCTGACACCTTTGGGATAAATTAGAGCAGAGACTGTGAGCCAGGCCTTCTCTTACAACATCAGTATCTGACTTCACAAATGCACTTCTGGAAGAATGTCAAAAATTCCCGGAACACTTGAAGCTGTTATAGCTGCAAATGGTGGGCCAACATCATATTAAACCCTTTGCATTAACCATGGGATGTCACTCAACTTGATGTGTGTGTGAAGGCAGATGAGCAGATTAGCAAATACTTGCCGATACTTGCCAAACAAATAAACAAAATTGTTTGAAATGATGGCAGGAAAAACACTTGCCTTTTAACAAAGAAAACTTCTGTACAATGTTTTTGACAGGTATAGTTTATTGCGAATAAATGGCTGTCAGTTACAGGTAAGTTTATTAACAATAATAACAAGATAACATATAAATAACTGTTAGTTTCACTCTGATGTCCTATTGTGAACCCAAAGAATTGTGACAGCACATGATAGTTTTTAATGTTAGAAGTTGAAGACTGAAAGCAGTATTAACTGCAATAGTGCAGACAATGATAAAGATAGTGAATGTTAAATAAGTTTAATTAGCATGTTTGGGTTTTATTGGGTTTAGCTGGTGATAATCTGAAGATTTTGGTACAGTAGAAATAGTTATATACCTTTTATACCTTTAATCAATGGAAAATTGCTCAGGAGATTGCTAAAGGAAGAGATTTCCCCAAATATCAAGGAACTGAAAACAAAGTTTTATGTTGCAAATTCTCAAAGATGCTGGGAAAATCATCTTTTCAATAGCTAAAAAAGTCTACTGGAGAGCCAGATTTAAAAATAAATGCATCCTCTAGTGCAGCGATGGGGAACTCCAGGCCTCAAGGGCCGGTGTCCTGCAGATTTTAGATATCACCCTGGACCAACACATCTGAATGAAGTGATTAGTTCATTGCCGGGCCTCTGGAGAACTTCAAGACATGTTGAAGAGGTATTCTGGTCATTTAAACCAGCTGTGTTGGATCAAGGACACATCTAAAACCTGCAGGACACCGGCCACTGAGGCCTGGAGTTCCCCACCCCTGCTTTAGTGCCTGTTGTGTTAAAGTTGTGACAATGTTGTATGTAATGACAAGGATTTTAAATTTGATTCTGGATTTAACAGGGAACCCATGAAGAGAAGCCAGTATGGGTGAAATATGCTCTTTTTCTAGTCCCTGTCACTACTCTCGCTGCAGCATTATGGATCAACTGAAAACTTCTCTGACAGCTTTTAAGACATCCTGATAATAACAAATGACAGTAGTCCAGTCTAGAAGTAATACATGTATTTACTACTTTTTCAGTATCTGAGACAGAATGTTTCTAAATATTATAGATGTTGCGCAAATGAAAGAAACCACATATCTTGGTCAAAAACAACTCCAGGATTCCTGCCAGTGTTACTGGAGGTAATGCCATCCAGAGTAAGCATCTGGTTGGACACCATATTTGTAAGATTTTTAGGGTCAAGTACAATAACCCTAGTTTCATCAGAATTTAGAAGTAAAGTGAAATTAGACGTCTTAGAACTCTTTATGTCTTTAAGACACTCCTGGAGTTGAACTAATTGGTGTATGTCATTTGGTTTTGTGGATAGATAAAGTCTACATACCCAACTTTTTCTGTATTTAAAAAAAAAAAAGTATGCTATGCCTAATGGAATAATACTGCCTAATGGAAATGTGTACATTGTAAACAGGTCCAAGCACTGAACCATTGAAACTCAATAATTAACCTTTGTGTGTGAAGAGGACTTGCCATTTACATGGACAAATTAAAGTCTGTTAGATAGACATGATTCACACCACTGCATTGCAGTACCTCTAATACCTAAAGCATGGGAAATTCTCTGTAATAAAACATTAAGGTGAACAGTATCAAATGGTGCACTGAGGTCTAGCAGGACAATTCAATTCAATTCAATTTTCTTTATTGTCCCACAAGGGGAAATTAGACAAGCACACAGATGAGTCCACTGTCAGAGGGCATTAAAAGATCATTTGTAACCTTCAATAATGCTGTTTCTCTATTGTTTCATGGCTGAAACTCTTCAGTTCTCTTTACAACTACTTTTTCAATAATTTTTGATATTGGGGTAGGACTTTGAGTAGTCTTGTGGGAATGGGCTCTAAAAGACATGCTGATGATTCAGAGGAAGTAATTACTGAAGTTAAGTAAAAAAGATCAATTAGGGAAAGAGTCAATATAGAAATATAATCTAGTAAATAAATCAGAAGTAAGGCTACATTAAAATATGCAGATGAGATGCTGACTTAGTCTGATACTATGGTTAAATTATACATCTTGCTGAAGGCTGACGACAGCTTTCCTATTTTAGATGGAAGCGAACAGGGGTGAACCTAAAGGGGGGCATGGTATGTATTTCAAGGTTTTCGTAACATTGATTGAAAGTAAAGTAATATAAAATACTGTCTCAATTAAATTGCATTAATAATTAAAAATATAAATATTAAAGCTTTTTGCACAAGCCAATAAAAATATACATGGGCCTGTAAAACTCCACTGACCTGAGGGATTTTAGGTTGGACCATGAATTATTGTTAATATTAATTAACGTCTACAGCATCATAACGTCTTGTTTTCAACAGCACAAAAACTTTGCATTGAAGCACAGAGCAAACTTCAGAATGCTGATATGCTTGTGTCTCTTCATTCACTCATTCACTTGCACACTTTAACGCATTGCAACACATGTACAAAAACTCATAAAACCTTCCAAAATGAGTAAAGATAAAAAAAAAAAAAAAAAGATACTTTAGTTTATACATATATATCTTATTTTATTTGGGTTTGACTCTACTTGAAAGTGTTTATAATTTTTTGCATTTAAGAAAATGTTCTCTTTAAAAAATTAAATTTAAATGAAATGTAATATGACATGTGAATGCAAGTGAGCTCCAACAGACCAGGTTTCATCATTGCCAACATGATTTAAAGTATCCAGAGTGTTAAAATAAGTTAAACAATTAAAAAGCACAAAAATGGTTTGATCAAACTAAACTAATGGGCACTCAAACTACAATTTTTTACTCAGGCAAATAAATAAATCTTCATGTTTATTAAAACTGACAATGACTGATTCATCTATTAGGTACTGTAGCCACTGACATGATTTCAGTCTTCCTGTTCCTATAGTTTAGGAAAGCTTAAGTATGCCTCCTCTGCATCCACAGGCCAATGGGGTGTGCCCACAGTGAGTTTGTCATCAGTGCTGGGTATGATGGCCGGGGTCTTGGCATCGACCATGGAATCTATTGGTGACTACTATGCTTGTGCTCGCTTGTCTGGTGCCCCTCCACCACCCATACATGCTGTCAACCGAGGCATCGCCGTAGAGGGTATTGGCTGCATACTTGCTGCTCTGTGGGGAACTGGAAATGGCACCACTTCCTACAGCCAAAACATTGCTGCACTGGGCATTACAAAGGTATATACAATCTCCTATCTGGTTGTAGATCTCTTGAAGAAGCCAATTTGTAAGATTTTTAATTCATTTGATTCAAAACATAACAAACATTTGGGGGACTTTTAAACCTTTAGTCCAAAAGAATAGTAAAGAAAAGACAGGAACGCAAGGAGGAAGACATGGGGCCTTACAGTATATGGTTTGCCTATTAAACCCAGTGTGCTAAACTGGTACCCTCAAGTGGTTTATCAATCACACACACGAATTCATGTGTGACAAGACAACTCTTTGTTATTCCCAAGGAAAAATGGAACAATGGAACCAATTAGTAGATGACCCTGAATTTTATCCAAATTTCCTGAATTTAGAATGCTCTTGTAACCCTGGCATGTCCTGTCTCGTAATACCATCCAAGAAACATGGACTCCGACGACCATGTTCCATGCACATTCATGGTTAAATAAAGAGTAAATCTCAAGTGGTCCAATGAAAGTAGGAGAGTCTGCAAGATTGAATCCGTAACAGAACATGCTTGGTGGAAAGCCAAAATCTTTTAACCTGTTAAGTAATAGGGCTTGGATGTCTTGCAATGATCGGCACTTCATTTATTCTGCTCATTTGCAGAAATTGTGTTGCACAGACAGTACAGAACACTCACCTTCCACAGAGGGAAACAAGGGTGGCTGATTGCCTAGTTGCTGATGATGTCAGGGAGTTATGAGAATATTCTTCCCATGCTATCTGGGAGCTCCAGGTGGAGGGATTCATGGACAATGTGCATCAGAGGGAGGCCTCCAGCTTCTGGTTTATCCTCTCCACCTGGTCATAATGTCTGCAGGTAAAACCCAGAAAACTAAAAACTAAAACTCTTTTCACACCCAGGAGGTAATTTGAGGACCACAATCCAACAAGATGTCCCAAAGAATTCTCATGCTGAGTCATTACTTGGGCATCCAGTGAGAATACAGTTTGGGTAAGCTGATGAAGTAGGCTGCTTTAGAAAAGCAGTCAACAATAGTAAGGATGACTATGTTATCTGGCGAGCGGGGAAAGGCCAGGGCAAGGCCTCCCAGGTGTAGGAAAAGATTGGAGAAGTCCCGTGGGTGGAGAGCTGCAAGCCTTATTTTTAGCACAAACCTGGCAAGCAGACACATATTCCTGGACATCTTTCTTGAGAGAGGACCAGCAGAACAGACATTGGATGAAGGTTATTGTCCAGTCAGTGCTGGAATAGCAAGTGAACCAGACCATATGCCACCAATTACGAATCATGGACTCAATCTCCCACGTCAGAGACTCAGGCATCTGAGGGTGATGTACTTCTCCATGGCCTCCTGTTCCAGCTTGAACAGACTGTACAGTCTGCTGGTGGGTAGAGGAGCTCCAGGGAGAAGGTCTGTTGCCCTGGCATATGGCCTGTGATGAGGGGGAGAGAGAGAAAGATCTTTATGGAAGACATTAGCTAGGCCATGACAGGCGGATAGGACAGATCCAGTGGTTCAAACCGGTGATCTGGACTGTTCTCCACACTACATTTCCTCCAAGGAAACGGCGCAGGGCCGTAAGTTGTCCCACGCGAATAGAGTTTTTCTGCATTGTATAGTCCACCCTGATAGACAGAGAAATGAATGCATTGAGAGAGGCAGGCAGTTCTTTTGCACCTAGCTCAGACTTCATTTTTTCCAATAATTTATGAAAATATGCTCCCCTCAAAACATGCTCTTCCCATATATCTTGTTCTGTTGATATGTGGAGCAGCAGAGCTTTGTGTTTTGCCAGCTGGACAAGCCGGCGACAAGAACACAGTTGAGTCCACTGAGCCCATTTATGGCTTGAGCATTCTGTCACACAGGCAGGACTCAAACACAGACTCAGAATGCAGTTTGGTGAATTTATTGACAGTGATGTGAAAAAATTTATTTACAGTGTCTTTCAAAAAAGGGAAGACATCCAGAGTCTCTATATACAGAATCCAAGCCGATGGGCCGATAGATTCCACTCCATCTTTAGACTTGATAGTGAAACAGTTTTCTTTCTCCAACTCACATGCATAAATCCAAAGAGAGAATGATGACATTTACACAGGTGAACAGATTTACAGAACAGGGATGAGTATCTACCACTAACAGTTAAACGATCAAGCATCGACTGTAAACAAAAAACTGATATTCTGTCTCCACAAAAATGTCCAAACTATCCTGGACAAGCCCCCATTTATTTTACGACTCGGCTCAAAAGCCACAACATAAAAATTGAGACTAATACCAGAATACCACAGAGAAGAGGTTTTATTTTAAATTGCATAAGAAGATGGCTAAAATAGCTGGTACCACTAAGACAAAGACTGGTGAGCCTTTATGAAAGCCCACTTCAAGTATGCCTTTATCCACACCTGACTAGGTGTGATTGATTAGCAACAGCTGAACACTCTTGCACTGCCACTGCAAAGAGATTAGGGGCTGCAGAGGGGCATAATAATGTCCTCCATATTTGAAGGGAGCCAACTGATCACCAGATGAGGAGCAGGTGAGTTGATTACCGTAGGTATACCAGGCTGGAGTGCAAAAAACAAGAGCATTCCGCCTCTGAAATTAAGGTGTGGTTACCACACATGCACGCCCACACACATACACGCACACAAACAGTCAAGGGGAATGAGAGGAAGCCAAGTTGGAGAGAAAGAAAAACTGGCAGGACTACCAGGAGGACAGAAGGACTATGACACAGTGTGCATCCAGATATATTACAATGAACAAATCTTTCACATTACCTACAGACACTTAATTCATTGCCAGGTAAGAGTTAAACATGTTAATATACATGTCTTCACACCAGTTTTGTTTCCTAAAATGGGTTTCCTAAAATGGCTGTAAGACTACATAAATTATGAAATTCTGAAGTGCAATTAGTCACATGTCAATCAGCTTTTGTGGTAATTTGGCATGCGTTTGAGTAAATGAAGACATTTAAAGGCATAGAGGAGCAAATTTATAACTGAATTTCCTCAGAAGTACTATCTGTAGTTTTGTTACTGAAGTTGCTACATTAAGTTGTCTGGTCTAAACTAACCCCTCTAACTCTGGTGAGACACACACAGTATCTATTGTGTACTTGCATAATTTGTCACAAAGAATTTGAACATTTAAATAATAAGTGACTGCAATAAAGATTTCTTAAATTTTGTATTTATTTTATTTTATTATTATGCAATAAAACATTTTTAGGATACAGATGTTATTGTCATTAAAGTATCTATAAGTAACATCCATTCCTCACTTAACAATAATATGATGTCCTGTGCCCTGTATAATCTGGGCATATGATGCCCCTACCCCATAAAAAAATGAAAGGAGAGAAAACTAAATTAACTTTGCAGTGCACAAATAATGTTGATTCATGTCAAACAATGGTGATTCATCCGTCTGAGAGCTTTGGTGGTGATATGTGTACATAGCCATTAATATAAATACTAGCTACATATTTGTAGTTGTAAGAAGAGAGTTTGATGTTAATTTAATATTCTAAAATATTCACTGAAACAGCCTGAAAAAAAAAAAAAATAATAACACATACTATTAATGGCCATGTGACTGAAATATCTGTAAATATTTTTCCATACAGATGGGTGGTTGGAGCAGTTAACAGCCTTGGCAGATCCATACTATATACAGAAATAGTTCAGTAGAACTGTGATTATACAAGTAAGATTTTTTTTATAAGTTATACATTTGTATTTTAGTGGATAACTACCGTTTTAACTTTTGGATGGACTCAGTGGAAGCAGAGATAGTGAGCAGGGCAAGCAGGGTGAAACATGATTTTATTTGACCTTTAGATTATGGTCTTGTGATACAATTAATGGGAGAGGAAGGCTATAGACATGAATGATTTAGTTATATTGCATTGTTGTTGTTTGTGAGTCTTACTGTTTGTGCTGCAGACTAAACTACATATTGTTACGTTCTTAGTCTAGGCGTGTCTTGAACGCAACAAGAAGTTGGCCCACTCACACGCCACCCAAGCAAGAACCCAAACAACAATATCTTTTAAAGTGCTAAGCAGCCATTTATTTTCTTCAGCAGTGAGCAGTACCAAAAATAACAAACTCCCTAATGGTCCCTACGCTTTCCTACACAAAATGAAAACCAAACAAAAGACAATTCACTTACCTAACTTTCTACATGAAAAACAGGAGAAAACTTAATCAACAAAAATGGCTTCTCACGCCTACTAGGCTGCTGCAGTGAACAATATATACAAGGTGAACAAAATACTCAATCTAAAATGCTACTTTACAAATCTATTTACAGCTATTTACAAAATTGAAGTACTAACGCCAGACACACACACGAGGTTAAACTTGCAACTCACTCTGCACAGACACTATCAAAAAAACGAATCAAAAGCTCACGCTATTTGTTGGATGGTGGAGGCTAGTAGAGAGGGGGAGATCGCGACAATGACAAACTGAAACACAGGGCTTAAATACATAGAGGGAGCAATCAGGGAATGGACAACAGGAGGGAAACACAGCTGGGGCAAATCAGAACTGACGAGACAAGGAAGCGTAAACTGAACACACTGAGATAAGACAGACCTTCAAAGTAAAACAGGAAACACATAACAGTCACGCCTAAAACAAAACACTGACAACATTGGATCGTAACAATATTTAACTGTCACAGCTGGGGCAGCAGTCCTGTGATGTATTGAAGGAGGACCCAAGTTGCAGACGGCGGTGGTGATGCGAGGGAATTTTATTTACAGTGTGGCAAGTGGCAAACAGGAAATGTGGAACAGGCTAGACAAAAACTAAACTGGGAAAACTAGAAACCAAACCTGAAATCATAATATACGGAGACACACGGGATGAGGAGCAGAGGGATGTTGAGAACACCAGATTACACAAAATAACACAGACGAACCCACAGGGTGCATAGGTAGAGGCACACTATAAGTACAGACACAAGGTAATCAGGAAAGAACACACAGGAGGAACACACAGCTGAACCTAATGGGCATGACAAGACACAGAACTTCAAAGTAAAACAGGAAATCATTCAATTCAATTTTATTTATATAGCGCCAAATCACAACAAAAGTCGCCTCAAGGCGCTTCATAGATACAGAGAAAAACCCAACAATCATATGACCCCCTATGAGCAAGCACTTTGGCGACAGTGGGAAGGAAAAACTCCCTTTTAACAGGAAGAAACCTCCGGCAGAACCAGGCTCAGGGAGGGGCGGCCATCTGCTGCGACCGGTTGGGGTGAGAGAAGGAAGACAGGATAAAAGACATGCTGCGGAAGAGAGACAGAGGTTAATAACAGATATGATTCAATGCAGAGAGGTCTATTAATACATAGTGAGTTATAAAGGTGACTGGAAAGGAAAAACTCAATGCATCATGGGAATCCCCCGGCAGCCTACGTCTATTGCAGCATAACTAAGGGAGGATTCAGGGTCACCTGGTCCAGCCCTAACTATATGCTTTAGCAAAAAGGAAAGTTTTAAGCCTAATCTTAAAAGTAGAGATAGTTTCTGTCTCCCGAATCCAAACTGGAAGCTGGTTCCACAGAAGAGGGGCCTGAAAACTGAAGGCTCTGCCTCCCATTCTACTTTTAAATACTCTAGGAACAACAAGTAGGCCTGCAGAGCGAGAGCGAAGTGCTCTAATAGGGTGATATGGTACTACAAGGTCATTAAGATAAGATGGGGCCTGATTATTTAAGACCTTGTATGTGAGGAGCAGGATTTTGAATTCAATTCTGGACTTAACAGGAAGCCAATGAAGGGAAGCCAAAACAGGAGAAATATGCTCTCTCCTTCTAGTCCCTGTCAGTACTCTTGCTGCAGCATCATAAACTGTTTTACAAACAAACTCAGGAACACGAACACAGCACCGGGAAAGCACACAGGCAGGAATAACAAAACATTAAGAACTGTTGAACAAAATACCAAAATCAGAATAAATACTAGAACACAGGACAATAATAGGAACAGTAAACACAAAACGCTGGGTCTAACGACTCAGGACCATGACACTGACAACCATATACAGTTTAACTGGTGGAGCAGTCACTGTTATTTTTTTTAAATTCAGATACAGATTCAATACAGAGTCAAAGCAGCCCTCTTTTGATTCATAGCAGAAGTTAAAGCTCAGATTTTGTAAATTGCTGTTGTAAGTGCCAATATACACTCACCAGCCTGCAGAAGTTCTAATCAAGCATCAGAATAGGGGTAAAGGTAATTCAAGTAGTTTTTTTTTTTTTTTTTTTTTTACATGGTTGTTGGTTTCAGTATTTGAGAAATGGATGATCTACTGGGATTACTACTGAACAGTACTTATCTTGGCCTTGTTGATGTCAGGTGTCAGAGGAGAATGGCCAGGCTGCCTGAAGTTAATAGGAGGGCAAATGTAACTCACTAATCTTTACAACCTAGTCAGAATAGTATTTCTGAATACACATCACTTCAAATCACACGGGTCAGTCAAAGTCAAATGTACTTATATAGCACATTTAAAACAACAGCTGTTGAGCAAAGTGGTGTACATTTAAAACAATCAAAAGAGATGACAAAAAGCCAGGGAATAAAAGTGGTTTACACCACTTTTAGTGGGTTACACCAACCAAAGACTTCATGGGGTCCCCATCTTAAATGGGATGTTTCCAGCAGGGTAATATACTATGTCCCAACGTGCAAAAATATTTTTAAACTGCTCCTTGAACAACTTGACAATGACATCAATATACTCTATAGGCACCATGTGACAAAGTGGGTGAGAGTACCACTTGTCCATATTCTTAGTTAACATTCTTGTTTTGATTTAACCATATTTCACATGTAATCTGCAATAGGCAAACATCTACTATCCCGGGTTTGTTTATGTTTTGCACTTTTACAGATTATATAATATAACATCTTGGTTTAAATCAATTCCTACAAGTTTGTTAAGTTAACATGTTCTTTATTTCAACTGTTAATTTGTATTGTTTAGAACTTACCTTACCTACCTGTCTTCCAGAAACAAAAGGAGGAAATGTAGTTTTACTTCCTGCTTTATAGCTTCTGGGTTCATCTGAGGTCACAGGAAGAGACCAAGTGCGGGAGGGGAAGAACTCTTATAATTTAATAAAGTTGATTTTAGAGGTTTTATGAAGAAATAGATTTATTGTTGTAATATGTATTGATTACACCACAGAGTTTATGTTGCCAGTAAAGAGTAGTAGTAGAGGTTTGAATATAATTATGTTCATCTTACCTACCGAATGGAATAGTCCAGAGGAGAAATCGTTTGGTTAAGTGGACTATTTAAGCAGAACTCAGGTGTTTGAGAAGAAAGGTTCAGGTCAGTGTAGCTGTGTGCAGTTTGACCTTAATTTCTGTTGATTTAAGTTCAGTTATGTTTATTTGAACTGAGTTAATTATAGAGTTGAGTTTCTTATTTGTTTTTTGTAAATATTGTTTGGGTCACAAAATGGTGAATAAATCACTTGCTACACTGGGCAGCATCAGTCTCCTGCACTTCTTTGACCGCTTAAGTCAAGTCCTACCACACACCAGATTTAAAAGAACACCCTTGGGAGATTTTCACTAATTATTGAAAGGGACCAAAACCAAGTTTACTTTTGACTACTGACAACATTCAAGATGGATTTATATGTATTATGTATATATGTTTGTTTGTGCATTGGTTAATGGTAATCTAAATCCACTTGTATTCGTGTCTTGTTTGAAAGTGCAGGTTACTGTATTTTCAATAAAAAAATTTGCGATTAGTATGTACACACCTGTTAAAAACATGTACACCCTGTCTTATCACAGGACAATTTCAGATATAGTTATTATTTAATATTATGGCATCGAAACGCTTAACCACTCTTCCTGTGTTGTCATGTCACATGTCCAGTGAGCCCCAGAGATTGTTCCAACATCCTTGCAAAAATAATGATGGTTTAAGTTTTCTTGTGTACACCTTACAGTGAGTCCCTGTGCTCTGTTTTTATGTTAGGTTGGTAGCAGGCTGGTCCTCCAGACTACTGGAATTCTGATGATCATCCTGGGAATCTTTGGAAAGTTTGGAGCAATTTTTATCACTATCCCAGATCCAGTCATTGGGGGCATGTTCCTTATTATGTTTGGAATGATTGCAGCAGTTGGGATATCCAACCTCCAGGTAAACACAATTAATTTCACAGCATATCAAATTGCATTTGTCTTTCATTTGGTGCACCTTTTTTTTTAATTCAGAGTAACTAGAGCATAGCTTAATAAGATGCCCTAATCCTTAACCCCTTCAAATAAAACAACACTGCTAAACAAAGCACCATCCCTATTAAGGCTTTCTTGGACTCACTGGTTCCACAGTGAGCGGTGTTGTTAAATCTATCGAGAATACAGGCAAAAACAGAAAATAAAGATCATGTGTGTAATAAAAACTTTATTTGCATTTTGATGTCATTAACTTGTCTACCATTTGGCACTTTAAGCAACCTTTAAGAAATCTGCTGCACAAAAATGTCTCATCATTGTAAATCTGCTTTGATGTTAGATATTGAGCTTGGCAGTTGCTAGCGTACTGTAAGTGTAATCCGTAATACATGAAATTCAATGTAAGTACAGTAATATGTGATTTCAAGGTTAGGTTGAGTGAGTGAGGGTCAATAGTAATCACCTTTCCCGTATCAAGCTATTTCAGTTTGATTACAGCAAACATATTGGGCAAACATACAGACAAGAAGATAGTAATTTAATGATATTCCAAAAAAGGTTTTTGAGTGTTTGTTTTTCAACCACAAACATATTTCTTAATGCCTAAATGACAACTGGAAACTAAACACTGTGAATTTTTAGCTGTTATAAAAGTCTCCGACTTTGAGACTAATTAATTGTTGAAAAACATAAGTGGGAGGGTGTTTAAGGAAGTACTTGCTAGAAAATACAGGAAATGCAAATACCTTAACTGAACTGTTGCACAACTGTATTATTAGTTCCACTCCTCTATGGTATTTTTTGGCTAAAGAACTTGCTCTATCAGTTTTTGTAAAGATGAAAAATGATGGTGTTTTCCCAAGCTATATTTTGTAGCTATTTCGTTTTGTACTGTTGCAACACTATTGTGTATCATGTTTCATTATTATAGGCAGGTAATATAGTCTTATACATACATCCACACACACACAGATAGATATATATCTACACTGACCTCACTGTGACCCGTGTTAACCTGTCATGACCAAATAAATGTGAATCCCATACCAAAATAGAATTTGGGTCTCTTTTTTTCCTGATTATTCCTAATCTCATTTTAGTGAACTTCCACAGCAGAAATGTCAGCTAGCTGAAACAGATCAACAAAATAATGGCTTGCATCTGAGAGTCAATAAACCAGTTTTAGCAAATTTGTATCACATTATTTCTGTCTCTCTCTCTTTCTTTCTCACCCTATTTCACACACCATCCTGTCTTCTTTTTTCTCTCCAGTATGTGGATCTTAACTCTTCACGTAACCTCGTCATCCTGGGCTTTTCTACCTTTAGCGGTCTGGTTCTACCCACCTGGTTTCAATCCAATCCTGGCATCATTGACACTGGTGATTTTAACACTCACACACACACACACACACACACTTTTAGGGCTTTAAAATCAGTATTTGCATCAAAGTATAGAAATACAGTTAAAATAATCTACATATTGACTGTGAAACATAGTCTGTCAAAAAAGTGTGTGTGTGGTTTTTTTTAATGTCAAGTGGTACCATCCAACCTGTGAAAACACACTCAAAGTCTTCTTTGCTTGAATTTACTGAACAAATTAAAATTATTATTTATTTATTAATTTTTTAGTTTACTTTAGTTTTACTCCAGAGCTTCCCAAAGTGTGGGGCCCGCCCCACGTATGGGGGCACGGTATGAAAAGGGGAAAAAAAAAACATGCTTGGACACTTGGCACAGGCGCCCACACAAACGCAAAGCAGGAGATGAAGCATCGCTGAATATGTTTCCAAACCAACTTCATTCTAAGCCAAAGACTAGAAAATATGGTGAAGCATATCTTCCCTTTGGTTTCACCTGCACAAGTGCCAAGGTAGGTCTCCCCTGCATAACTGCTTTTCCCTTCGTCGGGAGCAGCGCTGGGCTCTTCAAATCACGGACAAACAGTATCCCACATTCTTGATTTTTAGTTCACAAACACTTGTTGTAATGATTAAACTACTCCTGTCATTTTGGAGATGTTAGCTCTTTATACAGTAAAGTTACAGTGGGATACAAATAATATCAGACAGATCCTGCCACGATTTGTTCCCTCGGTTCAAACCACGACAAACAGTATCCCACAGCTGTTTATGTTTTTGAACCCATTTTGCACAGAGAGGCATTTATTGAAAAATGTATTGATAGCAATGTTGAATATTATTACACAGGAAAAAACAACTACACGTAAAATAATCACACCGTGACGCCTCTGCCTTTGTAAATGGAGGGACAGTAACTGCGTGTGTGTGTATGTAAGGGTGTAAAACCTGCAGATAGTCAGATTAACAGTAACAGTATTTTGTCTCTATCTGCAATTCATCTCATGTAAGCAATAACGTGGCGCACAGCATGACGTGAAAAAAGGCACATACCTTTGACGTTGCGTGACGAACTCTGTATTCCTCGTCCACACGTAAACGCAAAAAAGGAGTTTTAAAAAATCTCAGTTTTCGGTGATTTGAAACATCATTTACGTGTGGACGAAACAGCTGCGTTTTCAAAAATACCCGTGTAGGTGCGGACGTTAGCATAAAAGAGTTAGTAGTTTACTTTCTTACTACCTGTAATTTATTGCAGATTACTTGTGTTTGCTTAATTGTTTACTAAATCTTTGAGGTGTGAAATAAACCGCAATGGAGCAAAATATGGGTGTGTGTGGTTGGAGGATGTGTTTGTGCGTGCACGCGCCCCCCCGGGCGCGCGAACATTTTTCTTGTAAAACAAAGGGGGGCCCAGCAAAAAAAGTTTGGGAACCGCTGGTTTTACCTGATTCACTTGTGTTCTTTCAATACGACACTCCGTTTTGGCAGGCTAACGTCAGGACTCGGTTCAACTTTTTAAATAAAAATTAGGAGTTACTTCCACCCAAGGTTGAGTGGAGCTATTTGACATAACTTTTTAAAGTAAATCCAAAAACCTTTTTTTAGTGCACAATATTTTGTTGAAAGAACATAAATTACTCCAGTAAACTAAAAGAAAAAAATATTTGTTTGTTGAATCTAACTAAATAGTATTCTAAACCAGCCAATAGTGACAAAATAGAGATTTTTTGAGCTCATCCTTGAGCTTGTGTGCCTGTTTGTGTTTTATTGTTTTTGTGTGTGAAGTTTAAACTACTTTAATTTCTGGATTACTGAGTGGATTTATTATTTTAATATTGAGTTTGACTCCTTGTGATATTGTTGAATCTTTGATATCTAATTCCAATATAACATGATGTTCTTATAATAAGTTTCTGTTTTGGCTCATAATTTCTTTGTTTTCTCAGTATCCTGAGCTTTTATGTTATTTTTCTGGTTCCTGTCTAGTTTTCATGCCTCATTCTGTGATTTATTGTTGTGGTTGTTTCCTGAATTGTTTCTTCTTCTGTCTCACTCCTCTGCTTTACATCACTGGAGTAACACTGCTCCTTTGTCTGTGTTTTCATGTTAATTTGACTCATCTTTTCTCTCTGTTTAGTATTTTATGTTATTTTCTTTTTTCCCTCTTGTGTCCTGTGTTAGTTCTGTGTGTTTAATTTTACCCATGTCTTGTTCCTCTCCAGTCTGCATGTAATCAACTCTTTTTGTATATATTGTTAAAGCATTAGTTGTGTTGCTCCTGTGCAGCTCTGTGTTTTCTTGCTTATTGCTTGTCTTAATTAGCGATGTGTCGGTCGAGAACGAAACGGCTCTTAGAGCAGACTCTTTGAAGTGAACGACGCAAGCCGGGGTTTTCTTCTTTCTCTCACCCTCTCTCTCGCACTTTTTTTCCGCTTCACTCCGCACGCGAGCCTTGTGCTTTGCGCTGGGAAGAGGGGGGAGGGGCGGTAGTTACACTCGCCAGGCACAACAACGTCACATTAGAAAGGTGTAGTGATCATCCACAACTATTTTCAGTTGCGGAAGATAAAGGATTCAAAGTTTATTCATGCAGGCCCATATGACAGAGAATGTGCATCTTCTTTTTGTTTTCATATTTTTTCATATTTATATTTAATTGTGTTGTGGTTTGCAGTGTTTTGTGTTGTTTCACTTTAAATTTGTTTAAAAGGAAAAAGCTGAAAATTGAAATAGTTAAAAGTTGAAATGTAAATAGTTGGTTTTTGTATTGTATGATTTATTTATTACATTTTATGTGGAGTGAATAAATAAAAGAATATTTACGGTGGCCCCTAGAGACAAAGCACGTACAAACTCCAAAACACGTACGAACTCCAAAACACATAAAAACTCCATAGCACATACAAACTCCAAAACACGTACAAACCACAACAGAAATGCTCCAGGATGCTAGGGGGAGTGTTGAGCTTTTGTTACCTAGTGGCTACACAAGCCAGCAAGTACCAACGACCGGATTTGGTGTGTGGTAGTCTTGTCCTTTAGCGGGCGACCAGCGGCGGTACCAGTACGCTGCTGTAGGTGCCACAGGTTCTCTTGCTTGACCATCGATTATCTTCCACGCTTCTCGATCTAAGGCGATGGTTCTTACAGGTGTGTGGTAGTAACAGGTAAATAAACTTTTTTTTTTTATTATTTGAATATATATGAGTGCCTGTGTATAAATACACAAACAATACACATATGCTTTCAATTGTGTAATTTAAGTGATCTAGGTAGTGTTTTGGAAGTTCAGTTAACGCTAGAAATGTGCTTTGGAATTTGTACGTGCTTTGGACTTTTGTTTATAGCCAATATTAAAGACTCACCATTTGTTGTTGAAGTCAGCCTTCTATGTCCTACATTTGGATTCTGTGTCTATACTCTGTACACCTTGCTACAGTCAACCTGACTGACTGAGTCATTAACTGAGAAACTGTTGTCATTTGTATATGTATATATGTTATTCTTAGGACATGAAAAAAAAAATCAATCCTGTACATAGTACAGTCCTCCAAAATAGTACAAAGTATGGTTAGGGCCTATCAAGCTATAAGCTGCAGAACTAACCTGCTCGGAAGCAGGTTATATGGTAAATGGTAAATGGCCTGCATTTGTATAGCACTTTTCTAGTCCCTAAGGACCCCAAAGCGCTTCACACTACATTCAGTCATTCACCCATTCACACACACATTCATACACTGGCGATGGCAAGCTACAGTGTAGCCACAGGTGCCCTGGGGCGCACTGACAGAGGCGAGGCTGCCGGACACTGGCGCCACCGGGCCCTCTGGCCACCACCAGTAGCTCAGTAGCGTATAAAATCGCCGCTCACTGACCAATCAATTTTCCAGAAATTAGTTTCAGATGCATAGATAGCAAAAATTTTTAAAGTTGTTTTAAAAGCAACTGATATCATTGTCTGCAGCAACTGTGTCACTGCTGTATCATGTTATTAATGTCTTTATATTTTAAATAGTTTTCCTTTCGTTTGTGAAATCAGACACTTTGTTGATAAAACAAAAATCTGACCATGTTGCTAATGGTCATCTGGTTGGTCATATGCCACGTCTTTCATGTGAATGTGTGCATAGCTAGATTGGGAAACCTTGGGCTGACTGAGCTGATAACCACCTTCGTGTGACTGCTTAACACAATTGGCAGGGTAAGTGAAGCCAGGTATTGAATATCATGTGTACGCTGAACTTGTTTCATAGTACATGGCCGAGCTCTGGCACCACGATGCCCAGGTATCACATGATGAGTGCAGAGAAAAATTCAAGCACAAAAGATATCTGATACCTATAGAGACAGCAAAGAATGTAGCTTGCTAACACACTGTGCTATTTTAGCTTATTCAGCCTGGTTTATAATAATTTATTTCACTGCATAATATCGACAGAATAGGTCGATAAAATACACAAGATGGCACATGCACCTGCTCTTTTGTCCATTTAAGCCCACACAACCCATGTCTGTTTGTTATGGCACAGCGCTAGTTTGTTACTATGCATCAATGAGCATTAAAAATGTTGGAAAGCAGCAGTTTCACGTCATTTTCTTCTCAGTTCAGTACACAGTAGCCACTGTACCATGACAAACTCTTTGTCTGTACCCACACTGGGTGTGATCTATCATTTATTTCACCACCTCCTTTATGATTTTATCTAACAGGAATCACAATAGAAAGTGCTCTAAACATCTGGTGCATAATTGAAGAAACTAAGCTATGGTGCTTTAATAACATTTATAATTGTTCAAATAGTTGTGCTGTGGGACATTTTTGTAAGATTTCTGCTTGAGATATTACACAAGTTTGACCATTTTATTTTTTATTAATCAAAACAAAATCAGTAAACAATGACAAAAAAATAAAACATCCAGTGACATAGTCCTCTTACAGTGAATTCTAGGCTGTGTTCCCACAGACACTTAGAGATTACCCTTGAAAAGATGCAGTAGTTTTGCCAGCCTAAGCTCCTAATGCCAAGGTGTTCCAAAACCCCACAGGCCCAGATGGCAAACATTTTACATTTAGTCTTTAGGCTAAAGGTGGCAAATTGTCTTTTAGACTAAATGTGTTTTGGGAATCTTTGGTTTTACCTTTATGTACTTAGGACAGAAAACATTCAGTTTGGAGTCCAGTCTTTTAAGGCAGGTTTTATATGGGTTGAATAGGATAAAACCAGCATTTCAGCCAGTAGGGGGCACTGATAAGGCTCTTGAGCTTGATTCTTTGTACATCCATGCATGACTTTTCTTCTTAGCACAAGAAGGAGGCTGGGTTGGAATCACATTTATTTAAAGTGTAAAACTGTGGATGTTGTCAGCAGCTTTGATAATAGAATTTTAAGGGCTTGGCTTGGTTATATGTGACTTTAGCTTCTTTGGAAAACTTCTACATCTAGGGATGTGCAGATTGCAGAAAACATCAGAAAAGAACCTAATGCTTGAAATATTTTTTGGGGGTTTCTTGTTTGTTAGTTTTTAACAATTAGTCTAGATTTCATTTGTAAAAATATAGTTTTTTCTATGTTATACTGGAATTTGCTGATTGCAGATATTGCCAACTGAACACTTCAATCAGGTCTCTGACAATTTTGCAAACAATTTAAAGAAAGAAAGCACTGTAGCTGCATAAGTATTTGTAATATGGTAAGCCCATCACATACTTCTTATAAAGGTTTCACAGTGCTTAGGTGAAACAGGTCAAATCTATAAAACATTCCAAGGGTATAATCATGGATAACTCTAGGTTTACTTACACCTCTGTTTATGTAGTGTGCACAAAATCTTCATTGACATTATTGCCTATTGGCCTATTGGTAAGAGGAATGACTAAACAGGGAAAAACAATAGTGAAAAAGCAGAAAGGGGAAAATAATAACAATAAAGTTAAATGCGAAAGGTGAATAGGGTAAAATTGTTTTGTAATACTTTAAATGTTTTTCTATATTACATAAACATAATAAAATATGCATTCATATGCAACTGATAGATCACTCTCAGCTTACACTAATGCAGTCATCAATCCAAACATTAATCCAATAGATGAAATTACACAATTTGAAATAAATATGATCAGTCAGAGATCTTAGAAGTAAGAGAGTTATAGATCGTCACAGGCTGACAACTGATAAGTACATTATTTTGATGACATTTTGATTAGCTGATTCATAGACTTTGTGACCACCTCCTATGAAGCGCCATCAAACGAGCAATCTTCAAGATTAAACAGTTCTTCTCTGCAGACATGAGACCTTGATCCTATGTGTCATGTGATGCTAGTGTCTCCCAAGAAAGTGCTAATCCAGAGTGCAATACTGGGCATGAGGGCTTGTCTGGTTTTCTCTGGTCTAGGCTGCTTACCTCCCAATCCTCTTGGCTTGCCCCCATGTAACTGGCTGTAATCTGCCCAGCTCAGATAAAGCACTCTTGCTCCAGAGTCTGTCCCCAGCCTCAACATTAGCTGATAGCTCCAGACAAGAGGAAACCTGTCAATGCTCTTTGTAAACAAACGCTTGCTCATCCCGACGTCTTTCGATGTACAAGCTGTTGGATTTAAAATCAACTCAGTGGATGCCTTGAACTTTTGACTGCTGCCGTTTTGGGCAGGAAATATGTGTGTGTTCCTTTGTGTGTATATGTTTTGGGATGGGTTATTTGAACAAGAGTTTTTTCAGAGTCAAACTACGTCAGCGCTGTTTGCAGTTCTTGATTCAATTCAGTACAACTTCATTATGCAGTTTATTGCCTGAGAAGGATTATGAAAGCACGGCCTTGGACTTGCAGGCATTTCCATTTTGAATGGCCCTCTGTATTCCACCATGTGCTCGTGGTCACACATGCCACATGAAAAGCCAACTCTGACTCAGGATTTTAGAGTATCTTAGTGGTCTCTAGTGATTTAAAAACAGTGCCCCTTGGTCAACAGAAACCTTTACAAATCCATATATCTAAACATCCGTGGCTCTTTTGTCGATGTCACAGGACACTGTTGAATGAATGACAGCTTTATTTGTCGCAAGCAGGTTGCCCTGCAGCGAGTGGTAACCCCCCCCGACCTTACACACATAACACAGACATCACAGTTGTGAAGTGCTACAGGCAAATTGTACCTATGTTACCACTTTGTGTCAACAATGTGGCTTTTATTAAACTACCAGCAAATTTGCTCTTTTAGAATGCTATTACATGTTCTGTTTCTTATTATCCACTTCACTTAAAATGTCTCCATGTAAAAGATTAATTTACATCAGTTCATCAGTTACAAAAATATATGTATTTTTTTACTATTGGCATCAGATAGTAGCTAGTTTTACATTGACGTTGTCCCCTTCTAGGTCATCTCCTTGTGCACCGCTGCACCATGTTTCTCCAAACTGTTTCCTGGAAGTCCTTCCTCTATACCCCAATCCTAAGAAAATAAATAACGGTTGATATGGTACAAATCTTAATAACAAAAGAGTTAAAATGGGATTTGGTAGGTAGGGGAACCCTAAGGTCCAGTGTAATGGGGCAGTGCAGCAAAAAGAAGTAATCAGTCACACATACTGTCACATATACTGTGGTTAATACATAAGCAGATTTTACATCATGGCTTTATCATCATGACTTCCTGGCCACTATAAAATTATTATAAAGGCAGACTTTGGAAAGTGTTAATAAAGAAAACAATCACCTTAAAGTGGACATGACAGTATCACGGCAAAACGTGCAACAGACACGCCAGTCCACCATTTTATACTTTGCCTCTCCAAAGCATGAAATGGAGACGCATGCAAAGTTGCAGTAAGCTGCAGAACCAGCAGAGTGAGATATTTTATTTCAAACTAACATTGAAATAATCATCGGAATGCATTTAAACAGACATTATTCATATGTAAATACATATTAGCCAACTAGCTTTATCATTTCTGTCGATTAACGACCCAAGAATGTAAATCATACCTTTTTGTGCTCACTACTGACTTCCTGACTTTAAATATATTATCTCCCCCTGTTGGTAATGCAAATTCTGCATGTATATCCACTTCTCGATTTGGACCAGCCTGTCTATTACACACTTTGCTGTGGTTGTGTATTAATGTGTATTAAACCATGGAGCCCTACTTTAAAATACTCTAAGATTTAGCACTATCTGTGAAGGTTGATTTAAGAAATAAATATTTAGAGTTACAATTTTTAGAGCATGCGTAGCACCATCTTGTGCCAGTACAGAATGTGAGATCACTAAGTTGGTTGGTTGCTGCTAATAGTCTTGCATTAGCTAGTAACAGAATTGATAACTCAATAGAAAACAGGGAAACTAAAAGTAAAAAGCAGTCTCAGGGGTGTCACTTTTAAATCGCCCCTGGCTGTAGCAATAACTTTTATGTTAAAAAACTAATTTGTTTTACAATCAACTTTCACTCTCTGTCTCCTAAGCAGTAAGTTGTTCTTTATTGTTGGCTAGCTGCACTGTAATGGGAAAATTCTCCTGCTGACTGTAGTGTTAGAGTTTGTCGAGCAGTTTAATAAATGAGGACTATGTGCAAAAGAGCTTGTTTGAGTCAGGCTCACGATTGATTCACCACACAGACAAACTGTCCGACACTGTCTCCTCTGTGTGTGATTTTTGTTGTTAGGTTGAGTGGACAGACTGAGCAGTTCAATCAACTGGCAGATATATGTCTACAAGATGCGATCAGTGCTATTTTATGCAATAAAATAGTTTTTCTTCTCTTAAGCATATCCAACGAGTTTACTACTTATATATCACACAGGAAACTGAAGCATAACTGATAATCCTAGAACGCATGAGCATGTCCACAGGGAGATTTTTTTTGTTCTGTGGACATGCTCATCAAAAGGAGCGAGCTGAAGTGGTTTGCACATCTGATAAGGATGCCTCCTAGGTCTCCTGGTTGAGGTGTTCTGGGCATATCCCACTGAGAGGAGGCCCCAGGGCAGACTTAGGACAAACAGGAGAGATTACATCTCTTGACTGGCCTGGAAGTGTCTTGGTGTTATTCCCCTGGATAAGCAGAGGAGGAGGCTGAGGACAGTGAGTCTTGGCTTCTCTGCTTGGGTTTCTGCCCTCATGACCCTGCTCCTGATAGGTGAAAGAAAATGAATGGAGGGATGGATGGATAGATGAACATGCCACTGGATGGTAGGATTCCTGATCGTGCTTTAAGAAACTTAGTTATGTTTGGATGTGCTTGGGTAAAGAAAGTATTTTATGGCATAAAATGGTACTGATCACATCTAGTGGACATCTGCTCTGCTAGCTAATTGCCCCTCTCAGTTTACCCACCAGACGAAGAAAAAACACAGGAAGGACAGTATCAGACCACTTTTAAGTTTGAGTTTACCTTGATTTACTTAATCTCTCCCATATGGAAAAGATATATATAAATCTTATAAAGTTTGTATCTGTCTTGTGTGAAACTTGTATGAAAAGCATATAAGAGTGAAAACAGATATAAGATCCCTTGAAAAATTATATAATGAAACTTGTATGTTTTGGATACTTACTAAAACAATATATGAAAGTAATGAGAAAGTGGCCACTTTCATGAGTAAATCATGTAAGCCTTATATGATTTACTCATGAAAGTGGCCACTTTCATGAGTAATCACATATAAGTTTTTACTATTTCTTTTCCATATGGGCTGGCTCTTTTCACAGTGTGCTTTTTTTAAATTCTCTCTTCCTTTCATTAAACTCAACCAGTGGTGGCAGGCAGCCACTTCCTTCTTGGACTTTTCTTCCTGTTAAAAGGGGTTTTTCCTTCCCACTGTTGCCAAGTGATTGCTCAAAGTGATTGCTCATTTCATTGTTGGGGTTTTCTCTCTATTATTATAGGGCAGTGGCTATCAAACTGAGGCCCCCAGACCTCCAGGGGTATGCAAGGTGCAGATTGGGGGTCTGTGAAAACACATAGTGTTACCTGGCGCATAGTGGCACTTAAAAACATGTGCATCATCTGAGGTTGAGCTAATTAGCACAATGGACTAATATTTGTCCACTTCATCAAGTAATGAAGAAGCCAAACAACCTAAAATTAGAGAGTATGACAACAGTCCCCTCGAGTTTGGCTTTATCGAGAATGTTGATGGAAGACCAAAATGCATTGTGTGTCTTCAAGTGCTAGAAAATGAAGCAATGAAGCCAGCCAAGCTAAAGTGGCATCTCATCTCAAAGCATGAGGGTTATAAGGGGGTCCTTGGAAATATTTTACCCCCTGTATGGGGTCCCTGGCCCCTAAAAGTTTGAGAACCTCTGTTGTAGGGTCTTTACCTTACAATATAAAGCACCATGAAGCCACTTTAGTTTTATTTCTATAGAACTGAATTGAATTAAACACTTTCCATGGCGTTATTGGTTTTGTCACTAACTAGCTAACATAAACTAATGGGAATCTATTAGCAACCAAACAACCTAGTGACATCACATTCTGTACTGACCCAGATTCCTTCAAAAAGTCAGTCCATTTTTAACTGTATCCGGGAAGTGATTTGAATAGTTATTTGGAAGCATTATCTAGCTTGTCTTTGATTTCAGTGGTCAAGGGAACATACAAGTTACTTATACAAAATATCCTGTTAAATTTGATTTTTTTTTTAAGTTTTAATAAGGTTTGATAAGATTTAAAAATCCTTTCTCTTGGCACTATCAAGTTTTTAGCCTAATGTGTGAATACAATTAATTAATTTGAAATAGACATTTCTCGGTAAGCCATAACCAGATAACCTCACCAAGTTGATCCACTCTCCAGTTAAAAATTTTATATAAACAAGAGCACAGTGCAACTCCCAGTGAAGGGCAAGTTAAGATACTTTAGTATATTCATTTATTTGTGTCTATGTGAAGTCAAATGTTTTGAAAACCTCAAACAAAGAAAGTTTTTAACTGTCAAAAAATACCACGAACAGTTTACAGGCCACTCATAAAATATCTCAGACAAATCCATCTCAGTCAGACATATAGGGATTCACCCGTTTGCTTCTAAGGTGCTTGAATACAAACAAATACCACACAAAAAATGTGTATGGTAAACTCAGCAACCGTGGTAAAAGTGCATACCAGGTATTCTGGCTTCCTCACACAGTAAACTGAGTAAGAGTGAATGCTGTCTGTCTCTCTGTGTTGGCCCTATGCTGGACTGGCAGCTGAGATAGGCTCCAGCACCCTTGTGACCTAAACTGCATAAGAAGTTAAGGAAATGGGTGGATGGATGATTAGGCCTTGATTTAGTTTTAAAAAGAATGAATCCTTGCCTTCATATGGAAGAGGCAAGCGCAACGATAATCTTGTACAAGATTTATAGTTCTTTTATCTTAGGCTAATAAAGGTTAACGACTTGTTTTGTTTGTTCTTGTCTCTAAAGGAATAAAAGAGCTGGACCAATTGATTGTAGTGCTTTTTACCACACATATGTTCATCGGCGGATTTTTTGGATTCATACTGGATAACACCATTCCAGGTGAATGACAGAATACTTGTGTTAAAGACAATCAATTATAAAGTAAGCTCTATCATCTAACCTCATCCCATCTTTTTCAGGTACTGACAAAGAGAGAGGTATCAAGAGCTGGCAGGACAAGGTGCAAGATGGAAGCAAAAACATGCATGACCAGTCATGCTATGATATACCTTTCTGCAACAAGGTTTTGAAAAGGTTTAGATGTTTCCAGTGCCTCCCCTTCCTCCCTTCTTACAAGACCACCCAGTAGGAGGCAACCATGTAATGATGTGGTAGCTCAGTGTGCAACATTAATGTTGGCCTGTTAGCCCCATTAGAACAAAGAAGTCTTAATTGGATGGAATATTTTCAATGACAAAATAAGTGTACATGACACTTGCCTTATTTCTTCAGTGCTATTACGGTTCATTTTAAACCTCACTGCTGACTAGGGATGGGTACCGGTATCCGGTGCCATGATGGCACCGGTTCTGACATAAACGGTAGTAACCAGACCGAAAAGCAGCGCACATTTCGGTGCTTTATTTCGGTGCTTTTTTTTCCTGAGCTGTGATACACTTTAGATTCTAGCCAATCATTTTACATTTCCGAGGATAGTAGGCGGGTCCAGGTACGTACGTTCTTTTAGAGCAGAGCTACGGATTAAAAATGCCCAAGGAAGACCGGTCAAATGTATGGCTGTACTTCACAGCAAAATATGCAAACTCAGCAGCCTGCAACAAGTGCTTTAAGCTGATACTGTGATACTGTCAAAGGAAGTAACACCTCAAATCCGATGAAACACCTGGCGACGCATAGCGTTTTTTTTAAAAGCCGAGAAATGCGCCGTATTTGATAGCTTGCTGCGAGACCTCACACCGTGCACATCTACTGCGGGTGGGTTGCCAGTTATCGGACCCGGAGCAACATCCCCCAAAAACCCGAAGAATAGAGTCCTGGCCCCTAGCCCTGCCAGTGTAGCAGAAATGATGACGGATGATGATGGCAGCAGCAGCCTTCTTCTCTGTGTGAGTAGCGTAATGTTGTTCGTGTGTAATTTACGTTGAGTAGGCTAACCACGTTATTACATTAATGCATGTAAGGTGAACTAGCAAACATCATCATAGCTACATGCGGCTGTCTTCTTGTTTGATGGCAGATACTCCCTTCACCCTGGCCAAAAAGGCTAAAATGACCAAAGAAAAAGTGGAAAACAGCTAAACATGAGAGGTTTTTGGATAAAGTTTGTGTTTTTTCCATTGTTTAAGCACTGCTTCCAGCCAAGAGTGATACCATATATGCCCCATAGCTGCAGAAAAGGCTAACATTGTTATCTTTTTACAAAAAAACAGCTGAACATGAGAGGTTTTTGGACAAAGTTGGTGTTCTCCATTCTTTAAGCACCGGTTTGAGTACCGTTTAAGCACCAGCACCATTTCAAAAGTACCGGTTTGGCACCGGTATCGGATAAAACCTAAACGATACCCATCCCTACTGCTGACAGTGTTTTCACAGTGTCACCTTTCTGCTGCAGTTTCAGTTCCCCATTTCTGTTGATCTGGTTAATTATTTCTAAACAGTTGAATCTTTGAAACAAATAGAAGTGTTTCACATTACAGAATTTCACATTCACATTACAGTGTACATTGGCATCAATAGGCAGAGGTCAAGCTGCTGCGGCTTTAAACTGTCATCGTGCTTCTGAAACTAGATTTTAGACTGAAAACCCAGTGGAGACATAAAGGCGCTGATTCTTTAACATTATTAATAAAATTAGTTTAATCTCACTTACCGAAAACAAACACTGACACAATATTTGTGCTAATTGGTTACTAGTTTGTTTTTATATTATGTTTAATTAATTAATTATATGGATGGTTGCAATTAAAGTAGCAATTTATAGGTAGTGCATTTATAAACATTAGGATGGGGTTTTTTTTTCAATATCGTTGATGTTTGTGTCCTGCTTCATTTTCACTGTTTCAATTTGTTTGAACTTGTTGACACAGGTTGTATTAAAATGTGACGAGTTGAGATTGAGGTTGTTGCTTATTAATGTTTTTTATATTAGTGATTATTTTATAGCTTTTTAAGAGTAAACAGTTAATTACAATGATCACGAAGGAACAAGACCCACAAGCAGGACACCCAAAAATCCAGATCTTTAATCCAGAAAGCTGTACACAGGAAGGCAGAGGAGGCAAACAAATCCAAATATGGCAAAAGTAAAGTCCAAAAAACAATCCAGATGTTCAGACACACAACAAACAAGGAGCAACAAGGGAAAAATTGTGGGCATACAAACAACATACTAGAAATACTAAAATGTTTGCAATGTTTGACCAAATCATGGTAATGGCAACTTTAGTTATGTAGCAGATTTCATCATACTCAAATTCAATCTGCTTATTACAGAGAGTAAAAATAAACACAAATCTATATAGGTTTATAATGACAGCTGAAAAATAAATCTTATAATAGTTAAAACAGCTAACATACACATGCACACACACTCACAGACACTCAGCTTTTGACTTATTGAGTCGTTTTTTGAATGCAGGCACAGCTGTAACTTACCTCAGGTCAGAGGGCAACTTGTTACAAATATAGGAGCACAGTAACAGAAACCACCCTCATGACATGTAGCTCTAATTTGGGGGACACCTGATGTTGTTTAACTGGGTTGCAGACAGTGAGCAGTAAGGCAGCGAACGTTTAGTTCATAAAGTTTAAAATTAACTTTTTGAACTGGGAGCCAATGAAGTAGTTAAGCACTTCAGCACATGTTCAAATTTCCATGTACGTGTAACGACTCTGGCAGCAGACCTTATTATCAAAACTGTGATCACTGTTCAAAATGATGCCAAGGTTTCTGACTTCTTTGCTGTGTTTCAGAGGCAGGGAAGATAAATGTGAACTGACTACAAATAATTCTGTTCTAAAAAAAATTCTATGAAGTTTCTAGACATCCAGAGTAAATGTCATCAGTGCAGCTTATTAGTTTGTTAAAAAAAAAAGAAAAGGTTAGATCATGTTAGGAAAAGGGTTCAGGTTAGGTGAAGCAGTGTCATGTGAATAAGAATGATGGGATATATTGAGATTTTTTATGACAGCACCAAGCAGGACCATGTGAAGGTTAACGTGTAACAGACCGGTGATAAAGCCAAAGGAAAAACCTTTGAATTTTTATTTGAGCAGTTCCAAAGCTACGAATTAAAACACAAAAACGTTTGCACTTTTGGTATGATGAGTACCAGTGAAGAACATGACCTGACCAACTCTTAAACCAATTGACTTGTGAGCTGAATAAAAGGTCTGCAGCATTTTATTTCTGCCATCTTTACCTTTCCTTTGTTTCTTCCAGGAACTTTAGGTGGATTATGTATATCTACATTTCTGGCAAAATCAATATAATTAATTATTTGAGAAATTGCATCAGAGAAATTATGCAGCATTTAATCATGTGATGACAGTACTTGTAATGTGTGCTTTGAAAGTTCGCTGATAAATATGTCACCTGTGATGCCATTGATGTAATGCTCGTTAATTAATCGGTTGGTATTTGTTTTGACAAGACAAATAAAACACACAATAATGATTCGAGAGAGCAACATTTTGAACATTTGTAAATGTGACATCAAGGCGTCTGGAAACAATTAGATCAAGTGTGTGACCTTTTGTATGAATGGGTCCATTCACATGCTATTTAAAGTCAAAACATTCTAATAAAGGGATTGTCTGTTTTATATCACTTTTCATTGTTGCTGTTGTCAGTGTGAATATTTATATCCCCTGAACTAATGATACATCAAATTATGTCAATTAGGGCAATTTATGTTGTATATTTGGAAAGAAATCCATCAATTTCCTCTGAACCATGTCTAAGGTTAGGGGGATGATATTTAGTGACGAATACAGCAGAATATAGAATTAATTAATAAACCTGAATATTCAAAATCTTGAAAATGGCACAGATTAACAGTTAAAGATTCCAGTACTCCTCCTGTGCAATATTCAATATGCACAACTAATTGTGAGTTAGTGGTTGATATTTTAATCGGCGCCAGGGACAGAGAGACATCCAGTACTCACCAACTACAAAGGTCAGAGTAGGATTATAAGAATTAATGTGTAAACAGAAATATTTATTTTTTTATCCCAGATAAAAGTCAACTTCCCTCATGTAGAGTCCATTGGCAGTTGGCAGGACTTTACTGCCAGTGACTAGAGTTAACAGCAATAATTGCACAGCATCTACTTTTTAATAAAATATGCTACATTATTTTTTTAAATGCTAAAAAAGACATTAAACATGTTATGCTAAAATGTTAAAAACAAAGAAAATGGGTTGAACTTGCATATGTGTAGCAGCATTTACAGTAACCTTTTACATGCATGTCTGTCTCACAGCATGCTGCCCAGTTACAGAGACAGGGTAACTGCTGAGGCAAAGGTTAATTGCTTTAAGATAAACATGGGGAGCTTCTAGAGCCAATGGTTAAGGCAGGTTTATGCAGCATAAGAGACTCCCATCAGGGTCTCACAGTATAAACATGTGCTTAAATGCTTAAATCTTTTTCTTAGTGGATTCAAACATAAAGCCTGAGTACTTACAGTATGTGTCTGCACTTCTTTTTGGCTCTCGAGGGAGGCGGACGCACTTTTTCTCCTCTCCTCTCCCTTATCTTTCCTGCTTAGCTCTTATGTCCTTGTCTAGTCTCGTGTTTTTTTGTATTACTTTCCCTGGAACACTCTCTCACAGTCTGTTTCTAAAACCTAAAGAGAATTATGGATTTGATCAACTGGTCTCTGAATGCTATTGACACACTTTACCCTTTTGTGTTACACATTTCGATGTTTTTTTCCTCGCTACCTAGCCTGACCTGTCTCCCCAATGTGATGTTTGTGTATTGTATGTACGGTCGGCAAGGTCTGTCATCTCGGTTGTGGGCAAAAGACCTGCAACTGACAAATAAAGGCTATCTCATCTCATCTCATCTCTCATCTCATGTTTTGGTATTTCTGAATTCTTTGAATTTTATTTTTGACTGATGTTTTGCCTTCACCCCTCCCTGGTCTGAACAGGAATCTTTGAAATCTCTTCCTCTTTCAGAAATACAACCTATGATACATTCTACAGTAAGGACTAGCATTGCATCGTTTTCTCGTGTTGTTTAAGACATTTTTGGAGATCTGACATTTTGTGTGATGTTTAATATTTCTGATCAGGCGCATTACAAAAAATATCCATAGCACTCAGTAAAATGAATGAAATTCCAAAAAGCAGACACTCATTATCCAGCTCCAAGCACTATGAACAGAGAATAGGGATGAATGACAGTTACTAGTGTAGGATCAATTAAAGGGAGCTCATGGTGTGCAATTTGTCACTTCTTTCAGAACATTGGTATCTAAGGCTACGTCCACATTAGCCCGGATAGATTTGAAAATGTGTTTTCGTTTTCAGTCATTTTCACAGAGTTGTGCGTCCACATTGCAATGGCCGAAAACGCTTATGTTCCAGTACTGCGCATGCGTGAAACGCAAGAAGATTCGACCTGCCTCATTTCTGTCTGCCTTTTATTTGCTTTCCGGCTCTTTGAAATGTTGCGGCAGAATGTCGAGGAAAAGCACCAAGTATTTTTTTGTTTTTTGCTGCTGCAAGTAACACAAAAGTACAAAGTTGCACAAGTGAGTGAGAATTAAAGAATTTGAATAAAAGCTTTCTAGAGCATGTACAAACTGATATTAATCTTTAATAGGGCTGTCAAAATTGAGAGCAAACAAAACGACTGCTGTATGATGCCCTCCGCCATCTTAGTTTAATTGGTCACATGACTGCAACACATGACTAAAATGTGTCATCGTTTTCAAAAAGTCTCAGTTTTTGCTGTCCACAGTGCGAAAGCACTGTTTTCAAATATATGCGTTTTCTGCGTTTTCCTTCAGCGAAAACGCCATCTCAGTGTGGACGGGAGGTCAAAACGGAGAGAAGACGATGCCTTTTTAAACAAAAAAGCATTAGTGTGGACGTAGCCTAAGACAGGTGTTAAAAGTAGTGTAACATGTTTTACCAACAGCTTCAGTGGCATAGCAAGTGCAAATCAGGTCACACACTGTGAGTACCATATGTAAAAGCCATGTGGCTAGCAAAAGTGCCAAGTTTGTCAGCAAGTCACCTGGTCAAGGAATAAGCCAGTGGCACAGATAGATATTTAAAATGGTGGTCTACCCTTGCAGCTACACTGGCGCAAAGCTAACATGATTACCAAATCCTAATCAGGATTGAATTGAATTGACAGATGTGAGCATTCATTATGTGAAGAGACACCTTCAGCCACAATGTTCCAAACGTGAGGCATTACAGAAAGTCTGTCAGGGTATTACCTGCCCCAGGGTTTATCAACCCTTGGAAACGTGACCTGCCTTGAATGCATGCCATCTCTGAGCTCAAAGGTCTCCTAAATGCAGGAGAATAGTAAACTAAGCCTGTCTACTCTATGCAAGCTTGCATTAGTAGTAGGGTCATTAAGAAAGTGAGATACAGGTGCTAGTTTGTGGGTTTAAATTTTTTTTTTAATGTAGGGAGGGGAGGGTGTGTGTTTTGCTTGAATCCCACCATGGAAGTTAAAAAAAAAGTTGTAAAGTAAGTAAGAAATGTACCAGTAAAAAGTACCAAATTCTAAACTTTTTTTTTTACAAATAATTTTGTTTTATTAGGTCCTAAAATTAAGAACATTCAGAACAGAGATTTTTAAGAATAGTTTATTTCAAACAAAAGAAAAAAAGAGAGAAAAATAACAAAGGCTGCATGAATATGTCTACACAATGTTTATGTTCAAAAACGAGTAGGATGAACTTTACTCTTTTTTTGTTCGTACCCCCAAGTTAACTACACAGACCAAAGGAAATTAATCTGCAAATATAACCAAGACCAACAGATCATGGCTTAGGGCAAAAGATGGTGCAGGTTAGTTTCTCCTTAGTTAAGCTACTTTATACAGCTTTACTCTAAGGTACACCATACTGAACTAATCCAATGGAGGCCAGAAGATTGGAAGCCATTATTTATTAGTTTTCCCTGAGCCTTAGTGATTTTGCAAAGACTGCAACTGGTCATTATTAATAACATGCTTGTTTCTATGTCACCCATGCACCATGCCTCGCTAATTTATTTACATGTTTTTTTATTTCACTCCCAGCACAGTAAAACATACTCGTGTTTACTTGGAGTGTTTACATAATTGCATTAAGCCCCTAAAAACTAAAAGATAAAGCACTAAATATAATGTAATATTAGAATAAATGCATGTTTTCTTATGGCTATAATGTAAAAGACATGAAAAATAAAATGCTCATTAAAATTTCGATTCTGAAGTTTTGATGTTCTGTCATTTCCTGTTTAATCTGGGAACTACTTACCTTATTTTATTCCTGTCAGCTCTACTTCCGCACTTTGTTCTATTTCCGAAAGTTTTCTGCCACAACGATGTCTAGTCAGACAATCCTCGCTTCAGTATATATTCAACCCTTTGACCTTCTTCCAGCTGCCAGGTTGCCTTGTTACTCTTTACAGGTAACCTGTCCATCCAGTTTTGCATCTTTTTGTTTTTGTAGTTTGATTTTGTTTTCCCTTCAGATGTAGTTTTTATTTGTGTATTTTTTATTTGTTGCTCATGTTTCACTTGTATGACCATTGTATGATTTGTTGCCTGACAATAAAGATCTGGATTGTGGATTTTAATTGGCCTCTAATATCCTGTGTTTAAGTGCTCCACTCATGCTGAAATCATTTTTAATAGAAGTCAACAGGTAACCTGATCCTGGTCCTGGTAGAGAGATATTCAAAAAACGAATTATAGCAATGATTCATTATATTACAACTCGACTAAATTTATTAGACATTAGTAATCATATGTAGAGAATCAAAGTGGTCCATTGTCTTGACAAGCATCAGTATATTGGCTTATATTCCAGCTTTAAAATCGTTCCCTAAAACTTGTCCTTAGAATTGGTTAAGGATACAAGTTCTGATAAATTAAATAAATAAGAACCACCTTTACCTGTTAATCAATAGTTTTTGTTGATTTAGGTAGGTGTACTTTTTTGAGCATTCAGTTAGTATTAGATATGAAGTTAGATAACTATCTCAAGCAAATCAACATGAGTAACCTATATTTGGCTTGCAGGTAACCTACATTTACTGTATATTTGTTATATCGCATACATTAGTAAAAACTGCACTTGTAATGCTTGCCATTTTTCCTAGAAGATCATTTTAAATAAAAAAAAGGGCATTTCTCTCTTTTTCCATCACATTCCAAAGCGATGTGGAAAATAACAAAGTGATTGTCAGTTGCAATGTTGATGTTGGACGTAATTATGATAATACAGGAGCAACACCAACCCAGAGATATCAGATGCAGCAACCAGATGTCCCTTTTTCATAAAATCCTAGACAGAATCCATACAATAACATGTACCACTGGCATTGTTGTTGTTGCCAAGCAGTAGACGTTACAGGAAAAAAGAATGATCTAAGTTTTTTCAAGAACGCTTTTTCCCTTGACAGGGAATTTGCAAAATATTTTGGTATATTAAATTTCTGATGGCTGATACTGCTGAGCTCAACAGCATGGTATTAGATGAATGTAAATACAAACAGAGCCCCTTTCTGAGAAAAGTAACAAATGTAAACCTTCTTATTCCTTAACCATCATTAAAGTAATGTAAAGACATTATCTTATTTATTGTTAAATAATTTCATATGTGTTTTACTGCAAAGGACTACCTTCATATGTTTCCTGGCAATGTGGTCTTGCCCATTTACAGTTGTCTCCTACCTCCGTGTATTTACTCCTTTGTCAATTCCCAAATTGCTTATGCATAATTCCTCTCCTCTAATTCTCTCCTTGTGTTTAGTCCATCCTGCTAACTGTGTGAGTGCAGGAGGCAAGGAAGGGGCACAAAGAGAAAGGAGCAGAGGCATCAGACATTTAATGAAGTAAGACAAACTTTCACACTTGATTTCTGAGTGATGTCAGTAAAATTTAAGCTTTGACACTTTTTACACAGTTTTACATAAATAATTTAGCCTACAGATGATCTCGTTTGTAACAGTGGTCATGACATATAATTTTTTTTCTATGTAAGGTCATTTTTAACTAAATGTGACAAGTTAATGTAACTTCTTATAAAACACATAAAAAAATTGTGAAGAAAAAGTAACCATCTTAAAATTAACAGAGACAGAGACAGAGATACACATGAATTAAAATTAATTCATGTGTATCTCTGTCTTTTTGTTTCCTATACCAGCAAGGCAATGGTATGCACTCTTACCAGCGATTTTTATTGGTACACCACCACAGTGGTGATTGAGGGGCAGATTTTTATGTTTAATTCAAGGCTTTAATAAAAAACAATGCAATAACTGTTTCAGAATTACAGACATTTTTATACACAGTCCTCCATTTTCAGAGTCACAAATATAATTGGACAGACTAACATAACTGAAGTACAAGGGTTATTTCCAATACTGGGAAGAAAATGATTTGTTGTCAGTTTAAGTTTAAAACCCGTGGACATTAACTTGTCAGTTTGCTTTGGATCATTTCCTATTCCTGTGAGGTGTTGACTAATCGGTTTTACCTCTGGCTGAATCTAAGCAAAGAACATAAATTCATCCTTCGATCCTGTTCTTCCTCTCTCTTAAATCATTGAAGGCGTCTTCATTGCAGAATTTGACAATGATACTACCTCCAGAGTGTTCTTGATTTGATTTCATGTTGTGAATGCATTTTATTTTTTATTTATGATGATTTTCATCAGTTGTCTTTTGTGATCTTTCAGGTCTTTTGGTTTCGCTGAACTGGCCAGCAGTTCAATCCTTTTTCTTAAGTAAGAATGTTGACATGGTCACTGCTGTGTATAAAAATAGCTGTAATTGGTAAATAGTTAATGCATTAGTTTTAGCAAATTCCTTAATTTAAAACTGAAAGTCTGCCCTTCAGTCATCAGTCTTCATTGTTTGATTTAAAAGCCCCCTGTGTTAGTGTACCGAAGCGAAACTACAAAAAAAATGGGTTAGGGTAAGTCAGCAGTTAACCCAGAAAGCTAAGATTTGTAAGTCCACAACTTTTTTATCCACAACTTGGGGTGACCGTGGCTCAGGGGGTTGGGAAGCTCATTTGTAATTGAAAGGTTCCCAGTTCGATCCCCGTCCTGGTTTTGTGTCCTTGGGCAAGACACTTCACCTACCACCTACCGGCTTTGGCCTGAGGGGCCGATGGCGCGATATGGCAGCCTTGCTTCTGTCAGTCTGCCCCAGGGCAGCTGTGGCTACAACTGTAGCTTGCCTCCACCAGTGTGTGAATGAATAGTGGAATTGTAAAGTGCTTTGGGTGCCTTATTATTATTTGAAACAAACCAAAAGAGACAGCTTTTTACCACACTTTTCAATTCTTAGTTACTTAGAGCACTTTGAAGGACACTAAAACATTCATACATTCATACAGTGCAGGGTTTTGTATGACATACAGTCTGTGCAGCCCCCTGAGGCGAATTTGTGATGGGTTTTTACACCTTTACACCTTCTGCAGTTTTGATGTTTTTTTTGTTTTTTTTTTTTTGTGTGTGTGTGTGTGTGTGTGTGTGTGTGTGTGTGTGTGTGTGTGTGTGTGTTTGTGTGTGTGACTCTCCATTGATCATCCACAGTCTCTGAATTTGATTGAGTTTTCTTCTCATTTTGATCGTCAACATATTCTATCACTATTAATCATAACCAGAAAACGGCTGAAAATGTTTTAGCTTTTGAAGGGATCAAAAATGAAGGCCAGATTCATTAATCATTTAAACCAATTTTAGGCCTCATAAAGTGATCTACTTTATCTAATCACTCCTGGCTCCAGAGAACTGAAATGCCTATAATGCCTTCAATTTAACCGCTACTTTGCTCTGCATCACATGCTGATCTGTCTGGCAGACTGACTACAAGGCATCAGATATGGATGCTGTTCCAAGAAATTTTTCTAAGGAATTATTTTTGTTGTGGAATTCTTGACAAGGGAGAGAGAGAGAACATTTGAATTAATTCTTCAGAAGGAATGTGGTAGTAATTGATTTTCCCAATGGGATCCTTTATGACGTCCATGTTTATGATAGAAACTATGTTTCACACTGAATATGTAGTCCACCTTCTTAATTAAAACAACATTCTGAAACTATACAATCACTGATGATGCATAATCAGGATCATGACTATAGTGTCACTGGTAAGCAAGTGTTCAACTCCTCAATATATCAATTTTCCTGGCCACTTATCCAGCGAACTCCAAATAACATCAATTAGCACAAAGGGACAAGACATAACTTTTTGTTTCATCAAACTGTGTTACTTAGAATACTTAGATTTCTCTTTTTTTATATCAGAGACCAGCCTGCTGGCATTTTCTGTTGCTCACACTGATATTTCCACATAGATTTAGCAACACTCTGGATAACAACATTGCATTTAATATAACACACTAAAAAGGCTTATCAACAGTGTGAGAATGATCATCGAACAAAAGAAATGCCTTCTGGTGTATCATTCTTCTAACAGTGTGGACCGTCTGATCACCACACACTCAAGAATCAAGCTCTGCGACAGCCGGTTAGAATCGGATGATCCCTTTTTGGAAATGGTCCAACACTGGGTCATCGAGTTTGAAGCTCTTAGGAAGTAGAAAGTGATAATGATGGCATGCACTTTGCCACTAGTAGAGTTTCAGACCCAAAACATTATTATATAGAATAAAAATACAAAAATGTACAAATACAACAGCAAAAGCACCACCACCAATAATAATAATAATAATAATAATAATAATAACAGTGATAATAATAATAATAATGCTCAGCTGCATTTGATTGATGTCATGCACAAAAGCATGATATCACAGCTTCCTTCCAGGTGCTTATCCTGGAAATGGTTCTCACTGAGTCTTAGCAAGGTTCTGCAAAACACTTTGTTTCTAACACATGGACTTATACACAAGTGTCAGCACTTGTGGCATTCAGGGCCCAAAGCAGTCCTGGGGAGCAACCTTATCTAGAATTTCCAAATAGTGGACAAAGTGCTCTACAACCCGAGTCGCAATTGCTTCCAATCCAGCTTTTGACTCAGAGTGATTAAACAGCATTTTGTTATGGTCAGTTAATTAATTTGAAACTTCTTTTATGTGAATTAACTTCCCTTGTTGCCCAGATACCCCATTATCAAATTTGCATTTGTTTACTGTATATGAACGGCTACGGTCAATTTTCCAAACTAGTTTCATTCCTTGGGGCAACTAGTCATTTAAAGTTATGTAAATTCAGCATTCTGATTTATGCATTGCACTGCATAAATCACCAAAAGGGAAATGTGGTTACGATATGTGGTCATAGCCAATAACATATCATGACAATCTTTTGGGGAAAGTAAACACCACGAAACTGATTTTCTCACAGTCTCAGTTATTACAATTAGTTATCTGCATTCAGTCTTAGCTTCCAAAAATGTGTGTGTGTGTGTGTGTGTGTGTGTGTGTGTGTGTGTGTGTGTGTGTGTGTGTGTGTTTTACAGCAGCCTGCTGTTAGGGAAGTAAGTTACTCTCAGGAAGTTATGGGCATAGAGGCAGAGCCAGTGATGGTGTGTGGTAGCCATGGTCACCGCAGACTGAAGCGTGGCCATTCCTAATGACATAAGAGTAATCAACCAAATGCATTGACGATTTAGTCTATGGTGATTTCTCATACTGAAATAAATTAACAAAAAATCGAATAATTCAATAAATCAACCTTTTTCATTGTCATACTTTAGGACTCCCGTTTAAAAACCTTCCAGTTTACTGCCTTATGAAGATGATTTAGAGAACGCCTTATGCTGAGCACTTATTGGCTACTTTTCTCTCACTCTTTGCCTCATCTTCCTAAACTATTTCCGCCATATGATCATGGATACAGGGTCATCTTATGCAGATCAAATAAAGGTTTCAGTAAGAATGAATATCATTTTGTAACTACACGTTTACTATCCTATAAAGTCTGACATCCTTTAACAAAATACCTTAGTACCTCCAGCAGCTGGGAGCTCCCACTTGAGCTCTCAGCTGCCTGTCAGACCCAGTTAACGTTTTCTATTTTCTTAGAAATGTGATTATGCCTCCTCTCAACGTAGGTTTTTAGTGGTAAAACCTTGTTGGATTTAGACAAAAAAGCTAAATCAGGATTATTTCCACTTTATCAGTAAAAGACAATACAAGATAATACTGCAGAACACTCATGCTAACACGATCCAATGCAAAATGTTTTTTATAAAATTATTTTAAAGAAGTCATAACTTAAACCAGACAAAACAAATCTGTATGCAATCCCAGCTCAGACTTTAAATACCTAAAATCAAAGGTGGTGACTTTAACCTGCATGGACTCATCATTTAAACGGATCGGAATTGAAAAGTTCATGACCTTAAGGTTCAAGATCTCAATAAATTAGCTACAGTGGATGAAACATACCCCATCTGCCCTGTTGCATTTACCATAATCCCTCTGCAGAACTGATCTAAGGATAATGTCTGAGTGTCAAATGGTAGTTTCATACATGGCCTAAATATATATATATATATATATATATGTATTTATTTGTGGTAAATCTATGCAAAAATAAAATATGAGGATAGCCCACTTGATGTTATCTATTGGTTTATGGCCTTGTTTACAACATTGCAATCTTGTTCAGCTTAAGCAAAGATTAGCGACGTTTTTTTGCAAAGAGAAAGCAAACGTTGATTCTGTTTTTTGTTAATATTTTTGGTAATTTTGGACTTTTGTGTAAGCCAAAATAAGGGCTTGTTCATCTTTTCATTGTTGGGTTCTCACTTCCAGAATTTTGGGTCCTCTCTACAATAAACAGTTCTGACAGAAAGAAATGTTTTTAATTGTTTTACATTTTTTTCACTGGCAATACTATTAGACATGTGTTTATATTTATGTACATAACATCCACCCAGAAAAAACAAATCAGCTAGTAAAACTTGACACATGTATTAAAAGCAAACAAGCCTGGATTATCTTTAAAGTCTTCCTAAAATCAAAACAAAATCATTTCATTTTGACCCAAAAACTCAGAAACACTAACCTTAACAAAAAAGTTCTCTTTTTTCTTTACTCTCACCTCCATATGCTCAATTTGCATACCATAATACTGATTATTCAGAACTAACTGGTTATGGTTAATTCTGTCATGGTCCCACTGGGCCCTCTTTATTTTCTCTTTCCTCTTTTCTTTCCCGTTTCCTCTTTTCTCTCTCTATCCTGCTATTATTCTTGCTCTCAGGTGGAGTTTGGGCTGTAGCTGGTTATACACAAATAATACATAACACAACAAACTACAGATGCTTTTTCCTGTCACTGTGATAAAGAATTGAATCTGGATAATATTACACTGCTGCGCTGGAAGAAAACAATCTAACAGACACTTTTTTTCCACAGCATCAATAATTATACTGTGTGTAATCTTTCTAAAACTCATGAGAACCAGCTCTTTTTTGGAGTTTGCCAAAATGTATTCATTCAGTCACCGTACATGTTAAAGATTTGGCACTGATCCCGAGTTGGACCTGATATAAGAAGTAGGAAATAAGTACAAATACTGTATTACTGTACTTTAGTAGAATTTTGCATGCTTTCCTTAAACGTTTATGTTTATGATAACAATTTTTTTATTTTTACTACTAACACTTTCTATTGTTTATATTTTTAAAAGTAATGCTTTTTTAAGTGGCAGGCAGTTTCAACTGTAATGTTCGTAATAGCTCATTAAATATCAGCGAACACACAAAAATTCTGTGCAGTTTGTCACACAGTTTAACTGCTGTAGCTTAATATAGCACCATAGCCTAGCATAACATAGCATTAGCAAGCTGCTGTGTTACATAGGGAGAGAAAAGAACGTGTGATAACTTCACTCGGAGATTTAAGAGTTTTTTTCTTTTACAACATACGTGTCCAAGTGAAGTGTTAGACGTAGTGTAACAAATATTATTTATGTCACAAATGTGTGTACTTTTGCCAACTCTGCATGTTGTTGCCTTAAGATAGTGTGGTTTATTTTTGTGCAGTTAATCCTGTTGCTCTACTACCACATGAGCAGTTCCACTTCCTGCTGAGAAGAGAAAGTAGGTTATAATCCAACATAAGTAAACTGTATTTGAGTGTAATGTAACCATTTTAAACTGTATTTTCTAAGGCACAATATTAAAATGTACAAAATGTATCAAATCTTATTGACTTTTAAGGGTCTAAGACAGGGAACAAAATTAGGGACAACTTCTGTTGAAAAGCAAAAGCTCTGCAACGATTTTGCTTCCTTGAGACAGCCTACAGTGTTGTATACTTTATTACCAGCTCCTTTTGAGGATTAAGAAAATCCTAATTGACTGTCTGCAGCCCTAGTTTCAGTTTAGCTGTGTGTGTGTGTGTGTGTGTGTGTGTGTGTGTGTGTGTGTGTGTGTGTGTGTACTTGTTTTCGTGACATCTTAGGACAATTTTATGATAACACACTCACAAAATGAGGACGCTCAGAAAAATGAGGACATTTTTGAGGTCCTCATTTTTCTGAGCCTTCTAAAGTGTTCTAGAGGCTCCCAACATGCTCCCAAACCAAAAATCTCGAAAGTCCTGAAACATCACAATTTTATGAAAAAGTGTGTTTAAGTGTGTTTAGCGTTTTTGCTCACTTTCAGTTTCACGCCCTACTGGCCAGTTTTGGAACTTAACACACTTTAAACACACTTTCAGTGACGTCACTCTGCGAGTCCTCATATTGTAGGTGTGTCAGACACAATAACACATTTGACCCAGGTTATACCCTTCTGGGGCTTAGCGGACACATGCGTGGACAGCACCTTTTAGCTCTTATGTCCACAGTCGTATTCAATGTTGAAATGGAGGTGAACTTTATTTGAATCATTCGTGGAATAATAACAGATGAATTTTGAGGCTTCTGAAAATTGTTTGTTCAAACCTTGCCAATTAAACAATCATTCTAACACGCATCAAAAACTTTTCACATTTTTATACATATTAAGGTGAGCTATAAGCAAGGGTAACAACAGTTAAATCAGGCAAATCTTGACAAAAATGAAGGTCTTTAGATTCAGTTATCAGTGCCTGCACTGCTTGGTTTTTTTTTGTTGTTGACAAAATGTATCGAAATATAAAGTTTCAACATTTGTCTAATTATATTACTATTAATTAATGAGTCTTACTTCTCAAGATCAATGCACAAATTGTCTGACCTTCACTATGCAGAATGATGTGTGTGCAGATTTTGACCCTTGAAGAGTTTATATTAATCTGCATTAATATAATTGCATCTGCAGTTGAACTTGGAGATTCCTGCCGCTGTCATCTGATTCAGTATGATCATCAGGCTCAGTCTCGACTCTGTGTATCTACAAGAATTGATGAAAAAAGTCAACACTTCATTAGTTATATTTTAAATTCAACTTACCTTATACTTTTTACAATATAGTATAAAATGCATATTGTTTCTTTAAAAACTAATAACACACTATTAAAAACTGCAGAATGCACAATTCCAGCTTCATTTAGTAATTCAATTAGTAAATAAAAGTGAGTAATTAAGTCACTTAATTAACTAAGCAACTGTAAATGTCACAGTATGCAGCAGTACAATTCAATTTCAATTCAATTTTATTTATATAGCGCCAAATCACAAAAAAAGTCGCCTCAAGGCGCTTCATAGGTACAGAGAAAAACCCAACAATCATATGACCACCTATGAGCAAGCGCTTTGGCGACAGTGGGAAGGAAAAACTCCCTTTTAACAGGAAGAAACCTCTAGCAGAACCAGGCTCAGGGAGGGGCGGCCATCTGTTGCGACCGGTTGGGGTGAGAGAAGGAAAACAGGATGAAAGACATGCTGTGGAAGAGAGACAGAGGTTAATAACAGATATGATTCAATGCAGAGAGGTCTATTAACACATACTGAGTTATAAAGGTGACTGGAAAGGAAAAACTCAATGCATCATGGGAATCCCCGGCTGCCTACGTCTATTGCAGCATAACTAAGGGAGGATTCAGGGTCACCTGGTCCAGCCCTAACTATATGCTTCAGCTAAAAGGAACGTTTTAAGCCTAATCTTGAAAGTAGAGATAGTGTCTGTCTCCCGAATCCAAACTGGAAGCTGGTTCCACAGAAGAGGGGCCTGAAAACTGAAGGCTCTCCCTCCCATTCTACTTTTAAATACTCTAGGAACAACAAGTAAGCCTGCAGTGCGAGAGTGAAGTGCTCTAATAGGGTGATATGGTACTACAAGGTCATTAAGATAAGATGGGGCCTGATTATTTAAGACCTTGTATGTGAGGAGTAGAATTTTGAATTTAATTCTGGATTTAACAGGAAGCCAATGAAGGGAAGCCAAAACAGGAGAAATCTGCTCTCTCTTTCTAGTCCCTGTCAGTACTCTTGCTGCAGCATTTTGGATTAGCTGAAGGCTTTTCAGGGAGTTTTTAGGACATTCTGATAATAATGAATTACAGTAGTCCAGCCTGGAAGTAATAAATGCATGAACTAGTTTTTCAGCGTCACTCTGAGACAGGATATTTCTAACTTTAGAGATGTTGCACAAAAGAAAGCAGTCTTACATATTTGTTTAATATGTGCATTGAAGGACATGTCTTGGTCAAAAATGACTCCAGGGTTCCTCACAGTATAACTGGAGGCCAAGGTAATGCCATCCAGAGTAAGAATCTCGTTAGATACCATATTTCTTGGTTTCTTGATCTGTCGCCAAAGTGCTTGCTCATAGGGGGTCATATGTTTGTTGCGTTTTTCTCTGTATCTATGAAGCGCCTTGAGGCGACTTTTGTTGTGATTTGGCGCTATATAAATAAAATTGAATTGAATTGAATTGAATTGAATTTCTAAGATTTTCAGGGCCGAGTACAATAACCTCAGTTTGATCTGAATTAAGAAGCAGAAAGTTAGCGGCCATCCAGGTCTTTATGTCTTTAAGACATTCCTGCACTTTAACTAATTGGTGTGTGTTATCTGGCTTCATGGATAGATAGAGCTGCGTGTCATCTGCATAGCAGTGTAAATGTATGCTATGTCTTCTAATGATACTGCCTAGGGGAAGCATGTATAATGTAAATAGAATTGGTCCTAGCACTGAACCCTGTGGAACTCCATAATTGACCTTAGTGGGTGAAGAGGACTCTCCATTTACATGAACAAATTGTAGTCTATTAGATAGATATGATACAAACCACTGCAGCACAGTACCTGTAATACCTACAGCATGCTCTAATCGCTCTAATAGGATATTATGGTCAACAGTATCGAACGCTGCACTAAGGCCTAGCAGGACAAGCACAGAGATGAGTCCACTGTCAGAGGCCATAAGAAGATCATTTGTAACCTTCACTAAAGCGGTTTCTGTGCTGTGATGAGCTCTGAAACCTGACTGAAACTCTTCAAATAAGCCGTTCCTCTGCAGATGATCTGTTAGCTGTTTGACAACTACTCTTTCAAGGATTTTTGATATGAAAGGAAGGTTGGAGATTGGCCTATAATTAGCTAAGACTGCTGGGTCTAGAGATGCTTTTTGAGTAAAGGTTTAACTACAGCCAGCTTGAAGGCCTGTGGTACATAGCCGATTATTAGAGATAGGTTGATCATATTTAAGATTGAAGCATTAATTAATGGCAGGACTTCTTTGAGCAGTTTTGTAGGAATGGGGTCTAAAAGACACGGAGGTTTGGAGGAAGTAATTATAGAAGTTAACTCAGAAAGATCAATTGGAGAAAAAGAGTCTAACTTAACATCAACGGTACTAAAAGTAGCTGTAGATAATATTACATCTGTGGGATGATTATTGGTAATTTTTTCTCTAATGATAAGAATTTTATTTGTGAAGAAGTTCATGAAGTCATTACTAGTTAATGATGGTTGGCTCAAAAGAGCTCTGACTTTTTGTCAGCCTGGCTACAGTGCTGAAGAGAAACCTGGGGTTGTTCTTATTGTCTTCAATCAGTGACGAATAGTAAGATGTTGTGGCTTTGCGGGGGGCTTTCTTATAAATCAGCAAAATATTTCTCCAATTATGATGATCCTCTAAATTTGTGACACGCCATTTCCTCTCCAGCTTACGAGTCATCTGCTTTAGGCTACGTGTTTGAGAATTATACCACGGAGTCAGGTACTTCTGATCTGAGACCTTAGTTTTCACAGGAGCTACAGTATCCAGAGTCATACGTAGTGAGGAGGTAAAATTATTATTAACAAGATAATTGACCTCTGTTGGGGTAGCGTTCAGATAGCTGCTCTGCTCTGTGTTGGTACAGGGCATTGAAGATGATAACAGTGGGTGGATTACATTCTTAAACATAGTTACAACGCTTTCGGAAAGACATCTAGTGTGATAAAGTCTACTCTCCACTGCTGTGTAATCAATTATTGTAAATGTAAATGTTATCAGGAAATGATCAGACAGGAGAGGGTTTTCAGGAAACAATGTTAAATGTTCAGTTTCTATGCCATATGTTAAAACAAGATCTAGAGTGTGATTAAAGTGGTGGGTGGGTTCTTTTACATTTTGAGAGAAGCCAATTGAGTCTAATAACAGATTAAATGCCATGTTGAGGCTGTCATTCTTAGCATCTACATGGATGTTAAAATCACCCACAATAATTATTTTATCTGAGCTGAGAACTAAATCAGATAAAAAGTCTGAGAAATCAGAGAGAAACTCTGTGTAAGGCCCAGGTGGACAATAGATGATAACAAATAAGACTGGTTTCTAAATTTTTTCAGCTGGGGTGGACAATGTTAAACATCAGGCTTTCAAATGAATTAAAAGTCTGTCTTGGTCTTTCATTAATTAATAGGCTGGTGTGAAAAATTGCTGCCACACTGCCCCCTCGGCCTGTGCTTCGAGATTTCTGGTAGTTAGAATGACTCGGGGGTGTTGATTCATTTAAACTAACATGATCATCCTGCTGCAACCAGGTTTCTGTAAGGCAGAGTAAATCGATTTGTCGATCAATTATTAAGTCATGTACTAACAGAGACTTGGAGGAGAGAGACCTAATATTTAATAATCCACATTTCACTGTTTTACTCTTTGGTTAAGATGTGGATACTGTACTGTTCTTTCTTTGTGATTTTTTTAAGTTTAAGTTGTTTATTGCTGGTTTTTATTTTGCTTTTTGTCTGTTTGGGAGCTGACACAGTCTCAAAGGAGATGGGGTTTTTTTTTTGGGGGGGGGGGGGGTAACAGGAGGAGAGAAGCTGCAGAGAGGTGTGTAAGACTGCAACTCTGCTTCCTGGTCCCAACTCTGGATAGTCATATTTTGGGGGTTTAATTAATTTGTCCATATTTCTAGAAATGAGAGCTGCTCCATCCAAAGTGGGATGGATGCCGTCTCTCCTAACAAGACCAGGTGTCCTTCAGAAGGTTTGCCAATTATCTATGAAGCCCACATCGTTTCTGGGACACCACTCAGACAGCCAGCAATTTAAGGAGAACATGCAGCTAAACATGTCACTCCTGGTCTGATTGGGGAGGGGACCAGAGAAAACTACAGAGTCCGACATTGTTTTGGCAAAGTTACACACCGATTCGATATTGATTTTAGTGACCTCCAATTGGCGTAACCGGGTGTCATTACTGCCGACGTGAATTATGATTTTACTGAATTTACATTTATCCTTAGCCAGCAGTTTTAAATTTCCTTCAATGTCGCCTGCTCTGGCCCCTGGAAGACAATTGACTATGGTTGCCGGTGTCTCTAGCTTCACATGTCTGAGAACAGAATTACCAATTACCAGAGTTTGACCCCCGACGGGTGTGTCGCCGAGTGGGGAAAAACGGTTAGGCATATGTATGAATTTGAGGAGTGGACCCAAAATGCAGACACAAAGGAACGTGAAAGAAAATTTGAATATTAACAGAAAGCAAGCTGTTTATTAATCTCTACTTTTAAGATTAGGCTTCAAACTTTCCTTTTTGCTAAAGCATATAGTTAGGGCTGGATCAGGTGACCCTGGATCCTCCCTTAGTTGTGCTGCAGTAGACGTAGGCTGCCGGGGGATTCCCATGATGCACTGAGTTTTTTCCTTTCCAGTCACCTTTCTCACTCACTATGTGTTAATAGACCTCTCTGCACTGAATCATACTTGTTATTAATCCACAGCATGTCTTTGTCCTGTCTTCCTTTTCTCACCCCAACTGGTCACAGCAGATGCCCGCCCCTCCCTGAGCCTGGTTCTGCTGGAGGTTTCTTCCTGTTAAAAGGGACTTTTTCCTTCCCACTGTCGCCAAAGCGCTTGCTCATAGGTGGTCCTATGATTGTTGGGTTTTTCTCTGTATCTATTATTGTGCAATCTACTGTACAATATAAAGCGCCTTCAGGCGATTGTTGTTGTGATTTGGCGCTATATAAATAAAATTTAATTTAATTTAATTAAAAGATTACAAAACAAAAGGCAGAGGTGAAGCTAAACAATAACCTAACCTGGGGAAAATATTTTTTATTAAAAAACAAACAAACCATGAAACCTGACATGGATACAAAGATACCTGGAACATGGAAACGTGGCACCAAAGACAACCGATGACCTGACACTGAACAAATGAGGACAGGACTTACAGTAGCTTGCAAAAGTATTCGGCCCCCTTTAACTTTCCCACATTTTGTCACATTACAGCCACAAACATGAATCAATTTTATTGAAATTCCACGTGAAAGACCAATACAAAGTGGTGTACACGTGAGAAGTGGAACGAAAATCATACATGATTCCAAACATTTTTTACAAATAAATAACTGAAAAGTGGGGTGTGCGTAATTATTCAGCCCCCTGAGTCAATACTTTGTAGGACCACCTTTTGCTGCAATTGGATTCCATTAAAATTGATTCGTGTTTGTGGCAGTAATGTGACAAAATGTGGAAAAGAGGGACGAATACTTTTGCAAGCCACTGTAAGTACACAGAGAGATAATGAGGGGATGAGGAACAGCTGGGACAAGGGGAAACAAAACTAGACTCACTGCATATAGGACAAGGACTTTCCCAATAAAACAGACATCACAAGGGTAATCTAATAAACAAATGAACTTAGCAAACCTAAAGAACTTATAAATAAACATCGACATCCAAACAAACTAAAACTTAAAACGCTGGGTCAACAGACCCAGGAAAGTGACAGTAAAATCATTTATTATACACATTATACTTATTTTCTTAAATTGCTTATCTATTATCTGTATTTTCACCTGGGGGTCTAGGGGTGCTGCTCTTCTTTTCATGACAAATTAGGACATGTTTATGATAACACACTGACAATATCAGGACAATTTTGGCCTTACTCTATCAGTGAACAACATGCCCATGCTAACTTAAACTAGACAGGCAAGCTAACCACATGTGTATTAAGTGTTACTTAAGAATAGGAACCAAACAAATTAACGGAACGAAATTAACTGTAACAGCAGTTTGCAAAACATTGTGACAGTTCTCAAGTGTTCCTACCTCAAATACAGCACGTGTTGCTGTGTTTTTGTTGTTAAATGGACGAGGAGAGACCGTGGCTGGTGAGAGGATACAGCATTTCGTCAGTGGAGCATAGAACGACGTCTCTGATTGGTCAACAAGTGAGTAAAGATGCATCTGATTGTTCGAAAGCCTCAACCAAAGAGCTGCTGGTCACGGCAAGATACAAACTCGCCGGAGCTCTGCGTGAACGGCACATCCGGGACCTTCAGCACTCAGGAGAGATTTATCTTGACGTATGTATTTACCTTTGATATCCATGCTTCGACGCACACTTGCAAGGTAAAGTTGTATGTTTAACAAGCTAATTAAGGTTAGTTAAACGGAATTAAAACAATACACAATCGATTTGAACAAATTGAAAGTGGTGAATGATGATAAATGTTAAAAAATTACTTAAGATTTATCTTTAACAATAGATATTAGAAGTTAAATTTAACTGTTTTTAAATTCCCACCGGAGTTAAAGGTACCTGCGGCCTTGCATGTGCTCTGCATCTTCAACTGCAGAGACAGTCAGTCTAAGCTCAGTGTAGCTAACTGCAACACACATTTTTTTTCAACACAAGATATGCTTGGGGGGATTTAAATGATAATATTAATGTTTTCGTATTCAGCACAAATCAATAATATTATAGTTATTTGCTCACGGTCTGGGTATCTGGCCCAGCGTTTCTGATGTTATTCTAAGGTTTTTGAGTATCTTATGTTTAATGGCGGGTTAGTTGAGTTTAGCTTAACGTTATTAATATCGTTTTAAGGAGTTTATGTTAGGGCTGTATATTACCACATTTGTATTTTCATGCCATGTTTCCTGTTTTATTTTGAAAGAGTCTGTTGCGTTCAGTTCATTAATCTCACTTCCCTGTTGTATCAATAGAATCATTTGTGCGAGCTACTACCCTGCTGTCCCTCTATCCTGTCTCAACCTCCAACAGGAAAGTAGAAGTCCTCATATGGTAGGACCAGTGATTATAGTGTGTGTTACATTGTCCTCATATTGTTTTAAGCTGTGAAGGACATGACTGTGTTTCAGTTGCCTTCCTCATGTGGTAGGACCAACAACTCTAGTGTGTTACACTGTCCTCATATCGTTGGGTAGCAGAACCGTACAGTGTTAAGTTTCTATAGAATCTGGTATAAGGAAGTCAGATCCTTCTGTAACAATGTTCACTGATACAAATATGATCTGTAGTTAATTAAATAGTCGGGATTTATACTAGAGAATGTTTCTGACGTTATATTGTTGTCTTTTGTTGCAGAGACCAAGTGCTGAGATCCTGTCTCAACCTCCTTCAGACCAATTGGTGAGTGACATACCCACTTCATTCTTCCAACAGGTTACACATTATTTTTTTGTATTTGGTATCAAGTATATGTGTCAGTTGGGCCTAGTGCATAAATGAAATGCACTTTGATTGTACTAAAACAATCAGTTTGAGTTAAAGTTAACCAAAATCACCATTGGCATTAGGATAAAGTAATTGTCTATACCATTTGTTAGTCCAAACTTTTCCCTTAAAGCATCAGCTTGATCTTTATTCTGACTAAATTTGATATTTTTGTCCTTTTACACATGTTTTTGTCCAAATAAGCTCCCGCTGATCAGTTTACATGATTTAATTTCTGGGGAAATAGATGGCTTTACATCAGTGTTGGGTTCAGAGCTTTTATTGACAACAGCAGGGCAAGTTAGAAGTCAGGAACATGAATTCTACATGTGTTCAGTCGTCATGTCCTCATATTGTTTTAAGCTGTGAAGGACATGAGTGTGTTTAAGTAGAAGTCCTCATATGGTAGGACCAGTGATTATAGTGTGTGTTACATTGTCCTCATATTGTTTTAAGCTGTGAAGGACATGACTGTGTTTCAGTTGCCTTCCTCATGTGGTAGGACCAACAACTCTAGTGTGTGTTACACTGTCCTCATATTGTTGGGTAGCAGAACCGTAAAGTGTTAAGTTTCTATAGAATCTGGTATAAGGAAGTCAGATCCTTCTGTAATAATATTCACTGATACAAATATGATCTGTAGTTAATTAAGTAGTCGGGATTTATACTAGAGAATGTTTCTGACGTTATATTGTTGTCTTTTGTTGCAGAGACCAAGTGCTGAGATCCTGTCTCAACCTCCTTCAGACCAATTGGTGAGTGACATACCCACTTCATTCTTCCAACAGGTTACACATTATTTTTTTGTATTTGGTATCTAGTATTTGTGTCAGTTGGTCCTAGTGTATAAATGAAATGCCGTTTGATTGTATTAAAATAATCAGTTTGAGTTAAAGTTTCCCATATTCAACATTAGCATTACTTGTTTGTGAACATCTTAGGAGAAAGAAATTGGTGTATCATTTGTTAGTCCTAACTTTCCCTTTAAAGCATCAGCTTGATCTTTATTCCTACTAAACTTGATGTTTTTGTGTTACATTGTCCTCAGATTGTTTTAAGCTGTGAAGGACATGAATTTGTTTTTTTTAGCCTTTCTCAATTGGTAGAACCAACAACTCTAGTGTGTGTTACATTGAAACTGAACAGCAGGGATGTTTGTCATGATGATAATAACACACTATCCGATTTCAAACAATCACACTGTGATGAGTATTATTAGTAGATTATGTTCACATGTAAAATATTCATATCAAATGGTAAATGGCCTGTATTTGTATAGCGCTTTACTAGTCCCTAAGGACCCCAAAGCGCTTTACACATTCAGTCATTCACCCATTCACACAGACATTCACACACTGGTGATGGCAGCTACATTGTAGCCACAGCCACCCTGGGGCGCACTGACAGAGGCGAGACTGCCGGACACTGGCGCCACCGAGCCCTCTGACCACCACCAGTAGGCAACAGGTGAAGTGTCTTTCCCAAGGACACAACGACCGAGACTGTCGGAGCCGGGGCTCGAACCGGCAACCTTCCGATTACAACTCTTGGGCCACGATCGCCCCTTAGCCCCTTAATGTAGAATTACACACTGCCCAACGCTGACATTGCCTACAATGCAGAGAAAAAAGCAAACATACCTATTGCATGCATTGATTCTCATATTTCACTGTTACTTTTCAAAGGCTCAAGGACCAAGTATTCCGGGGGTTCCAAGCCACACGCTTTACTCAGCTGCCCTGGACAAGATGAAGGGCACCTCTGCCTCAATCACCCTGGACAACAAAAACATTAGCAACACTTCACCAAGAAGGGGTAAAGGCACCCAAATACAAAATGTTTTAGGTGAATATACTTGTGATCAAAGGACAAGTTTGTTTTCAGACATGACACTATTGAGAGCTTTTATCATAAATCATTTCATCTTATTTGATTCCCAGCAGAACACAGCACTTCAAATGGTTCATTCCAAGCATCCTTAAAGGAGCAATAAGCAATATCTTTTCACTGCTAGGTGTGCTGTTTTGCACTGCCTGTAAACCAAACCAAAGTCTATGGCTGGAGATCAACACAGAGAGAGGGATTGTGACTTCATGCTGTACTCCAGATGTAATTACACCTCTAGTTCTTCACATAGTCATTTTTAATTCCTTCAACCTAAGTATGATGAATTGTGCTTATTGCTCCTTTAAAGTGCTCCAGTAGAAAGCAAGGTTTAAGAACATTTTGTATTCACATTATAAACTAGAATATTTTCTATCTTTTCTTGTATTTGCATTAAGATATTTTCTTTTGTTTCCATTTATGACAGCTGGGACGGTGAGAAGCAAGTGGACAAATGATGAAGTGAAGGTTGCTGAGCGGCACGTTTCACTTCATAAAAAGCTGCAAAGTACCAGGTAAAAAGGAATGTGACTGCTGCCTCCAAGCAGAGCCGGCAGCTCTGAAAGGCAGAGACTGGGTTGTCATAAGGTACTACATCCACAACAGGATCATAGCATTAAAAGAAAGATGCAAGAAAAAAAGAAACAAGCAAGAGAGATACTTTGTTACTTCCACAGTTATGTCAGTATTGCAGTTTTCTGTATTGCATTGTTCTTACTCATAAATCTGTGGTTTATGCTGGGTGCTTTTTGCAATTAAATGATAAGAAAGGCAGATAATGTTCCACGTTTTTATTCACATGAACATTCACTGCAAAATGAATTAATGCATTACAATATCAAGACTTAAAAAGTAGACTGACCACATTTGACCCATGTCTTTTTTTTTTTAAGTCTTTACACAGCTCAGATTTACTGTTTTATTAACACATAAATGTCTGATATTTCTGTCAGAAGTTACCCGACTGGTGAGCATTACTATTGTGCATCCATGTCTATTATATTGTAATCTCAAAAGGAGCTAAGCTAAAAATACAGAACCTACCCTTACCTGGTCCTTATAAGTCATGTATACTTGAAAATTATGTGTTTCCATGGGCTTCACAATTCACCTAAACGTGAAATATCTGTGTGTGACCTTATGGTACTCATAAGTCACATAAACCTGACAGTGTCCTCACAAGTAGCATTAAATTCAGGTTTGACCAAAATTTAGCCCTAGCCAAAATCTCAACAGATGGGCGTGTTCCTGGAAGCATGGGTCAAACTTTTTGTGATTCCCATGCCTCTAGGACCTTCGGAAAGGCACGTTCCCATTTGTCACATTTTTGTCATACGTACTGATATATCACGAAAACACGTGTGTGTGTGTGTGAGAGCTGGATGTTGGGATTTTGGGTGCTAGCTTTTTAGTTACAACCCAACTCCACTCTACACATCTTACAGCAGATATAAACTCAGTATAACACACCATCTTGCTTTGATGTGTTTTGACTATTAAAAGGACCAATAGAACTTTTTGAAAACACAATTACATTACATATATTAAGCCTACATCCACAAGTATGCTGGAATTTTTTTTTACTTCTTAGACTTTAAAAAAAAATCTCTATCCAAAGAAATTAAGCCATGCACCTTTGCAGTTCAGAAATAAAAACCGGTGCTTCCTTGTCCACATGTAAAGAATTGCAGAATTTGGGGGGGGGGGACACCCACAATGATGGGTTTTGTTTTTGTTTTGTTTTTTTTTACCTAAAATACCATTTGTATCTAGACAAAAATCAATAATGTATAGATGCAAAAAAGTGGCATTTACTTAAACACGAGCGTATGTGTTGACAGGACAAAAAAAAAAAGAAAAATAACTTAACATAGACTCTCTTCAGAAGTCGGAAGAGACCTCTAAGTTGTCATTTTTTGAGTGGTAGAACCTAGGAATAAGCGCCACCCCTTTGAAGGGCTTGGTTACTGTTAGGTAAATGTTTTTTCTCCTTTTATAAGTACAGGTGCAAGTAATTAGGATCATTTTGGTCTGAAATGGATTGAATGGATTAACAGACTTTGACTTTGGATTGCAGACTGTGGATACAGAAGCTTCTGTCTGCCACTGATTTTTTTTTTTTTTCACCATCCATGAGTCAGTTTTTGGTTATTGTCTTTCAATTTTCGGTTTTTACCAAAATTTCAAGTGAAGTGACTTGCAATTTTGACTTACTAACCTGAAATAAGGGTTGAGATTAGGGGTTAAGATTAGGGCTTAAGGTTTTAGGGTTCCTGAGACTTATTAACTCATAATCCTATGAAATTAAATCAAAACTGACAGGAAATTTTAGGTAATTAAGTCAAAATTTATATGACCTGAAATTGTGACTTATGGTTGGCAAATGTATTTACTTATATATTTATAGTTGGGGGATATTCTTTTTTTTATTGGCAGAAAAAAACTTCCATATTTGAACTTGGCAACAGTTGGGTCAAGTAATACATTTAGTGTGGGCAGAAGGTGCCTGTATAAATCCAATAGCAATACTCTTCATTGCTTTTTCATGAAGGCCATGGTGGGAACACCGATAGCTGCAATAGCATGGAGGTAAGTACGGAGGTAGTGAAAAGGAAAGAGAGGAAAGTAAATGGCAGCAGGCGGAGAGAGGTCAGAAGAATAAGAAGCATCCCACATAGCCAAACTGGTATCGCCCGAATCTGGCCCATACAGTGTGCTTACACATGGCCCACATACCGCAAAGAATGACGGCCCTTTGGTGGCCCAGATGTGGTTGGCCAGAGGTGGCCCACACATGGGCCAGCACAAGGCCGGTTGCAGACACACTGGTGGTCCTATGCTGGCCCAGAACAGTTTCAGCTCTGGCCCCAGATGTCAGCCTAATATGTACCTTAATCAAGCCATGTAATAACAACATGCGCCAGAACATAATAGTGCAAAAGTAACATGACAAAACTCTGTTCAGACAGTGAATGAATTGATTCTTTTATAGAGCTTTTCTGCTTTCCCGGATTACTCAAAGAGCTCTATACAACATGTCATACTCACCCAATCACACACTTTCTCTTAACTAAGTGCTTCCTCACTGCATTCATACACATTCACACTCCTGACATGCAGAGTTAGAACCACTAACCTTCCGATCAGTAGGTGACCTGCTCTACCTCCTGAGCTACAGCCACTCAGTGGTAAACAGTAAACCCTCACTAGGTTTTGGATAAAGTGTACACTCACAAACCTGTCAAACCTGCATTTGAAATGTTGGCTACCATAGCAGTATAGTATTGCAACATGGCATTTGGGTCTTCCTGTTTTCTATGAGCATGGGCCACATAAACCAAACCACAATCGGGCCAGATGTGGCATGCCATCACATAAACAGTGCCATCTACGCCCATATCTGGATGACATACCCCTAGATTTGTAGTCAAGACCGCCTAAACCAAGACCAAGACAATACCAAGACCAGAGGGTATCGAGACCAATACCAAGACCATGACAGACTGAGTCAAGACCAAGACAAAGTTGAGACGAGACCGAGACAAAAAAGTCTTTAAACTGCAGCCAGATGCTGCTTCGTTTACGGGTGTCAGGCATATTTATGTGTTTATGAGATGCACTCGCACAGCCCTCCTCATCGCTGTCTACTCTCTCACTCACTTACTGAGAGGACAGATGCACGCTCCACTTGACTGCCGCGTCTCTCACCCTCTCTGTTTGTCACATAATGATATTATCCTATATCCTCGCATGTGATTGGCTATAATATGGAGGGATTGGAGCATAGCTGAGCCACTGTGTGAGAGCTGAGCAGCGAAAGGAAATTAAGTGAGGAGCCGGCTCTCGCTCAATGGGAGTCGACTCTTCTGATTCACTACAAAGCACTCTCTAAGCACGGCTCTTAGAGCTGATGCTTTTGCACACGACACATTATCGAACGTTACATTGTGTGTCATGGATACTGTTGACTCCAAATCTCCCGACCACTATGTCGATCTGAGACAGCAAGGCCGAGACAGTGAGACCAAGACAAGACCGAGGGATCCAAGACCAAGACCAAAGTCCGTCGAGACCAAGACAAGACCAAGACCACGTAAAAGTGGTCACGAGACATCCAACTCTACATACCACTTACCATGCCAGAAGTCAGCCAGCAGTGCCGATTTGACACCAGACTTGCTTGCTATGTGGGATGAGGAGGCTAACTTGGAAGGATTAGACAGTGAGAGTTGTGAAGGTGAGATGAAGTCTAAAGTGGAATCCCTTCATGTTGTGGTGAGGATGGAAGGTGATGGTGGGATAAAGATAATGGAGCTGCTAAATTTCACACACACAAAAACAAAAAAATCAAAGCCAAAGTTGGTGAGGCTAAGTATCCCTGGATGTTGGAGGATGACCTGATGCTTAGGCATATGAAGGACACGCAGGTCGAAACGTCAAGAAAGCTTACATTTATAGTCAAAGTCAAAGTCTCAAGAATTGTGAGTGATCGTGACTTGGTGAGCAGAGACCCACTGGAAGTAACAGGGTCAGGGTTAGGAGAGAAGGTTTCATGATAAAACTGCATCAAACTGAAGTCAGTGGAATTATGAGCTTCCTAAGTGTAAGAACAATTCAGATTAAAATTGGGAAAAAGTGGTGAATATATAGAAAAGAGTTGCAAGACAGAATCAACTAAGGAGGGGAAAAGTGAGATTTTACATTGTAAATAGAAAAAAGGCAATGTCATTTTTGAATAAGAAAGTTAGAGAAGGAACGGTTCTAAAGCTACATGGATATAACCTTGAAAGCTTTTGGGTTTTCTTGGACTGCACTTTGACGGTAGAGTAGCTTGGAGCAATCGTGTCTAAACTATAGGAAAAAGGTGTGAGTCATCTACCAGTGTTATCAGGTGTTAAACAGCTATGGGGTGAGGAACTGATATGGCTTCAGTGAGACAAATACTGTATATGTTGCCCTAATCAGGTTGATTTTGACTTATGAGTGTTTTGTGTATGGATCAGCAGCCAAATCTTTATTGACAGAGCTGAACAATATTCAATCCCTAGCTCTTATGATTTGTGTTTGCACAGCATATGTGTGATTATGTGTGTGATTGGGTGAGTGAGGCTTGTAGTAAAAAGTGCTTTGATTGCTCACTTAGAGTAGAAAGGTGCTACAAAGGTACATTCGGGAGATCTCCTCTTCAAGTGGAGGTAGGTGAAATGCCACTTTGGATTCAAAGGAGGCAGCTTGCAGCAAATTACTGGATCAGTTTAAGGGGACATAATGAAAGCCATCCTACAAAGAAGGTCTTAAAGGCTTGTTGGGGAGAGGAGAAAAGTACTGAAAATTTTGAGCAGTGTGCAATTTTGCTAACTTTGAAGTGGGCAGAGCAAATGTTTATGAAATACTTTCAGTCAAGGCAATCAAGGAAAACATAGTATTCATGTGGGTGCTAGCTCACAAAACATTCTACTGGTAATCTGTGTAACAAAATAATCAGTGGAGCATGTTTTGATTTGAAGCTTATGCTATGAGGAAGTCATTTGAGCATATTTTGATTTCATGCTTCTGGTATGAGGAAGAAAGAAGGTGGGATACACAGGGTTGGGTTAGAAAATGTCTTAGCAATGCATTCAGGTGTGGCGACCCAACAAATGACAGGAAAGTGTAGGTTTCTGAAAACTACTCGACTATTTCTGAAAATATAGTTACGTTGGACTGTTGAGAAATGTATGACTAGCTAATGTCACAGTTAAACCCAGAGAATATCCAACATTAAGCTTCAATAAACCACAAACCTGCCTTTAATGTATCATGTTACTGTTATCACAGAAGTATGTTACATGAAAGTGTTTTTTGGATTGCATGTTCTCACTTCTCTATATGAAGGAAAACATTTTTCCCTTCCATTTTGTCAATGAATTGCTGATATTTCTGTTTATACATAATTTACTGAGCCATTGTTAAAAAAAAAAAAAAAGACTTGCAAGGTAAACTGTGGCTGCAAATGGCAAAGAGATTTGTGTTATTCACTTCTTTCATCACTGAGCAGTGACTGAAAGGAGGAAATGTTTCATTCAAATCATTAGTGTGGTAGAACTTTATAATGAATGGTTAACGTCTCTCGAATTAACTTGTTTTTCCTTTTGGCTTCTTTAATGGGCTTCAGATTATTGTTAAAATGTGAGTGTGATTCTGCACAAATGTTTATCCTTGAAATTTAAGAATATGGCAAGGAGAAGCTCAACCCAATGGTCCACTTACTAATGGCTTACCATGACCCAAAGAGGTCAGTAACCTTAACTGTCTCTACCTCCACAACATTATGTTTTTATATTCACATGAAAAACAGTTGTCTGTTAGAAATATCAAACAACAGCCTAAGGCGTAAGGGGGAAATTGTACAGAGCTATCATCTGCATTTTTTTGCACCTCCTAACTAGTTTACAAGCAAAAGATACGAGGCATTGCCTGCCAAAACTTGTATGAAACTTTCCACATGATATCTTTTTGTTCACTATGATGAACATAATCCATCAGATAAATGTATGCAATTTATCACCAGCTGTAAAAGAAGGGTGATTTGTATCGGCATGTAAAAGTAGCTTGTTCAATCGACGCCAAAAAGAATTAAGGCAATTCTGAATTCATACAATGACATGCAAATCAACTTTCATATTTTCTGTTTCTCTCCAGACTGTTCTTTCTTTGTAAGTGAGAAGACTTAAATTCAGCAGGTGATCAAATAATTATTTCCCCCATTGTAAATTTATTTGAAATAACATGGGTAGTCTTACAGGTCATATTTTCCTCTGCAACAACAACGTCAAAATTGATGAACGATACAGAGTTTTGAAGTTTGAATGGTTGAAAACTTCTGAGGTACAGATGTAATTTTGTTTCTGAAACTGTTTTATGTTTGCTGTGCACTCAAGCTTGTTATTTACACTGACATTTTAAATGCTCTCCTAGCAAACAATTTATCTGTGGCGTGTGTGCACCTTGTAAATTCCTTCATTCAGCGTGAACTAGGGGTGCAACGATCCACAAAATTCACGGTTCGGTTCGATACTTTGGTGTCACGGTTCGATTTTTTTTCGATACAAAAAAAATGTTCATGCCTTTTTAATTTGTCATTTAGTAAAATTATAAATATATATTTTAACTCATAAGTACAGTTTTTAAATTTAATGTTGCTGAAACAACAAAGTAATAAAAAAATAAATCTATCTGATTGAGAAATCACTCATCTTTGGAAAAGAGAGTTTATTACAGAGAAATGTCTCTTTCCAAAATAAAAGCTATACTGTACGCTTCTTCTGAGCTATATTCTCAGCAGCATATTAAACATATCAGGTCCCCATAAGGAGAATCATGTGCTAACGGCTGTCTAAATGACTCGGGTAAAGTTTGTAGCATGCGTGCTTGTTGTTTTTGTCTGCTTCCACTTGTCTTTGCACTAGGATGATGTCGGTTAAATGTGCAGTCATATTCGTTGTGTTCCCACTAGTGCTGTCAGCGTTAATCTCGTTAAAATGACGTTAACGCCACAACACGGCAAATCTCCGTTAACGAGCTACCGCGGATTGCCCCGTGCCTGGGGCTGGACGGCCAACACGTTAACGAGCTAACTGCGCTAACACACTAGTTCCCACCAATGTAATTGAGCATTGCGTGGCACATCATACATACTGTTTTACTTTTGTCCATGACGCGCTTACCTTCAGGGTCATACGTCACATGAAAACCAAAATAGTTCCAAACGCCAGATCTGAATTAGGGTGGGGGAGGTTCAATTTGCCATGTTGCAACTAGCTTTGCGCTCAGTGAATCTGTGTTCGACTACTCCGCCTAGGCTGCACTGTGGAGCGCAGATTCACTGAGCGCTCAACACAGACAGCATCGTCAGAAGGAAAGTTGATAAAATAAATTAAAAATTTTGTATTGTTCGATACATATGCATACCGAACCGAAAGCACTGTATCGAACGGTTCAATATCGATACGAGTATTGTTGCACCCCTAGCGTGAACGCAAAAATGTAGCCACTGGTAGTGCTTATCTTTGATTTGATGGAGTTCAAATTTTGAAAACTAATGAACTGTGAGTAAGTGGTATTTAGAGGCATTACCTGAGTAAAACAAAACAAGTATTGCTATCAAAATTAAAAAGATTGCTGTGAAAAGTGAAATTAATCTCCTAAATTTTCACTTTCAAAGTGGAAATTAATGGATTATATCATGACACCCTTTTACTTACTATCCCTTGCTATTTTACACTAATCTTAAAGACCTGTAAATAAATTAAATTATGTTACAGCAGCTTTGCACTTTACTTTTGTAGCAGCAAAATCAGGTTTATATGAAAATTGGGATCTTTTCTGATCTTTTGCTTTCTGACATATTCTGTATGCCTCTTGACTAGATACTAGTTACTTGGTACTAGATATGAGACTAGCTCAGATAAAACCAAATTATCATAAAAAATGAAATGGAACTCAAGAAAGTTTGTAGAGAATAATTAGCAAATGAGCCTCATTTAGCACATTAATTTGGTTTGTATGACACATTTATGCAAAGATTCAGTCTCAGGTTCAGGTACATTAACTCTACAACATGATGACGGTGCAGGACTGTGTGTTTATGTGCTTTTTTTCCTCATCAATATTTTTTTTTTTTTTTTTGTGTCCCGTTTGGATCTTTAGCCATCAGAATTGTTGTCTTAAGGCCAAGAAAGATGCCAAGCGGATTTATTTTACCAAGTGGATCATCATGGCCTTGCCATATTGGTCCATTTGATTGACCTTTATTATAATTATGAATTTATTTTATTTTCGGTTGCTACAAACGGGACAGACGTGACTGGGGGATAGGACAGGGAGAAAGAATGAAAGAAAGAGAGGGAGAGAAAGAAAACCAAAGGGGAGAAAAGATGGTGAGAAGGGGGGGAAGAAAGGAAAAAACAAACAAACAAACAAACAAACAAAACACCTGGATCACCTGTATGGAGAAAAAAAAACAGAAGAGAAAGCAAACAACAAAGAGCAACATAATAAAAACAGCACCATCACAATAAACTAGCTAGCAGTAGATAACAGTAGATACTAAATAATAAACGATATTGTGCAGCACGCAAGATAGACAGCGCACAATGTGCTTTGAGGCAGCAGCCAAGAAAGGTGTAGTCCGCGTCTGTGAACACCCGTGTGTACACCTGTGTGCATACCTGTGTGGATCAGCATGCTTGTATTCCAAAGGTTTCTCCATGTAACGATCTGCTAGGGAGTGTGGGGAGCCATAGCCCCGTCCACCAGGGTATGAAGCAGGTATGGAGGAGATCCAGGCCCCAGATATCTAGAGGCCCCAGAGTACAAGGACCCGAGGAGGACCACCAAAGGGGGGGGGAACCGTGCCACCCTCCTGGGAAGAGCTGAGTATAGCCCCAAAGGAGAGGTCACCCCGCAGCTATGGAGCAGAGGCCAGAGGGGGTTGCAGTGGCGTGCCCGCGGGCTCCGCCGGCAGCCAGCTGTGCCAGAGAGGACCGAGCTTCAGGCCCAGAGGCCAGAGGCCTGAGGGCATCCCACCCCCCGGAAGGAGCCCAGCCGGGCCACAGGCGCCCGGCCCCGCCAATCGGCCACCAGGAGTGAGCCGGTACATGCATGAGCACCCAGCCCCAGACGACAAGGACCACCAACACACCAACGTCTGAGGGCATCAGCCACCGGCAGGGAGTGTGGTGAAGGGAGATAGGCCTCTGTACTTTAGAGGGCCTGAGATGTACCCAGAGAGGTTGAGTCTAGGACCCAACCTGACATATAGACACAGACGAACAGGCGCACACGGACACAGACGTGCATTCCCACCCCCATATGCACAACCAAATACTCGGCACTCACCCAACGTGTAGACAGACACAAATAGACACTGCACAGACAGTCGCACTCCCCAAACATACTCTATATCCCAGGTCCAGGTACCCCCGCCCCCAGAGGGGCAAGCCGCACCTAGACCCAGGAGATGTAACCCTTCTCTCTGGGGTGGAGGCAAGCGGACCACCTCCTTATCTGCAGTAGCAGGGAGGCCCCGCATCCCAGACCCCAGTCTGACGGCCAGCACCTCCTCCCAGCCCCCCAGCCCTGACGGCTAACAGAACCGGGGTGAGTGAAGACCTCAAACCTCCCTACGCCCGCTCATATGTAGTGTTGCTGTGTGCTGTTCTAAAGTGCATTTAAAACTCAGGAGAGCATGGTACTAGCTTCCTCTCAGAGAGCAGCACGGCTCCTCCCGAAAACCCTCAGTGTCTAAATGCATTTAAAATTGAGGGTAGGGCACCAGCGCCAGAGGTGGGTTGGAGTACAACGACCATCCTCTGGATGCTGTAAAACGTGCCCACCCCCAAGGCCCTATATGTATGTGTTATGTGAGAGTGTGAGTAATGTGGATGTCTAGGTTGCAGAATAAAATTGAGGCACAGGCGGCCAGAAGGGGACAGAGGGGGAGTGCCTCCCCTGCACCCTGGTGACATACCTGCACCCCAAGCCCTGCGTGTGTGGGTGGGTGTGGTGGAACGGGAATAGGGAGGCAGCTGAGGATGGGGAGGGAAGAAAGGGAGGGGCAAGCGGCCCCTCCCTGGGGCCAGCTCCCCCGCTGACCCCAGTAGGCACCCCCACGCTCTGGAACCCACCAGGGCAAGGGGGCCCAGGCCCATCCGGACCGGGGCCCGCAGCAGCAGCACCGCCCAGCCCCACAGAGTCCGGGGCAGCCCACCCGACTCCACCCCAGAGAAAACTGCACCCACCCCATCATCCAATCATCTCCCAAACTACACAAGACAATAGACACCCAGGTTGAGTTCATTCTCCCCCTCTCCTATATCTCTCCCCCCACCTGCAGAGTGAGCTCCTGTAGCCATCAATATTAACCAAAAATCAATTAGTACAGTCTCCAGCAGAGATGGGCAGTAACGCGTTACTTGTAACGTTACTTGTAACGCGTTACTGTAATCCGATTACTTTTTTCAAGTAACGAGTAAAGTAAGGGATTACTATTGCAAAAACGGTAATTAGATTACCGTTACTTTCCCGTAGGAACGCTGCATTACTGCTGCGTTACTAAAACCGTGATTTTTTTGCGAGAATGTCTCATGACAGTGACATAAGCAAGCGCGACGTTCGTGGCAACAGCTGTGTGCAGATCAACAATGGATCATATATCGAGTGCAGGAGAGAGTATGAGCATGCAGCGTTTAAAGCGTGGAAGTACTGACCTTATTTTGAGTTTGATTCCATAAAAAGTGACAAAAACATTAGTGTCCATTGTGCGTGGGAAGAAAACTTCTTTTTACAGCGAAAAAAACCCCTAAACTTCCAAGCAAGCACCGAGTGCGCTATGACGTAATGGGAAATTTACGGAGAAACTCGCGGATTCTTCCACTGACCGCTGCGGCTCACCTGCACCAGGGTAAACTTCCCCCTACCCTACTCCTGCTTTACAGGTGAAAATAGAGCAACAGGACCGCTAGTCTGTGACTTTATTTATTTTCTGCTGTGTTTTACTTGCATCTATTTGAAAGAGTGAGTGTAAACACACACAAAAAAATATTTTATGTGCTGGAATGTGCAGAAAATAGGTTTAAATGTTAAACTAATTTATTCAAGTCAGAGAATGTTGCATATAATTACATTTTTGCTTGATGCATAAAGTTAAAAGATTAAAACTAACAAAACAAGTTTTAAAAAGGGACCTTTCCATTTGATTACATTTTGTATGATGGATTATGCAGAAAAAGTAGAATTGGGCTGAAAGATCTATCGCTTTATTACCTATTCAGGTTGTAAATCGTGTTTTTAAAAAGTAACTAAGTAACTAAGTAATTAATTACTTTTGAAAATAAGTAATCAGTAAAGTAACGGGATTACTTTTTTGGGGAAATAATCAGTAATTAGTTACTGATTACTTTTTTCAAGTAACTTGACCAACACTGGTCTCCAGATTGTCCAGCCATTCCACAGAAGACTTCCTGTATTTCATAAATACAGGAAATCCTGTTTCTTGCAACTGTGGATTACATTTATTGACAAATATCCATGAAGTCATGGTATTTCACAGACAGATTAGCAAAATAAGCACCTTATGTAATTATGCCTCTCAGACAGCCATTCAACACGAGAAGGAGGCGGGCTGAGTTTGTGGTTATTCAGCAAACAACAATGATTACTGATCCCATCGTATCCTTTTAATCCTCTCTGCTACTTAACATTCTGCATCTAAAAAAGATTTTGAAAGCTGACTGTGAAATATGTCTGCATTCAGTCAGTGCACAGAAGTCTCACACAGGCAGTGAAAGGGCTGAAAACTTTAAATGCGATTCTCAAGAACTGTCAGATTCTCCAGAACTGTCAAACCAGTTTGTTTATCCCTGAAGGCAGTCACCATGCCTCCGACAGACTGACAGAAGTCTGTGTGCTTCAATTAGACCTTTCTCACTATGCACAATAAATATATGTCTGTGAAGGTTCTCAGTCATCCAGGTCATCGTAGTCAAAGGAGCTTGCAAAGAAAAGCGTCTGGACTTCTTTAAGTTTAAGTAAACTTAAAGAAGTCCAGACGCTTTTCTTTGCAAGCTCCTTTGACCACAATAAATATAATTTGTCACACCAGCTCGTTTAAAGATAAAATTGTCTTAACTTTTGCTTGTCGTCAGAAGTGACCATATTTGGATGAAAGGGTAAAAGCTAAATTTTGGAGCTTGTATATGTGTTTATATGCTGTAAGAGTGCAGTACATGAACACTGATACTTGTTAGTTCCAACTAAAACTAGATTTGTTTTCTTCTGTTTTCTTTTGGTCCAGGAATAACCAACGGTAGCTTTTATAGACTGCAAACATTTATCGTATGAAGTAGGGCATTTTAAACATAGGAGTCTGTGGGACTTGATTCATTTTCTGGGCTCATCTTAAGTGGCCATTAGAGGAAGTGCAGTTTTTCACATGTCCACACTGGCTTAAAACATAGCTGCCTAGGCCTCCCTTTCCTCCAACAGAGCCCTTCCATGGGGATAGCAAGGATTTTCCAGGCCAACCAGGAGACATAATCTCCCCAGGGTATCTTTTTTACATCCCATTTAAATCACAATTATTTTGGAAAAACGTTGTGCCTGCATTTGCCCCAGGGTCTTCCCTGTCTTTGTCATGCGTGAAACATCTCTCCACATAGACATTCTGACACACGTTTAGATGAACGTATTTAAGGAAAATGCAGTGCAACCTAAACAGACTGTTAGTGTTAGCCAAAATGTTAAGAATGAAGGCTCGAACTGATTTACAGTTTTTCTCACCTCTCGAAATACCCTTCCTTTTCATTTGATTTTTTTTAAGCAATGCATTTCCACTGCAGAAAACAAACAACTGGGAAAATATTTTAAAATAAGAAGTACATATTTTTAACTGATATTTTCTTATGTAAATTTCTCTGAAATGAGATGTCCTAGAGGGCACCACAGTGGACATGTGTCCAGTCTTTTTTTTAGAATACTTTTATTTTTAATTAGGCAACTGATTTCAACTTTTAAAACAACCTGTGTTTTATTGTTTTATGTACTTTCTTGTCTGTCACCATGTAGGTCTAATTAAATAGTGCTATGTTGAACTTTTGTCATGTCTTGAGGAGTTTAAAAACAAAGTGTGCGAGGCTAGCTGACATTTTTTAATTACTCTGGTGTTTTTTTAAACTGGTTTTGGCACTTTTCTTTTGGCAAGGACTAAGTAGACATCCAAGACAGTTTGCGCTGAAGCCACCATGAAAAAAGCCTTATTTTGCTTATTGTTAGATGAGGACAGAAAAGCATTCATGAAGATTCATGAAGCTTTTTTGTCAGTCTGTCAAAACAACTGAAAAAATAACAGTTTGAAATAAACTAAAATGAAAATTAATGGTCGGCTTTAAGAAGACAGTCCTAATACAGGACAAGAATGCTCTTTTGAAATAGGACAGCACACAGTTATTGTTTGTATGTTTACTGCTAAGGAAGTCATGGATAAAAATATCACAGCACTAAAACCGTCCTGAATGACCACCAGGAAAAAAAAAACCCTCAAATAATCACAGAGGACACCAACAGGAAATAGCATTAAATGTCAATAGGTCATTCTAAAATCACACTTAAAACAATGTAAATAACTTTGCAAAAGATCCCACCCTTGCTAATTACACAACCAATCTTACACATAAGTTTCTTATCAGACAAAATCTACGTAACAAAAGGTAGACTTTCAGTTTGACTCACTGATAAATCTCTACACAGGCATTTGGCTATTGACATTTTGATAGGCATGGCAGATAAAGAAACATACTCTAACAAAGCTTTGCTTTAAAGTACCAGCAGTAACTATTTAGAATTCCATCCTCAGTGTCATAAACATGTCATACTAAAACCAAGTGAAAGCTGCAATGCCGTAATTGCTCACTCTGTTGATTGCTTGAGAAAATACTTTTTTTTGGCACAGTCCAGTGACAATATTCCAGAGAACCCATGACAAACACTTTGACTCATTCTTGAACTGAGTCACTCCACTCATCACAGAAGGGAGAAGACTGAATTAATATGTCAAAGAGATTTTTTTTTTGGTTACAACGCCCATGCTTTCACTTTAAAGTCTAACAGTCTGATTGCTTAAACGTGTGTCTGCTATATATAACGATGCGACGTCTGCATAGCATATGACATAGTCGAGAGCAGGAGGTAGGCTTAAGTAATAAAACCGCATAGAAAAAAACGTATATTCAAATAATAATTACTATTGCCATTATATTATCAACACTGAACAGGCCAAGCACGGCTTCAAGCGTAAAATAATTGCCATTTAGCACTCAAGAAACGCACTATTAGGAAAACACCTTACAGAAGCGCCGAGACTGTTTTCATAGCAGATATGTTTAAAGTGGCAGTAGTGGTTTGGAGAGCACCTCTTCACACTGTAACTCGTCAGAGGGCGGCTCTTGGACTGTTTTTTTACGTATCATTATAAAGGCTTAACTCCCTCCCTCTGCGCGTTGTCCTGCTCCTGTGCTGCAAGCGCCCAGTGTCTGGATCTATGTTGTAGATAGCTGGGCTATATGCCACACATTATTAGCCTAGAGGCTGCACATTTTAAAAGTTAAATATCACGTTGTTTTGCCGATCTTCTCCTTTTGGGCTTTTCCTTTTCTCCTCCACTTGGATACTGCTGACTTAGGCATTGGATATGTGCACACAGGATGATGACAACCCCTTTCCTCCCCGTAGAAGTAAAATAAAATAGGCTTTCGGACACACTGGATTTGCTCCTGTTATTCCATATGAAGAAGTCAAAAGTAAGTAGATGTTTTTTGTTTGTCTGTTCGTTGGTTTTCCGGAATAAATAGTTTAATCTGCGGCTTACGCAGCGGGACTTGTTTCTCCTGCTCTCGAGTAACCGGAAAACCGTATAGATCTGGCACGATTTTTATTTGTAACAAGTTTGCGTTGTATTTGAATAAACCGAGGGGACGTGTTTCCGACTAATTACAGGATATAAGTGACAGCGGGATCAAGTCGCCTGGGTGCCGCGTCCTTCCTTCCTTTGACGCTGTGATGTGGCTTGATTTGGTTGCCAAATGGCAAACCTGATTTCCTCCTTAAAGTTATGTTTGCTAAAAATGTTCCACCTGTGCACACTGTATGATGACTGTGGCACATTTACGTCTTCCTTATTTCGCTGGAGGAGCAGCGTCCTCACTGCACCCCGATTAGTAAGTTTAACCACGCCGCCCTGTCACTTCAGCCCTCACTTCTGAGAACGGTTTGCGCCGTGCGTAACTATCCAGCGCTAATTGTTAAAATGATTGCACTTACGTGTGAAGCGCATGGTGGTTAAGTAATTTTCAACCTGTAGGTTAGAGTTTGTGATTGCTGCATGCACACCTTCGTAAATGGACGGTGTTTCCGTTTGAGTTGTAGTTTATAGAGTAAAACTACTTTACTCAGTGAGAATGGTGATGCTTGCAGAATTACACGGCTTGATGTTGAGGCCATATTTTATCCACCTCGCCAGGCTGACACAAATCACTAGTAGGTAAATTAAGCCGAGGTTATTAAGGTGCAGTGTAGGACAGCGTGTCACTGTATTTCATTATGTGTGCATATGTCACTGGCTCTTTGTTTGTTTTCTGGTAATTGATATGCTCTTTTATCTGCCGTTTTTCCATGTACTGCAGGTTATTCATCAGCCTCCTTTATGTGCGCTGCAGGGCCACTTCGAGCTCCGTCTGTGAGCCTTGACACTGTAATCTCTGACCTATGACCTGGCTGATTGAAAACTGTAGGCTACAAGCAGAAGACTAAATGCACAGTTTAACATCACCATTACTTTTGGCAAATCAGTGAATTTCTATTTAATTTCGGCGTTTTACCAATCTGTCATTTTTATTCCCGCCATGAAAGATTTGAGCCTCCAAATCTATAGGCAGGTCCTCATCTGAGCACAAGCAACTGCTTTAGACAAAATTTTAACATTTTATCTAATTTGAAGCCCGTTTACATTGTTAGAAACCACGACTATATCTTGATGTTAGGAAGTCTGCTGCATGAAATGGAAAGCATTTAGTTTGGGTATCTGCGTGCTGCGCCTGTTGGCTAAACTAAACATAGGAAGGTTTAAACTAAATCTCATCTCCAGGCTGTGTAACTGAACCCTGTGCATTTCAGGTTTTTGACTAATCTCAGCCTCACTCTGCTTGGCAGCTTAAGCCCATATTAATGACTAAATCAGATTAAAAAATAAATAAATCAAAGGACATGAAACACGTCAATATGGATATACCAGGGTGTGTACGTGTATGTCCATGCATAAGGGAAGTCTTTGAAGTTTCGCAGACTAAGGCTGGGCATGTCTGCCACAGTTAATCTCATTCTGAGCAGTTTCCTTTATTCTTTTTTTTTAATGAAGTTATACAGTAAGTTGTGCTGTGTGGTTGGACACCTTCCATCTTTTCTTCATGTACTGATATTGCAGCAGTTTGAGGTGTGCTCCTCTGTTATCAGAAGTAGAAAATAAAATAAACATTTTTTTTTTATTTTATTTATATGTATCAAATCTGTTGAAAAAACTGAAATATTTCTGGTATTCCTTGGCGATGGAGAGCTCCTTGTTTATTCCTCTCATAATTTTTACGAACGTTAGGGCATGTAGCAGTAGATTAGTATATGCTTCAAATGCACTCTAATAAAGGTGTCATTTGTCAGAGAGTTTTGAATAAACTCGAGCATAAAAACAAGCTATGGCACACAAATGTGGGGAAACAAGCATGAGTGCTGGCTTGTTGCATCACACCACAGAACATTTGGCACCAGTAGGGAGCGCTAGTTTTCTGATGCTAGCCACGCAGGGCTTTGAGCTGTGTAAGGTTTAGAGAGACATTGTGTATCTGGTCTCCTGTGCCCTTCCTGACACACTAAGGAATTTAGCTTTTTACTGTCAATTCAGCAGAATGATTGAAAGATTCAAGCCAAACATTCAGACAGCTAACATTTCGACAAGTCATCTTGTCAGCTCCCTGCTCCTCCAAAGATCCCTGCGATGTTTTACAGTCTCCTCCTGTATACTGACTGTGTTGTTTGCCCAGATTAAACATTTCAATCCAAATAAAGTGACACAAGGCAGGTGAAGAGGCACTGGAGTATTTCAGCACCAGGATAATTTAGACGCACACATGGTTTGGCTTTTGGAGCCAAGTCCAGCACAGGCTGTAAATCCAAAGGCCCACAGCTCACATAATCCAGGCTCAGTTTCCTTCTACTTTATTGTTGTGGCCTCTGGCCTGCTGAGGACCAGCACGCAATCGAATCCCTCAAGTAAACTAAATTTCTCTCTCTTTTTTTTTTTTTTTTTGATGTGCAGGAAATATAAACTTGAAGGTTCTGACTTGAAGACAAATCACAAAATCGAATGACAGGCCTCTGAATAATTAGATTTACTGTGTCATGTTCCAGAAGGCATGCTGCAGGTAGGCGTTGCAGCAAAGTGGGTGTTATTGTGTCAGAATTACACTCTCCAGTAATCACAGCTGAATGAATTAGTTAACAATGAGATTATATTAACAGCAGGAAAGGAAACACAAAGCATTAAATTAGAGCCCGCATGCTGGGCTGTGTGAAATCCATTCAATGCATAACGAGGTGTTGCTGCTGTTGCATGACATATTTAGTGCTTTGAGATGCTTTTTAGAAACCGCACCAGACTATATTAAAGTCAACACTAGTTTCCACTGGCTCTTTCACATTCATTAACATCAGCAGCCCGAGGGAATTTATGCCACCTTTGAAGATAAAGCATTAAATCACTGAAATTCCCAGGTAGGCTGCCAGTTATGTTAGCTAATGTCTTGTTAAACACATGAGCAGCTCACGCTACTGATGAGTGTCTGTTTGTCAGTGCTGCATATCAAGTCGACCCTATGACTCACATTTTAATCACAGCCCATGCATCACTGCATATCTATCCACACATTATTTGCTTTGTTGTGAATGACACTCATCACTGCTGAACTTTTGTTTGGCATTTTAACTGAACGTATCTAAATGCTTGGATAGTTTTTCAGATAGTCGTCCTGTCAGGTTTATTTTTTAACTGTTGCGCCATTACATTGATTAGATTTATCGTCGATCATTTCCCACCTGCTCTTCTGTAACACAATCTGAATGCCTTTAAGTTTAGAATAAAGTTCTGTGTGCTGTGGTTTATTTGACAGCAAGAATTAACTAGTTTATGAGCACGCTGGTCTCTACAGTAACTTGTGATGATTGAGCCACCTAACTCGAGGTTGCATGGGATTGGAGAGGTTTATTTATCTTAAGGATCACATGTTATTGGTGAAAATGAAAATGAATCCGCTTTGGTTGTTATTTTATTTTTAGGCCCTGTGGGAAATGCTTGAATAATTGACTCTGAGTATAACTGAAATTGCTTCATATCAGAGTATTAGTGGTTAAAGACTGATATTGGAAACATGTTTAATCTCATCATAGCCCAATGAAGTGAAACCTCAATCAGGGGACATTCATAGAACTGAAGGACCAATTTCAAGGTCTTTTGTGAAGAAGATGAAATAGCCAAAAGCAATGTTTTAGCAGACAAAGCTTGCACAGTTCAGCAACTGTGAAAATTAAAGCAGACAGAGCCGATGTTCAGTTGCAAAATGCTCACCCCATATGCACCATCCAGGTCCAAACAGGAGGAATTCAGTACTTCCTAGAATTTAAGCCTTTTTTCAAGAACCAAAAACTGCTGGAGCCAAAAAAGAAATGCTTGTTCTCTCAAAATGATTTTTTCCACCTATAAAAACCATTCAGAACATCAGCAATATTGAAGGGAATGTACAGGAGCTAAACATACAGCTATTAGATGACTACCAAACCTATGTTTTATTAACGTGTGAGTGTGTGTGTTTTTTCTTTGTTTGCAAAGTGCTATATTTTGCTCTACAGCTCTGTGTAATTATGGTCTTAAATGGTGACTTTGCCCTTGTTGAAAAAGATTTGTAAAGCAACACCATAAAAGCAATACTGCAAACCTGGATTGAATTACAGGATTTTCTTCTGTCACAGAGCCCAGGCCTCGTGTCTGAGCGTTTGATGTCTTATTTCTGCAGGAACAAGACATTCAGTGTCCTGTCCCAGATTCACCAAAGGCCTTGTTTTTATCCCCTGTCTAACCTAACGCTCCCATGAAGGGTACATGTCTTTGAGTGCAATATTTTGCTAGAAAGGTGCCTGTGTCTATACCTGTTTGAAAATCATTCTTGACTTCAGTGAGGTTTGGGATACAGAACCGCCAAGCTCTTCTCTTCCAGTCATCTTTTATGTGTCAGATGACCTTAAGTATGTTTGTCTTTATGCAAGAGTGTAGAAGACCTTTCACAAGGTGCTCATAAAGCCAGCAAGGAGAAAGAAAACACAATTGAAGCAATTCCTGAGAGTTTAAAATCAATGTTTATAGAACTCTGATCCATTAACCACTTCATGCTGAGGTCTGTCAGTTAGGAATTCCTGCAGGCTTTTTTCTAACTGATGTGCAAGCCTGAAATGACTGGTTGGATCAGTTCAACGATTTATCAAACCTGGGTTGGGTCTCTATACAAAAGGCACCGTGACTTGATGTCATGTGAATGCAAACATTATTGGGGAAATTACCGTCACAAGGAAGAGGGTACATGACCAGAGCCAAGCAGATGGGTCTGTTCTGTAGATTGGCAAAATATTTTGAGCAGAAACCATAGGGATCTATTTGTCAGAAGCAATTAGTAGCAGTTAACATGGCCCTTTTTCATTTTCCCTCTTTAAAAGTCCAAAAATCTGTCTCAAATGATCCATTATTTGCTGTTTAGTATAATGTACTGGACTGGTAAGTGTAGACTCGATGCACTGTGTGTGGCCTTGCAGGATTTATTAGTCTCAGAACTTTATTTCTCAACGAGAAGTTGAGTTTAAACAACTGCTTGGAGAGACATTTCTGCATCTCATTTTCTTATTTTAATGACTGCATGACTAATTTATAAACACGACCAATAAAGAGCAAGACAAAAGGTAAACAGTTGCAGCTTCCCAAAGAGGATTTTATGGTTTTTGCTGTGCTTTATGTCATTAAATATGTCAAAGATTTGGTTTTGGAGTGTTTGGAGCAGAGAAATTGCAATTGAAATTTGAAAGTATTCCACAAATATTTAAAACAGCAATCGATTTCTTTTGAAATATTAATAAATGATGAATGCTTCTGCTCTCACCACCACAGACTCTGTAATTCTGTTGAAATGTATGCCTGTTCCCACAGGGCAAAGTGTTTCAGAGTGGTTTCTGCTTTAGCCAAGAGACATACGTGCACAGTGTGAATCAGCTATGGACCCACACTTTCCTTCTTAATAAAGGAACCTCTCCTTTCTTCACCTTCTTTAATCTGCTTGTTACAGTCTACAGTCAGGCAAAGTCAAAATCTGGTTGAGCTGGCGCTTTAAAGGTTTACATTTAGGGATTAAGGTTTCTCAAAGAGTATCTATAACATCATTTTAAGTACCTCCATGAGCTTTGGATTTAACTCTTGTGCAATTTTTTTTGAAAGTAGTGAACTTCTCCTGCTGTCAGGTCACAACACCTCACAATTGTGAAGCTTATAATCTGTTGCCTTTAAACTAGAGTTTGTGTGTGGATTTAGTTGTTGCTGCGTCAAAGCAGGATTTTTAGTTAATATGGTTTCTGGGTTGTTTTTTTCTGTTTTGTTTGTTTTTTGTTGTTGTTTTTTTGGAAAAAGCTTTCGCAGAATAAGTGAAAACACATCCTCTGTTTTGTGGATTAGTTCATCTTTTCTCTGAAGAAATATCTCATATAATTAACACACTATTCATACTGTGGTTGCACATGTGTGTCCATTCTCTTTTAAGGACCTTCTTTCTTCATTTGAGAATGGCATCTTGCCTTGGACTCTTATAATTCAGTGTCCCTTATGAATACAGGCCCTTCAGATATTTTTACGAGCGCAAATTATCCCATCACTGAGCATCTGTGGTATACATCTGATTCAGAACAATTGCTGGGGGGTATTAAGATGATGCTGCTTTTTTCCTCCCTCGTGTTTCCAATCCATTAGCTTGCAAGTTGAAGTTTCCACATGATCAGTAAGGACAACTGACACAGAATTTAAAGTCAGTGTTAGTCATCTGGGCTGTTTAAGAAACATGAATGAAATGTGTGTGGGTTTTGTCATATCCATTTTACTTTAAGGCTGACATGTTCTGTGGTGAACTTAAATTGTGGTTCAGGGAATGTCACTTTCAATTGCTGTCAGCTTTAATGTGACTAGTTTTATGAATTTAATATTACATCCAGAACCCTTTTAAACCCCAAACTATTTGTAAAATTCCCACTTAACAAAGCTCAGTTTCTTTATTCTAAGGACTAAAATTAACAACCTTGAAAATATACAGCGACACCTAACATTTCTACTTCTCCCATAAAATACTGTAAGTTGGAGAATAAAGAAATCTTTTGAAGTCAAAAACCAACTGTTACTGATCCTGCCCTAAAGATCTGCAAGTTCAACTCTGTTGAATGTAATCTAACACAAATAAAGTATAAAAATGCTGATATCCATTAAGTGATAGCTTAAATCTTTAATGAATTAATTTGTCCTATACTTCCTATCCTATCCTTCTCTCCTCATCCCATGGGAGATGGATTCTCCTCCCTTAGCCTAATTCTGCCAGTTTTTCCTGTTAAAAGGGAGTTTTTCCTTCTCACTGTCACCAAGTGCTTGCTCATAGAGGGCAATCTGATTGTTTGTTCTTTCTCTGTATTATTGTAGGATCTTTTCCTTACAATATAAGGCGCCTTGAGGCAACTGTTGTAGTGATTTTGGTTATATAAAATGAATTTAACCAAACTTAATATACCCTCAACGGGTTGCGATTTACCAATACATTCAGTCTGGACCAGGTTCAGGAGCCCCCAAGGATAACAGTAGCAACAAGATATCGATATGGCAAATATTCTGTTTTGAAGTCCAATTTTTAACTTTAATCTTAACTTTTAAGTTGCATTTCTGGTCATTAAGCATGTAAATAAAAATATCTGGCTTCACCTCTTGTTTAGCAAAATGAAATACAGTTGTGCAATCTCCAGGAAAGTTTATAATTTTTCAAGTTTTTGCCAAAATTTATTTCTGCAATTTCTCTACTGTCGGGAAATTCTATGTTCGTACAACACAGACCCTTGCCTCCAGCTCATGTGCATTTGTGGTATTTGCCATGGGATTGCCAGTGCATTAACACTGAAAGATGCATGAGCAGCCCAATGCAGACTAGGGCCCAGCCGCAAGGAGATCATTTTTTGGCACGTTGTGTTCAGTGGTTAGCAACAAAACCAAAAGCTAAACTACACCGGAATTTTTTTAAAAAAACAAAAGGAGGCAACATACTTTCCCAACAATAAAGTAAGAATAAACTACAATTGGAAACCTAAATCTTTTGTTAAAAATCTATTTCTTTTAATTGAAGAATTGTATACTGTCTGTAATTCATACTGTCAGCTGAACATTTCTGTCTGTGCAGTTCAGTATGCAACAGAAAATGATTTTTGATGTCTGAGGAGAGAGCATTTGTTATCTTTTAGTCACTGGAAAATATGTCTGTACCTCTATCTCAGTCAAGGTTGAATTCTCTGCCTCACACAGTAATCAAATTATACTTCCTTGTTCCTGTTAGACTGCTTTTTAACAGCATCAAGTACAGGGCGCCTTTCAACGAAGCTGTTGATCTACTTGCGTGAAAGTATCTGAAAGTATATGAATCTGATGAACTGATCTACCATAAACTGGTTACCATAAGACTGACAACTATGGACCACCAATTCACATATTCGAGAATGAATCACAAGTTCAAAATATTATGATTGTTTTTTTTATGAGGAAAATGTTGTACAAATTTAGCCAAGCTTTTGGTGAGAAGGTGTGAAATATATCACCTACATCTGTAAGATGATCTGAAAAAATGCACAGTTGCACAACTCAAGATTCCTTGTTGGCCAGGAAAAATTCCCCTTCTTCAGTAAGTGCATATTAACCAGATCTGTCTAACCCCTTGTTTGTTGATAAGCGGCTATATAAAGGGATTGTAAGAGTATCATAAAACACATTTTTTCCCATTCTTTTCCTTTCCAACAAAAACATTGTAGAGTACACAGCACCATTTTATCCTTTTCCTCCCTTTTTGAAATTTTTTTCACAGTAGCAAGATGCGATTTCCTGCTGGACACAAACGGTGCACTATAATTGCAATTAAAAGTATGCATTGTTTAGTTCAACAGCTCCTCTATTAAGGATGTAGCATTCAAGGGATGTCCTATTTGGTCAAATAACAAGCCTGTTTTTGACATTTAAAATTATATTATTATATTATATTATTTGACTGTAAAATAAATAAACAATAAATAAATTGTGTGCCTTAATTCTTCATGCACATGCTCATATGTTTGGACAAGTCTTAGCGACAGTAGTCTGATTTGACCACTGCTCTGTTGTGTCATACCGCAATAAGTCTGGATAGACTTTTGCAGACACTTCACTGTCTCCAAAAGACACCTGCAGATTGGCTTTTCCTCTGTGTTACCTTTTAATTTCCTAGCAAGATCATTATTTGTGTTTTCATCATTAAAGCCTTTAATCTGCTCCTGATCAATCATACGTTGATGGTATTTGGTTAAAAGGACTGAAACATCTGGTGCACTCTCATCTCTGAAACCTATTGTTTAACGCAGCAGGGGTTGTCTAATTTCTACCTAAATGTTGGCAAGGTCTCATGTCATTAGACATTTGAATAGGTTTGTTTGTTTCCTGTTTTTCTCAACAACATATGCTTAATGGCACACACACAACAAAACAAATTGTTTTAATGTTTTATTAAATGAGCCATTTCTCTCAAAATCTGTCATTAGCTATCGCTACTTGTTTGTTGTGGCCATAGTAATTTAATTGATCTCAGCTGCTGGTAATAAATTGGCCTCTGGAGACCACCTTTCTGTGTGACGTTATTTTATGTTTTTAATTAAAAAGTAAGCCATCAGACCTAGTTAACAGAGCGAGTAATTTTTATCTTCTAAGCCATTCAAAGTATTTAGCTGTTAGCTGTTTATTTGTAGGGCTACACCAGTCGGTTCAAGCCAACTGGGTTAATAGCCCCATATAACAAATTAGGTTTGTTATAGATCGACATTAAATCAACCTCAGTGAAATTCACTGTTTACTCAACAAGTTATGTCTCTTCGTGTATAGGATACAGTTTCATTTTGTGACAAAATAGCTATACTTTATTTAGCGGATTGTGCACTAGCCATAATCTTTGATATATTTTTCTTTTTCTCTTTTTCTTTTTAAATGTAATCTTTAAATTGTTCTGCTTCTCATTTCAACAGTGTAGCTGATATTTAATTATAGGAAAAGAGTTTATCTGAATGGGTACTGAGACAAAAATGTAGAGTACTTTGGGCTGTCAAGTTGAACAGGAAGGAAAATATTCTCCGAAACCCAGATGTCTGACAGTTATCATCTCAAGACAAATGTCGCTTGTAAATGTGTCAGACATAGTTGAGGAAATGGGTTTTACGGTTTATACCTCAAGGTAAATTTATAAAATTATTAGTTCCATTTGTACAGCAGTTAGAATTTCTCAATCAATCTCTAAAGTCTTATCTGTTTTTTGAGGTAAAAAAACAGAGCTCCAGAATAATGAACTCTCTCTTTTGTGCACTAAGATGTTAAATATTAACATGGAAATTTGGCTACACTACTTCCTGATGAGTTGAATCAGGAAGAGAACGAGCTGGCAGTAATTAACATATTCTTTGACAAAAAGAAAAGAAAAAAACACAAAACACATTTAAAGGTTTTAAAAAATTCCAGGGTATTCATTGGAAACCCTCGGTTAACTTGAACCTGGATCAGGTCTGTTTTAATCCTCATTTCAAAACATGGGAACTAATGACTAATGGCAAAATTCAAAACAGTGATGTAGGCAAAAGATTATGAGAAATGTCCATCTATCTGACACAACAGGCTGCATGTTGCCATGGTAGACTAATGTCATGCAAGGTACTGTGCTCTGCTTTTATGAGATTACGTGGATAACAGGGCCACGAGCCCGGCAGTCTGGAGAGCCTGTTCAGCTAATTAGGCATCGGGTTCAAAGTGGTGATGGAAAATCAGACGGGATAATCATTATCTGCATCATTATAATGAAAACAGAAAACAGGCTTTCAGCAGGCCTCAAGAACTGTGATGCACCTGATGATGGAGAACAGGGCTTTATTTTGGAGGCTTGTGAATTAATATTCAATGATTTTGGTTCTGATAATACTACTATTACTACTACTACTTCTGATACTGTTAAAACAAAAAGTGGTTGTAAAGTGTCCGACAGAAAAATACAATTTTGTGCATGGGAGACACTTTCATCTCCTGTTAGTGCAGCTGTGTCTTCTGTCTGAAAGTCACTCAGAAAGCATCAGGGAAATGTTCAGATGACCGAGTTCAAGTAAGTCAAAGTGCTGTCGGTACTGAAGCCTTGTTGTTTATTGATATGTTTGGCCTGAGCTGTGTTGGGAATTCCGGAGCCTTTCTGGAACTTTTAGAAACAAGATCTGTTTGTTTTTTCGATGTGTATTATTTTAACAAGATAGTTCCCATATATTTTTATTGTTGAAATTAGACCGCTCACGATAAGATACAGTTGTGTAAAAATATGGTGTATATGCTATGGACTACGTGACAATATGATACTATTACATTTTACATGGATGTCAAATTATACTGATAGTCTTAGAAATGTTTCCACTATCATGCACTGTAAAAATAACTTTTGGTCAGAGTGCATAAATTACAGTCACTCTCTTTGCAAATTGTACATTTAGAGGATTTAGATTTCCATGACTGTACCGTCTTCAAGTAAAATAGAACTTATTGCAGCAGTATCGTGCACCAACTGATTTCTACACACAGCTTTACAAATTCCCAGTATCTTTATATTATTTTCTTCAAAGTAGCCACATAGTAGCAATAGTTGTTGCAATGTTGTCCCACACAGTTGCTACTTGGTGAAATAAATTGTTTTACAAAACAAGGTTTTAACAGTGAAAATTGTTGAAAAGTGAAGCTAAATCTCAGTGTCGTTCTTGTTGCACAGCATTTCTTCAACAGTGTTTTTTTTTTTTTTAACATTGTGTCCTTGCATAAGTCTGTACCTCCTTCCTGTGTTGCCAACACACAAAAGTAAGTCAACAGCTGTTTTGATCCAACAGCAGAAATTTAAGCAGGTTTGCGTCCGTTGTTATTTTTTGTTTGAAATGTTTAATGGTAGGTCTGCTCTTAAACCTCTGCTGAATAAAAATCAAAATGATAGAGAGTTGTACTATAAATATGAATGGGAATTGTAAACTACAATTTGGGTTCTTTTTTTCTTCTGTCAGCACAGAAGTAACATATGAATGGTTTTCCTAATCCAGGAAGACAGCTCAGCCTTGGAGCAAAGAAACAATTAATAATACTTTGGTAGTAATCCAGATCTAGGAGTCCTGCCATTTGATTTTTTTCTTCCTCTTTTTTTTCTTTTTTCCTTTTAACCAATTACATAATCTGATTTTAGTGACTCAGGCAATAAAAGAAAATGTTAAATTATGTTTTGTTTTAATACTTAAATTCTGTATTTTCTGGCCACTCTCAAAAGGCCATCATCATATTCTATTTCAGGTATTCAATTTCTATTTTAAGTAAACCTTTTCATAGAATAATATGATGTAAAACTAAAAACCTCTTGGATAGTGATAGGATCTGCATTAATTATACAGAAATGTCAGGTCTCTACCACCATCAAAATTGAAGCAGTTGTCCTATTCCCCTCATCAGCCCAATCTAACCATAAATCTTATGAAGATTTGTTTCAGGAAGACACTTAACTTACCAGCACCAAGAGGTTAATCGAGTTCTTTAACATGTTACACCCAGTCTAACATTCGTTGATTGGTTGTGCTTAGCTAATTTATTTCATGGGTTATGAATCTGTCTCATAAGGATCCTGGAATGGTGACTACATCCCCACCTGATGTGTTTGCTGATGTTTTGTTTGTTTGTTTTCTTTTTTTTTTTTTGTTGTATTTATTTATTATTATTTAGTTTTATTTGTTAGTATATTTGCATTTGCAAACATTCAGAAATTATAATGTTGATAATAGCAAACCAGTCACAGGAGGTCCACATGTGCACAACAGTTAGCTGTTTACTAGCTTGATAGTGAAATGATAACATGTCTTCTGAATGTCCTTAATGACCAAACATAATTAGCAAATTTTTCTTAACAATCTTTTCACTGACTTAAATTTGATGGGATGCTTTCTAGTCTGTGTGAAGTTTTAGGTTTTTTTTTTAATTACAGCATGAGCAACAACTGCACACTTGACACACTGAATCATCTTTTAAAAAAATGTTTTTATATAGTGAGCATGTCCATTAAGCTATGTAAGCTTAAGCTATGTAAGAAATGTAAACAGACGGATATGGTGGCTTGAAGAGGAATTGTAAGGATTCTAGCCTGCTGAATTCACTATAAGCCTGTAACTCCATACACTCAGGTACTGTAGCAAGTTTCTGCATGTAATCCATACTAAAGAAATTACAGGCAGCCTGGACACTGGATATTAACCTAAAGGAGACAACAGATACACTTGTTTCTCATTCATGAGCATCACTGTGCACACATTCTGTACAGACAGTATGTTAAAGACAAAAAACAAGAGTATTGGAGTGGTTTGAGATGTTGTGTGATAAACAACAGGTTTTGCTTTGCTGAAAAATCCCGACATTGTACTTTAGTTGTAGATAGGGAACTCTGTTTTTATTATCCCTCATTTGTTATACAAATATGGTTAGAGGTTAAAGATTGAGGCATAACTCATGAATTTAAGTGTCCAACAAACTTGCTTGTTTTTCATCCCCGACTTCCATTTAAAGACAATAGTTGGATGATACAAGCTACAAGGAATTGAATTACATTCCATCTTTTCCTTTAGCATTTCCTGATGTAGATGGATCATTGTTCCACTGGCTTCCTGTTGTGGCTTATTGTGACTTACATATAGCAACAGGAGGAACACTGGTGGCTTTGAAGATTTGAAAATTACTGATCTCAACCCCAGGCTGGCAGGGAAATATAGATGGTCCAGGTCTGTGCCGCAGTTAGTTGTTGCAAAATAGTATGATCATCATTAACAATAGAACAAAATCTTGTTATAAAGGTTGCCAGATTAGATGTGGCATAGTTCCCTTTGTGAAACACTTAAAATTGTATCCACCAAACAGCAAGTTCACATTGAAGGTTACTAATGTGTTTTTGGGCTCTCCTTCTTTTGGGCCCCATCTTTACGGAGAGGAGAATTAGGGATCCATTGCATAAGAAGCAGGTCAGCCAAAAGACTGCAAGCTGTCTCTTCACGAGCCTGAGAGTAACTTTAAGAAGCTATGTTTACATTATTGTTCTTACTGCGAGACATATGTTTTTAAGAACAAATATCCCATTTAAATGGCAGCACTCTGTTTCCAATCACTTTAACACTTGGCAAGTAGCAATATTACAAAAAGGGATATTATCCAAAGGATGTAAATTTTAAAAGGTTAACATTTGGCATCTGATATCTTCTATTTAAGTACACAAATTTAAAATAATTAATCACAGTCAGACCTGATATAAGTGTGCTGATACTTGATGGGGTTTTTTGGTGTGTGTGTGTGTGTGTGTGTGTGTGTGTGTGTGTGTGTGTGTGTGTGTGTGTGTGTGTGTGTGTGTGTAATACTTCAAGACTTTTAAAGTAGCTCTTTCTCTCTTTTCTGGCTACCCATATGATCTACCCCGACCTGACAAGACCATAAAAACATTAAAACATGTACTAAGACAATGACAACAAAAATCCCTTGTCATTGAAAAATAAAAATAACATCTAGTACTGTGTCATTACCCAACTCTGTTCCAGCATGGCAGAGAATCTATTTCTTTTTTCACTTCACTAGAAGTTAAAGAAGAGCCAGGAACTAAAATATTCTTACAACTAAAGCAACTGCCAGTTAAAACAGAAGGCAAGTGAAAATTGAAAGCAGTCCTCTGAGTAAGAATTCTGTTAGTCATCTTATCAGACTCTTTATTGCATTCTTTAAGACCTTTGCATAGATTTAAGACATAACTTGAATTGGTTTTCCAGAACAAAGACAGTACTGATAATTTATCCAACATTGCAGGTGTGACATTACACGTCCTTGTAAAATGCTTTGATGTGTCTCCACCATAAAGACTAGCCAGTACGAATAGTACTCAACACAGCATTGGCAATACACATTTATTATATGGCTGTAAAATTGTCATATTTCATTGCCAATTGTATTTCTTGGTGACTTCTATAAGAGAAAACACATCTTTGTGCAAGTAATGGCCAAAGGCTTGGGAGGTCGAGTTGTTAAGCATGGAAACACCAACAACTCTAAATCTTGGAAAGTTGCAGGAACAGCTGCAAAATCCACTCTTTTTGTTCTTAATCTGATTTAGTGTGACTTTTTTTTCTTTTGCTTTTTAGGTACAGTGAAACTCTAATCTAATGTCTCACATGAGATTCTGATCATAAATGGCTTTTTATGTTGAAGATGTAACTAACTGCCAAAACATGTTTGTCCCTTCTGACCTGCAGAGTTGGATACACGTCTGTGTCCATTTCCTGCTGTTCATTACGCTTGGGGTGCATTCAGATAGACTTAACGTCAACCCAGTGACCAATGACATCGCTAAACTCTCCACTTTGGTAAGAGAAACACTGCAATTAAATTGTATTTGAGAAATTCTAAACTAAATGTCTATTCTGGTATGTTATACATGGCAGGCTACCACTGAACAATCTAAAGCTATTATAGCTATTAAAATATAGTCAAATGAACACACAAAGCACAATGCATAAGCATTAGAACTGTATTCAAACCAATGGCAGATCTTGAAAGTCTTAGGTCAAACAGCTGCAAACACTGTATTTCTCCAGAGAGCCATATTTGATCACTGCCATCACTTAACCGTGTAATGTAAAAACTACCTGTTTATCTTTCTAGAATATATATTTTAAATAACTACTCGTCAACAGAGGAGAAAAAAGAAAGTTAGCACCTGAACACAGGTCTAACAGGAACAAAAAAGAAAGCTGTGTAGTTGTTTCACCAAGTCTTTGTGTTCATGGTTTCAATAATAGTAAATTCACAAATTTTCAAACTGAATGAAAATTCATGTTTTTATGATGTTGCCTGCAGTTTAATGTTAATGTACTTTCTTTTTTACAGAGACAAAATATTCCTAAAGATTACCTAATTCCTCTAGAGTACATTCCTAAAGAAGAGGTAAGATATTGTGACATCTTTCAATGAACAGGCAGTAACCAAATTTATGACAAATCTAGCAAATTGATAAGCACAAAAAAAAATGCTTTAATTGTCCTTGCATTTGACATCGTTACTTCAAAGAGGTGAACCAGGTTTATGGCCACTCTGAGTCATTTGGCATATTTGGATTGATTTGAGTGTGTCAGGATGGTAATAAAACAGCAATAAGATGGAACCAATCTGCTATCAATTTGCAATTGGATTGGTTCAAATTGTTAATAACATAGAATCTGTTGTGATAATACAGCAATTAACTTTTATAGGTGAACAAAAGTGCAAAGTCAAGTCCCCTATTGCCACAGACTGCACTCAACACCACACATTGACTCAGATTAATTGCAGTGCGTTAACGATCTGTGTTTATAAATTAGGCAGCAATTATTGGCAAACCTTCAACAGTCTGTCTGAGAATGATTAGAGTCAGTTGGACCACAAATGTTTTGACACTGGTTGCTTCTTACCTATGTAATTACCTTGCCTTTGAAAGTGGTTACTCAGAGATTGAACGTGACGCATGCTCACTTTTTCCTAGTTCCAAGGCTGCCATTTACTCTAGTATGACTGAGCACTGACAATGATTACCTTTTTTGAGCTACATCCCCATGTCAAACTATCAGTAAACACATCAGCTATGCTGCTATGTTATACCATGTATGTATCACACAGTTCATGCATTTCATATTGCATATGTGTTCCTTTTTTTCCAGGCTGGGATGTGTTGGATGAAATTAAATATCTTCTATTTGGAGGAAAGCTTAGTAAGGTTATCAGAAAAGTTTGGAAACGTTTCATCCAATAAAGAGAACATTAGCATATTCATTCAGATACTCCAAGAACAAAGGGTCCATATGCAGGATCTGGTAAGTTCATTGTTTACTGGTTATCTTTTACCACTTTTATTACAGATCCAGCATCCATGACAAACAGTGTTGAAATGTGCATTATATATAATTGGATAATGTATATGAAAAACACATAATACACAATACACAAAATATATAGTGGCCTAATTATTTAAATCTGAATGATTTTGGATGAAGTTTTTTTGGACTGCAAAAAAAAAAGAAAGAACGAAAGCATGCAAGCTTCAGGTATGCATTCAGTCACATGATTTTCATTTAATATGGGTAGAAATGGGTTTTCAACATTTTGAAAAAGTTACCCATTCTCACAGGTATTACGCAGCATATAGTCTGTTTCAAATACATGCATTGCACTGGTTTAGGTTCAGAAAGTAGGAGTCATGATGCTTACTCTGTTAATTCACAAGTTATTCTCACAGCAGCTTTGCAAGCGAGACATGACAGGCTGCAGAACACTGAATGTCTGAAATACATGAAGCATTTGCACAGTCATGCACTTTCATGTGATAATATGTAGAAAAGCGCAAGATTGCATGTGTGTAGCAAAATTAGAGATTTTTTTGGAAGGAAAAAAGAAATGAAATAAATGTATTTAATGAAAATTGTGTCTCTGTATTTCCAGAATGACATCATGCTTGATTTTGAGTGCCACTATAGGGAAGAGAGGTTTGACACCAACCAATACTTTGACTTCATCGAAGATTTACTCAGAGCTGCACAGAATAAAGAAGATGCACACGACTGTGATGTTCCTCCCTGTCCCACCTCACCATACCCACCATTAATAGACGAGTATTCAGAAGGTGAGTACTCTATATAACACTTTTATGTTGTTAGACATGTTTGTGTAATTTCGTTAGTTTAAATGAAGAAAAACTAAATGGTTAATTGAGGTGTGAGATTTGTTGCTTTATTGCTGAATTCTTGTGCAAAGTTTGTATTGATTGCAGCATGTTTGTAGCTACTGTGCACTGGGTTTTGCAGAAAAGTTACTATAAGGCCATTTGTGATATATAAATGTTTGCTCATTTGTGTTTGCCTTTAATTCATGTTACAAAAAAAGGGTAGATCTTTTTTTGAGCCAGTGGTCAAATGCAAAGTCAGCATTTCCTCTTACAGATTCTTATTGATTAAAATAAAACAAAGGATAAAAAAAAAGCACTGGGTCGAACTATTTGAACTAATATATCTCAGGTGTTTCTGCAGAAGTTCAGTTGTAACGCCTCCACAACAAGCTGCATGTTGCACACTCGTGTTCACTCCATCTGGAGTGTGATGCTTTAAGCCAAAGCACACTACAATAAATGACAAGACTGGCGAAATATCTATCAGTCAGTCCAGCTTTTCTTGGACGAAGCTGATGTTTTTTAGGTAGTCTGGATTTCGCAATCTGAATTTGAATTCATCTTTTTTGCATTCTCCATGAAAAGAGTCAGCAAGGAAACAAAAAACAAAAAAATGTCAGGAGAGGATAATCATATTTTTCACATTTTAGTTTCACAGTTAAGATCACTTTCTAATGCACCTGATATTCTACATGTGCCCTTAAAGATATGAATTTAAGATTTGCACAACATTTTTCATTTTATGAAGTTACCACTTTCTCTGTATCAACAATTTGCATTCATTAATGTTGAGAAAAATTGAAGAAGGTATAATCACTTGAAAGTAAAGAACACTGTTTAGTACTCATAAGTCAGATAACAATAATAAAGAATAACTGAATAGGATTACTTTTAATGATGATCAGTAACAAGCAGAAAGATTGTTTAATCACATTTTCATATGTGATATATTACGGTATATCATGATATATTTTGAAGTCAGTTTAATACTTAGCAACCAAAGGGCTACACAGCACGAGCGCGTCTGGGGGGGTGGGGGGTTGGGGGGGTGCCCACTGCCACTAAATAGGACCAGTGGCGGAATTGACATTTAATCAAGTGCTTATGTATTACTTTAGTGTACTTCATTTTGCCAAATCGAATATACAGAGCTGCACGCTGTGATGACTCCTTATGAATAAGGGAGCAGCTGAAAGAAGCATACAATGTAAATACTTCTATGTTATTCTCCCTTCGTCTTATACGTCACTGTATTTTTGGAAATATTCTTTGTACTTCATACAAATTATTCCAAAACTTTAGTCAAATATATATTACTTAAAATGAATAATTATCTAGTAATATATGGTACTATGTTAATATAGAGTTATCCAGCAGTGTATAAGTAATGAAAATTTGGACATTTATTCGTTACAGATAATTCAAAATATATGCAGATTAATCAGTCAGAAGATGGAATCAGTTCCACTTTATAATTGCTTATATTGTAAATCTGCCAAAATAAAATACAAAGTAACAAAACAAGGAAACGTCTAACACAGAGAAGGAGACTTAACAGCAGATATGGGGAACACAGGGGAAGTGGGATAAACCAAAAATCAAGCACTTAAATCTACACAGACACTAGGAAACTATGAAGAACTAATACCAGATTACCCAGAGAAGTTTGCACAAAATTAAAACTAAGCCTTGTCAAAACCACAGTTGGAAAGGAAACTTTAAAACTCTGAGAAATGTATAATCCCCCCAAAAAATAATGTTATAACTATACTAACAAGAATATAAATTTGCAAAAGAATCTAAACTAAGGACTGAGAACAATAAAACACACAAACCCGAGGCATAAGTTAAAGGTGTGGGAAAGCAGGCAGCGTTCAGAAACTAACCTTAACTCTTGAAAAGGCCCTCCCAAAAAATAAATTTAAACCCTGAACATTTCCGTCACAAGTTCATTCCTGCTTGTAAAACTACAGCCACCCTCTTAGGAATATAGTGAAAAGGCTTTATTTAGGACAGACCTCTTGTGGCTGTTTGGAGAAGCTTTTAATCCACAAACCATTATTTCTTCACAAGAACTTTGCAAGATAAGAGCTGAAAAATGTTCTCAGCGGTCAGATGGCCCATAGAGACACGGCTGAGTCACAGGACCGAGGGAAGATGTCCCAAGGTAGCACATGTGAAAAGGAAGAAAAGAGCCGAAACCTGATTGTCTACACGTTGAATACAGAGCAATCTTCCCAAGCGCTTGGCTTTTCTTTTGCGGAGTGGTCGGATGAGCTCTATTGTGCGTGTTTGAGGGGAGAGTAGAAAAAGTGGTGTTGAGGTGCCTTTTTACCACCTGACAATAAAATCTTGACACTCCTCTCTTCCCTTAATTTCCATCCCTTTATGTCACTTTTTCATTTGTCTTGTTGTGTTTTCTGGTAACTCTGAATCCATCTCTTTTGTGTTTTTCTGTTTATCCTTCAGAGTCCCCCACTACCAGCCCACTGTGTCCAAATGACTGCAACACAAGTAAGTCTGTGGATATTTGCAAGAAAAAAAATGGGCTGCAAAACCAGTCCAGCTGGTGTGCCAAATGGGCAACAGTGTTTTTCCACTTTTGATATCAAGTAAGCCAGTGCCCTCAGAATGCTGTCACCGATGAGCAGTGCTCTTCGGGGCAAATTCCTCATCATGTGCCTCGTCTTGTCCTTTTAAGTGTTTACCTGCCTACTGCAGGGCTTTGCATCTTCACAAGTTGTCAGTGTTTTGACTGACTGCATGTGGAAATGCAGACAGAATGTACATTTCATTAAATACTGATTCATAAACATTCATTACAGTGTGAAGTGTAAGTGCATTGCAGAGTGGTTGTAGTAACACAACAGAAACACTGAAGGGGGGGGGGGGGATCAAGAACATGGTGATATAATAAGTTTCTTTTTGTTTACTGTTGCTTTCCTGATAACCACATTAACCTCCAGAGAGATTAAATTTTAGTATTTTATTTGAATGGATGCCAAGAAAATCTTTGCACATTATCAGTAGTTTGTGCCGCAAAATGCTCTTTATGTTAAAGATAGTAAGAACTAAGAAATAAGGTACGGTATAATATTTATTTGGTGATGATCTTTACTTTTCACGGTAAAAACAAAGAAAATTTAATTATTAAAAAAACAGAAATCACTGAAGAAAAAGTTTATTTATTAATATTTAATCATAGTTTAAGTAATTTTTAAGAGAATTTGTCCTTTTAATCCTAGGTCAGCAACAAAGACTCCTGCCTGAGGTGGTGGAGAGAAGCCTTCTCTCCTTACTCTTCATTCCACTTTTAGCCATCGTGTTCTTGCTTGTATGGAAGGTAAGCCAACCTTTGACCTCAAACACTAAGCTGAAGTACCTAAGAGATATGAGCCCATGAAAATGTCGAGAGATACAGTCGTGCTTTGTTCCATTGAATTTATGAGAGCTGGCGGCAGCCTTTCAACTTTGTGCCATTGTTCTACACACCTCGTTGATCCTTGTGGTGAACTTTGGAATTAAGAGGAATTTTCTAACCTGGCACAGGTCAGATCACGGAGGAACCAGGACGATGTTCAACAGAATCCTGCAGAAGAAGGACTCACAGGAACAGAAGGGACTGCACCTCCACTAGATACTGAAATATCAGAAAAGTGAGCTTTTTTTGTTTGTTTGTTTTTAATTTACAGGCAATGCAAATTTGCAGCAGCTGGATTAGTTGCTTAAAACTGATTGAGCAAGCAGTCTGTTAATTATGTACTATTTATTCACAAAAAATATAAACAGAGATCAAAGGTATTACTTCAGGCATGAAAACTCTAAAATAGCAAATTTGCAGTGAAATATTGGAGGTGTGGGTTTTGTTAAAATTGTGAATTTAGTAGTAGAAAATGTTTTGTGTGTTTATTATTACACTATTTTTAGGCCTAGGCTTTGGACTCATATCAAATTCTGCTGCTACTTTACTTTTTACATTTCCTTCATATTCACTCTTTTGTAAGTCCCCTGATTTCATAGAAATATTTCATAAAATATCATCACTGTGCAGTCAAGACTCTTTAAAGAAGGTCAATAGCCTAACGTTTGCACAATGGCAAGAAACAAAAAAATAATAAGTCATTATTTTAAATTAAAAAGTATATGCACAAAAGAAATAAAAAAATAAATAAAAAGGTAATTTTTCACCTAACTGTAGGGTGTCGCTCATATATATAACCCCCATATTGGCACCCATATTAAAAAGTTCTGTGCTAGTCCATCACAACAATGTACTAAACATTCCACAGAGATTTTGGCTCAAGACAGCACTGACATGACTGACACAGCACTGTTACTGCAAATATCCTGATTGCATTCCCATGATGAAAATCTCCACATCTCAAAGGTGCTCTATTGGATTGAGATCTGGTGGATATGGAGGCCATTTGAGTGCACTGAGTTTCATGTTCATGCAACCAGCTTGAGACAATCTGAGCTTTGTGACGTGGCGCATTATCCTGTTGGAAGCAAGCATCACAAGATGGGCACACTGTGGTTATAAAGGGTTGAACATGGTCGCCAACAACACTCATTTAGGCTGTTGTGTTTAAACAATGCTTAGTTGATACTAAGGGGCTCAAAGTGTGACAAGGAAATATGCTCCACACCAGCGGTCCCCAACCTTTTTTGCGCTACGAACCGGTTTATGTCAATATTTTGGCGGCCTTTAAGGTATCAGGGATAAATACAACAAAATAAAACCAGTACCGGTACCAAAATAAAGATTTATTCATAATACACAGGAAAAGACCCAGGGAAACCGAGTTAACGATAAAAATGATTTTAAAAAATCAATAAAAATTAATAAAACCCCCAAAAACCATAAATTTCACACCCAAGCCTCAACTCTTGCGGCCCGGTTCAAACGACTCCAGTACGGGTCCGTGACCTGGGGTTTGGGGACCGCTCACTGCTCCACACCATTGCACCGACACTCGTCTGAAACGCTCATACAAAGTCGGATGGATGCACACTTTCATGGTGATGAACCCAACTTCTGACTCTACCATCTTATTGTCTTATTGCCAAACCATCAGACAAGGAAACAATTTGCGCTTTCTGGTTTCCGCCTGTGTGAATTGCAACAGTTTGTTGTTCTTATCTGACAGAAGATACGATCTTTGCGGGCTTCTGCTGCTGTAGCCATCTTCTTCAAATATGATGCTTCCTTGTTGTAACCTACCAAGCAACTGAATGCAATCAGACCAATCTCCTCTGACTTCAACAAAACATTTTAACCAAGAGGACTGCCACTCACTGCATATTTTCTTTTCTCTTATTTTTGGACTATTTTCTGTAAACCCTAGAAGTGGTGGTTGTGTGGGGAAAATCCCAGCCAGCATGGCACCAACAAACATTCCACTTTCAAACTCATTTAAATCACCTTTTATTCTTATGCTTGGTTTAAATTTCAGCAGGTCACCGTGACTGTGTCTAAATGCTTAAATGCATTAATTTGCTTCCATGTGATTGATTAATTTCCATTAGTTAATTTTGCCTGATAAAGTAGTTAGGAGGCGTATATATTCACATCATAGAAAAAGGTTTGAAGATATATATTTACTGCCAGGACTAGTAAAAAAATGACAAAAGTAGTTTTCCTACACTTTTCAAGCGTCTTGACTGCATTGCTCACGTTGTCCTACTGTACCAACCTTGACTCCTGTCATGTGAAAGCCATCTCTGTTGTTCTTGATGTCTTTTCTTGTTTGTTCTTCTGCTTCTTCTTTTTCTGTCACTGAAAGATAATGTCTGTCTGTTCAACTGTAGGAACATGCTGAACGTCATTGAAATAGTGTAAGGCTTCTGCATTTGGTGTTCTTCGGTGTATTTGGTAAGATTTTTGACATTGCTGTAAATAAGAGCAAATACATTTCAAAAAGCTCTAAAACCTCATCTCACTCGCCTTTCTCACAGGGTTCTACCCTTTTCTTCTGTTGGTGTCCAAGGGTGAAAAGAAAACATGAAGCTGAATTCCATTGTGAGAACGTAGAGGCGAAAGGCCTGTTCATGACTGCTCTCCAGATTCACGATGGCATATTACATCACCAAGACTGTTCTGGTTTAATCACACACTTATATCATGTGGATAAGCTTGCCTTTCTTCTAAGACTGCATGCTTTTGAGAAAAAAAGTGAGATATTTGCTGTTATAAACTCCTGTTCCACACTCATCCTTGGACTCTATGACTCCGACTAATCATTCATCAGAATCTGCTGGATCGACAGATCTTTGGGGGAAAGCTATGTCTTTTTACCAGCGTGTCATTCAGTCTGGCTGTGTTTTTGGGCCTGCCGCTTCATTTTCAAGGAACATACCACAAGGTGACCAGTGTTATGCTGGTTATGTCTTGTATGAACTTAAGCCTGAATTACTACCTCCGGTGACCCTCATGTTAACCACACCTTCAACAGCTCCACAGTTTCCTCTGCCTCCAAGGTTTCCTTAAGATTAATAATGTTAATCTTTGTTGTTCCAAGATGTAGTCACATTATCTGCTTTAAGTACAGTATGTACCCATGGGGATATATGATGTATTTATTTATTGGTGGCAGCACTCAGTGGCTGCTGTTCATGCAACTATAATGTCTGAAGTTAAGTCATTTAACAGCACCATTACTAAAGGGCCACACATTTTTTTTTTTTAAAAAAGAAGAAAAAAGGTTCTGTATACTAACACATCGCAAACCCCAAAACATATTCCTCCTAAACAAGTGTCATTTTCTTATTGGTGTTGTTGTTGTTGTGCGTATATATAACTCGGGTGATTTAGAATGTGTGAGAACACATGTATACAGAATATGCTGCTTTGACTAACTTAGATCTAGACTGTTAAAATCTGCAATGACATTCTGCTAACAAGTATCAGGGATGACGTCTGTGGATTCATATTTTTTTTTTAAATTTTATTTAAAGGTGAGTTTTTCAGAACATAGAAGACAGGCACATATAAGACAGCAATCGGCCTCCCTTAGCAAATGTTTTAGTTCGACAATGCCTTTATTTTTTACTTTACACACATCTATGTTTGCAAGGCAAAAACTGTTACATAAGAGATTTCTTGATGGCCATTCCTCAAAGGAAAAAACACTAAATTGTTTGAGACAGAAACAGAAATATTCAACAAAGACCTTAGCATTTAGATTTTTATGATAAACTATCTTTCTTTTAAACTGTTCGTTCAAAAACCAAATGTAATCGTAAATCAGGCTCATCAAGTGTAGACTGTTCACTCATAAGGTTTCGTCTGTTCTTGCTTACTTTGCCTTTCAATACTGCCAGAATTAGTGTTGCACAGGAAAAGCACTCGTAGAAAATCTGATGAAATAGTAAGTGCATTTATCAAAATTAAAATGCTAATAAAGGTCAACAGATGATATGAGTTTTTAAAAATTGACAAAAATGCCCCTTACCTTTATAATCCACAAAGTTCTCCACATATTGAATTTTTTGCCTTACAGTTGCGCCAACTTATCACAGTATTGAGGAAACGGGCAGCAGGGTTAAACTATTTAAAAAGGAATCTAATCTTCACAGCCTTGCCCAAAGACAAATTAGGGAATCCAATAAATTATGATGGGTTGTAGTCAAGTAATTATGAATATTTTTAATGACAATCAATAAAGAGGTAGAAGTGTGATTAGGACACACTGACTGTGACCTTTCCCATCAGACACATACCTGACAATGACATAACTGGCAGGACACAAACATCAGTATCTATATCTAGTTTGAGTGTTTCTCTTACATATGTGGTCTTACATTGTACCATGTCCATTCATGTTTTTGTGCCTTGTTTGGTTGGTGTGAGTGACTCGTGTGGAAATGTAAAAGCCCGTCCATGTTTCCGTGTTTTAGCAGAGTGGCGAGATCATTACAGGGCAGACAAAAATAACAGACAGGAGTTCCAGTCTCTCTTCTTCTTTTATTTTTAACTGAGAGTTAAGTTCGTTTGACTTGTGCCCAGTAAAGATTTGGATCTAGTAAAGCAGTGTTTCAGAATGTGAAAACTAAAATGGCTGAACAAACTGCAGTGGTTTTAACTTTTCTGTCCACGTTACATTTTATCCTTTATATCCTATAGGAAACTTTTAATCTGGTAACTGCTTGTTTCCTGTGTATTTGGGACTATATGTTGGGAATTTTTTCATATAGGAGTAAAGAGTATATTGTGCAAAATTAAATATATGTTTTGTTTTGCTTTTTTTGTTTTTGTTTTTTTATGTATACCACATTGGTGTTCATATAGTTCAGATCAACTTTACCTTTCAGCATCAATAGCTGGAATTTTTTCGTGTGGTATTGTTTTTAGTGTTGAACTGCAAGAAAATGTTCAAAAATGCATTTTTGAGGAACGCTTTTGATCATGACAAATTTCCTGTGACATGGTCTTTATGGCGAGCCCAGTCTGTGTTAGGAAAAAGTATAACACTTTGGTGTCCGTGTAGTCTACACCAACAGTACTTTTAGAGGAAATATCTAAACGTGTGGTATGACAAAGTATTGCAATTTCAAAGTTTTCAGTCAGTTGCTTCCTTTCAAGGATGCATTTTTGAACCGTATTGAAGTATAATATCTATGGCAGTTTAGACCTGAGACTTTCTCTACAGTTACCTTTAGATTGTGCTTCTCCACATGAAGACTATTACACGCAGTTTCCAATATTCTGACAGAGATACGGGCTTCTCTAGCCACAAATGAGCAAACAAGGTATACTGTGTCAAAAGTTGCTTTTATACATGGTCTTTGAATATAATGAGCTGCAACAGGTCTAAGCTGTGAACAAAAAAATAGAAAAAAAAACAAAAAAACATGGTCTCCCATTTTCCTGTCTATGCAAGAGCCAGAAGCGGCAGTATGTCTAATGCGGGGAAGCCAGAAAGTAAGCAATTTCTTGCATTAGTCAAGAGAATGACTGCCCTTTAATACTGTTCCTATGTGAGTCGTAATGTGTTCTGATGCATCCTGAACAGTGCTTTTGAGTGTGCGAGTCATTCAATCCATCTGTCTTCAGTGAGTGAGTCAAATGGCTCTAGGCAGGAAATAAGTCTGGGTGCCAAAAAGCAAATGTTATTAATGCCTGGTTGGTATTCTGGGTGAAAACTCTACTGTATTCTGTATTTTTGTATAATTGTAAACAAACATATATGAAATATGAATAAAGTACATGTACCCAGCTGTTATCTGTTGTTTGTTCAAGAATTTTAATTTATAATCTGCTTGATTAGGAATCCACATGTCATGTGAATCCACACATCACATTTTGAGTACTTGCGTGAAAGAGCTTTAGGTACTTTGGAAGAAAGTAGATTTTTCTAAAATTTCTAAAATATTCTTGAAGAAAAGCTTGGACAATTTGATTTTTATGGCAATGTTCTATACTTCCATACTGTTTGCATTTGTGTTATTAGCCTGTAAAATGTTATTGTCTGATTTAAACTGTGTTCCAATGATAACTTGAGAAAAAGCCTACAATAATGTGTTATGAATCCAGCTGATAAGATAAAACAAACTATGTCCTCACTTAAAACCTAGTAAATCACCTCTCTTGTCTTGCAAGACATTTCTCCCAGAAGAGTACAAGCATAAAATAGTTAAACACATTTTTTTCCTGCTCCTTTTCACCATATTTTATTTCATTAACGCAATTACACAAGAGGGAGTACTTGGCCTTCAGCCTTCTGTCTATATATATGCTTCAATGTTCCAATATCTCGTGGTTTAACATGGTCTTGAGAACATTTACTGTAGCACACTCCACAGAGACAAACATAACAGCTTTCCTTTGATAGTCTGTTTTCGCTATTAAAGAGAGATTATTTGCCCATTCATAAAAGTACAAATGTCAAAATGCTTTTCTAAGTCTAATCTACTTAAACCATGTGATTTGCAAAATTACTTCTCAATTAATTAATTATAAAAAGAGTGCATATCAGGAAAAGAACTTCAGAAAGAATGATTCTACTGTCTGATATAAAGTGGTATTATTCAGTGTATCACACCATGTGATCATTATCTGTCACACAGTGAAACATGATGATGGAAATATTCAAGTCTTAGAGTGTTTTACCAACTTCAGAGGTAGATGCTGTCATCAAATCAACATGTGAGTTTAAGGTCTACCACTATAGCGAATGACTTGTTCACATAATACTTCGATTTCTGTGACTGCATTTTGTTTGCAAACTTCAAGTTTTTCCCATGTCTGATTGCTGATTCTGATTAGGATTTGAACTACTTTCAAGTACAGACAAGCAATGTTCCCTCTAATTTTTCATGTGTCTGAGCGAACACACAAACTCCCTGAGCGATCCCTTGGACCTCTGTGAGCAACAGCAGACGTGTGCACTGTGGTCACGCCAGCATCGAATCCATCCAAGTTACATGGTTTATTAAAATAATCAAATTACAGCATTTACATTTATGTTAGACTACTTTTAATTAACTGCTTTAGCCCACTTACAATGAAAATTAAAAAAATCTTGTTCATGACCTGTGTAATACGTTAACACTATTGGAAGTAAAAATAACTTGAACTCCAATTTTGGAAACACAACTTTCTTTTTTCTTTTTCTTTTTTTTCTTATAAGGCTCTGACTTGTATTATGAGTATGAGTCTGTGGTCTGGGAGAGAGTCTGTAACTCTCTGTCTGCAAAATACAGTATATAATGACCAATGTTGGGTAATTAATTACATAGTCACTTCTTCAAAAAAGTAACTAAGTTATGCAAACAACAAAGTTTTTTGCAGCTGTTTACCTAAAAATGCAGCCAAGGCAGTTTTTTAAATAAACATTTCAAACTATTTACAGAACAATCAGCTGTTCTGCATCAAATTTGACAGTTGATACCCCCCATGGTGCATTTATAAGAATATAAAAGATATATCTCCAAGAGATATAAAACTAGGAGTTACAAATAAATAACTTTGGGTAAAATTAAGGGATAAAAAGGCACTAATTACTAACTATACAATACTATAATAATAACTATACAATACCAGCTGTACAATAAAGAAAGACAGGACGGAGACAATATGAAGTGGATTGTGTTGTAGGTATTGAATACCAGGTTAAAGTTATGATCAGGATTTTGTAGACAAGACAGAACGAAGACATGTGCAAGATGCAAAATGTGCAAATATAGTATAAATATAGTATAATTTTGATGTGTGTTCAGTAACTATGTGACTGAGTGTGCAAATAAGCATATTGTTCCCAGGTCCGGTTTGTAGTGGGTTTGTGGAAGTTTTTGTTGTTTTTGAGTCTTTTGGTGAGTATTGTAAGGTGCTAGTAAAAGTGTTTGTGTATATCAGCCTTTTATGTTGCACCCCAAAAACATGTGTTTTAGAGGTGGCATATTTCTGTGCTGTATTGCAAGTGATTTCAAGCCCATTTTACACATCTTTGTCATCATACCCCATTCTGGTGGCTCTTAGTTGAATCTGTCAGAGCAGACATATAAACATACTTTGTCTTATGAAGTTTTCACTTTATGGTAGATATAAGAATGTCTACCTGCTAAATGTGTTGAAAAGATGTAAGGAGAGGAGCTCAAGTATGTAGAAATTAAAAGCAAGACTTTTTACTTGATTCATTGCTCAGTTCTGGTAAAAGAATTGCTCTAAGCAAATTAAATATCCATGTAGATCTCGGAAGTCTTTGAGATCTTGACAGCCTCAAAAATTCATTTAATTTTTTATTAGACTAAGTTAGCTTCTCTAAAAAAAGTAACCACAGTTTAATACTCTGAGTCTTGTCCTGACATAGAGCATAGAAACTGAACATTTAACAGTATTTCCTCTTTTGTCAGACTTTTTTATTACATTTAATTGTACGATAGTTGATTACACATCACTGATTACTGTAGGTCCTCTGAAACAGGAGGCAGCAAATTAGAGGCATAACGCTATGACATTTACTTCAAAGCAGATAGCATGTAATGAAAATAAAATGGGGGTGCAGCCGTTAAGCAGATCTGCATTTGGTCTGGAAAAAGAGTTTGTTACTCTGTACAAAAAGCTCTTTGGAAATCTATGGCATCTTTCTACTGCGTTCAGCACACACAAAGGAAAACAGGAACAACCCCAGATTTCTTTTCAGTACTGTAACCAGGCTTACAAAGAGTCAGAGCTCAGTTGAGACGTATTTCTTTAACCATAACTAATAATGACTTTGTGAATTTTTCACAAGTAAATTTCTAACTATTAGAGAAAAGAATAGCTACCCCAGTTAATCCCAAACATTGTCCAAGCTTTTCTTCTCAGCCCTCCCAAAGATGTGCTATAGAGCACTGCAGCATCTCTGATCTTCAGTATTTTCTTCCTCCAAACCATCAATGTGCCTTTTAAACCCCATTCTAAGAATCCTTCACTTTTAAATGAGATTAAGCCATCTTTGCTGATGGGCTATGTGAATTTTAAAAGTGGCACTATGTGACCTTAGGCAATGCATACATTTTTATTACTCTGCAGATGATGCCCAGTTTTATTCAGCCAATTGACAGAAATCTGCAGGCATTTTGAAAAGATGTTAAGGCCTAAATAAACTCTAATTTTCTAGTTCTAAGTAAAAGAAGAGGTTCCTAAAATTGTAGAAACATGATGTCTAACTAGATAGTTACTCTATATTACATTACTCTGGCCTCACAGTAACACTGTGAGGAATATTTAAGTCATTTTTGATCAGGGTATGTCATTCAGTGAGTACATTAAACAAATATGTGGGATTGCCTTTAGTCATTTGCGCAGTATCACTAAAATGAGAAACATCCTGTCTCAGAGTGCTGCTGAGTTCATGCATTTATTGCTTCTAGGAGGTTTTTTACTGTGAAAAGCAAAATGTTCCTTCCCAGAGTCATCAAATGCTAGCTCATAGGGGGTTATGTTATTTGTTTCTTTCTAAAATGTAGCTTCTTTTCATTACAATTGGAAGCATCTTGTGACAACTGTTGTTGTAAATCAGTGCTATATAAATTGAATTGAACTGGACCACAGGCTTCTGTTACAGAATATACTTCCTCTTCACAATCATCCAATTTACTGACTCCTCTGCAACACTCACTAGTGAAGCTGCTTTGGCCTGCACAAGTCTGACTGGTTACAGGATGTTTGTTTTGAGAGTGTTGATAGAGAAGTACAGAGAAGGGCAGAAGGAGTTGCATTGTGTCTTTGTAGATTGAGAGAAAGCATACGATAGAGTGCCAAGAGAAGAACTGTGATGCTGCATGACGAAGCAAAGAGTGGCAGAGAAGTATGTGAGGCTTGTGCAGGACATGTACAAGAGCACCGAGACAGTGGTAGGTGTACAGTAGGAGTCACCCCTCCCTCAGCCGGGTGGGAGGGTGTCCATCTGCCAGGACTGGTTAGGGTTAGGGGAGGAAGACAGGACAAAAGACACACCGTGGAAGAGATAGTGGTGAAGAGGTAATGACTAATAAGCAAGATGGAAGAGTAAAAGGGAAAGTTTGCTAGATAGTTGTGAGACCGGCTACTGTGATGTATGGTATGGAATGGTGAGTCTGACAAAAAGGCAGACTGAGCCGTACAGAGGGCATATTGAATACGGAGCTGCCAGGCAGGAGGAAAATAGGAAGACAGCAGAGAATATTCCTGGATATAGTGACAGTGTACATGCAGATGGTTGATGTGAGATTCCTAGGAATAGGCTGAGACGCAGGCAGATGATCTGTGGCAGCCACTTAAAGGGAGCAGCTGAAAGAAGAAGTGTCTACCTCCTGCAGAGTGTTCGGCACTTGGTTAGATATTGTGAAAGGATTTTCTCTAACATGGGAAGGGTTCTGTGAACATACACTATTTTGCCATCAATGGACTTGGCTGGGTGGCTGTAGCTCAGGTGATAGAGCAGGTCACCTACTAATAAAGTCTTTCATTTTCACTTTTTCCCTTCCGAAGTCCATTGTGGTGGCTCACAGAGCCCAGTATATGAAAATTGTGTCACTGTTGGAATTTCTGGGTCGACTTGTAAAGACTGAGGCCAATGCTTCCATGAAGAAAATAAACTAATTCCACAGACAACTCCTGTGAAAATAGTTTTCCCATTTCTCAACACTAGCTTTCATAACCTCACTGATTTCTGCCTCACTGCCAGGAGCTTCCGCTTTCCCATCCTTCCCCTTAGATGACTCCCAGATGCACGAATGGAAGAAGGAAGTGCATTTAGCAATGAGACCTTTTCTCTTTTTTTTTCTTTTGTGACTGTAAGCCAGCTGAACTTGGACCACAGTGTGCTGGCTCTTTGTGTGAGCACACTTGATGGATCAGTCCCTTATGCACCCTTCAATGGGACTTGGATACATGTTAAAAAAAAATTTTTTTTTTAATTTGTCTTCGGTTGTGTTTGGTCTCAGGAAAAGATAGATGTGACTCAGTGTTTCTCCACAAGTTCTGGTTTAATAACAGTTCTGAAAAACAACTGAGCGCAAATGACTATGACGAACAGCGTTTAAGTGGATGCACTTTGGAGAGGGCTATATCTGTGGGACTTATCCAAAAATAACAATGCTTGCAACTGTACTGTGGTAGCAACAGCTTGAAACCCTTCACAGCCAACACTCTGAGCCAGTGCATAGTAAACACAATAAAAACATCATGCTGTTCAGCTTCGGCTCAAATACACAGTAGATGTGTTCCTGGAATACTCACATGATATCAAAGTGATTACTGAGTAAAAGGATTTGGGTCAACATTTATATGACAAAATGACTAAATCTGGGATAATATGTTACAGTCTGTCAGTATTTGTCTGAGTGATTTTTATATTGAGTGGCTATGAAAGTCACATGGGTCTTTTTCAGGCTTGAAAACTTGTCACTTAAATCCAGTTTAGCACAATTGGATGGGTGTGTAATTATTCAAAACTGAACAAAACAAACCCGCATGGTTTTAGCAAAGAATTCATTCAGTGTGAATAAAATTTTTGTTTAAGAGCAATTATTCCCATTTAGCCATGAAATAGCCATGATGTGAGGACAAAGTTATATATTTCAAGTATTTTTTTCCCAGGACTTTAAGATTTGATGTAGCATCAATTCAATGACATGTGCCACAATGCAGTGACAATACAATCCTACAAATTATTATGCTTCTTTTGAACAGTATAAAAGTTCATTAAATTCTACCAAAGAAAACAAATCTAACTTACTAAGTAACAGCACTAAATAGTTCTGGCTTGGTATAAATCTTTCTGGATATCTGCCACCTAAAGTAAATTCATTTGACAAGGTAAGGTTAAAAATATTTAAACAAGCTTGACAGGCTAAGACATGCCACTAAAAGGAACTTGTGATGCGGTTACAGGTTTAACATGTTCACTTTTGGGAACACATTTTCAAAAGTCACACAAAAGAACTGCCTATCTACCTAACAGAGATATAGTTTTCTTTTTGATTAGGAACAAACATGATTATCATCAATCTTTCTGTGTAAGGTCACCAAGCAGACAAATCTTATATGAGTAAATATCAGGCATACCAACCACCGAGCCTCACCAAAATCTGCCTGACAGGATTATTCAAGGTTATTTGATGTAAGACAGTGTGATTTGTCATATGTGTTCTTCAGTTGAGAAAAAATGCAAAGTAAATATGTGAAGAGCTAGGAAGGTTTTCTTTTATTCTGATTGCATGTAGGCTTCCTGGCATTTTCTTTCTATTTTCCAACATGTACATTTTTGTCCCCATGAATCATTCTGGTGAGGGTGGTATGTGTGTTTGTGTGTGAGTCCAGGTGTGTGGAGGCACAGGAAAGAGCATGTGTGGGAGGACACAACTGAATCCCTGTAGTCATTAAGGTAATTTTGTGAATGCTTTGCCCATAGCTCTCCATATATTTGTGAAAATAAAGCATATTTTTTCAAAATAAAGCATGTTTTCTGTGCATGTCCTCTCCCTGTGAGTGTGTGTGTGGGAATCAGCACAGGCCTCTAGTCACAAGTCAGACGCTCTAATGTTACTAATAACCCACACCAATAGACTTGTGATTCACATCTTGCCCTTTATGGCGCTCTTCCCTGTGGCCAGAGCAGAATGCCTTCCCCCCAGGTGGGAAGCACAGGCCTGGCAAGCCCCGTCCCGAGAGGACGTAACACGAGGCTTATCAGAGTGCTGGGCTGTGCTGTAATACTCCTGTGAAAGGTCTTTCAGACCGCCTCCCAATATTGATTTTTTCTGGGCAGGAGGGAAACTGAGAAGGCCCCCCTCAGTCGCGCTGGACCTGGGGAGGAGGAAGAGGAGACAGGTAGAGATAGAAGGTTAGGAATGGCAGGGTCAGCACACCCATGCATCGCCTATGCTAATGTGTCATTCACATCTGTTTACATAAAGGAAGTACTTACATAACCTTTTCACCACAGACTGTGTTCTACTAGTGGACTAGTTGCAGGTGGCAGATTAAAAAACAGTCTCATCAGTTTCATGATTTACAAACACTGAGTAGTTACTGCTCGTGTGGTCTGAATTTTTTTATGTCTATTTTTTTGTCCAGGCAACACCCGCTGTGTTTTAAACTTCAGTGTCCTGAAACTGGATCTTATTGTTCCCATAAATGAACCAGACTGAAATGTTTCCTCACTACCTCAGACGGAGTTCTTTATAGCTGGAATGTGATTTTGAAAAAACATATGAAAATAGAAAAATATATACAATGAATAGATAGAAAATATATAAATTGCATATGAATGAAAAAGGGGAAAACTTGATTTTTTTCGCCAAAGACTTTTTGAAAAGGGCTGCAAACCACTCTTTCAAAAAGTTTTGTGTGTTTTGCAACCAGTCAGGAAAAAATATTTTTATGTAGCACTAACCCACCCAAATCAGTGAGCTGTGACATTGACGATTCAGGTTAACTGCCCTATGGCCTACACACTACACACCAACATTAGTGACTTGTTTCGAGTAAGTGTAATGAATTCAAAAGCAGGAAACGACATATTTGCCAGTAGGTCAGGTCACGCACACTTTGTCTTATTTATCTGTCATCTTCTTCTTTTTGGCTAGTTCCTTTAGAGGTAGACACAGCGGCCACACCAAGCCTCTGCATCTCCTCCTTCAGTGCAACCATGAATCTAATCCTAGTTTCTTCTCCTCCCCCTTTCCTCGTGTCAGGCAGCTCCATATTCGGCATCTCTTGCCCAGTATATCCTCTTCGCATGTCCAAACCCTCTAAACTGTGCCTCTCTGACTTCTCCAAAAATGACTGTCCCTTTGATATATTCATTTTTATTCTTGTCCATCCAGGTCAATTACAATGAAAATCTTAACATCTTGACCTCTACCACATCCAGCTCTGCATCCTGTATTTTTGTTAGTCACACCATCTTGTGAACATTCCCTTTCATTCCTTCTACATTCAGACTAGCATATAAACAGATCACAATGTCCTCTGCGGACATCACATAGTACACTGGTGTGTGATCCCCTTGTGTTAGATTTATGTTTGACAAGCTAAAATATAGTTTCGTCAAAACTGGTTATACCGGACCAAGTAAGCTTCTGTTGGAAAACCCCTTTGACGTAACTGAACTGGGAGAAGGTAATTTTAATTAAATGTGACTTTAATGTTTTTGTTTGTGTCTGTGTCTGTGTTATTCATTAAGGTATAAAGGAAGTTATAAAGTTTCTTATATAAGTATATAAGCAGCTCCCGTGTCTTGTTGAAGTATTAAAGCCATGCAAAAGTGACACTGCCAATGTACTTTCTATTTGGCATCAGCCAACAGAATGTCTTTGTCTTAGCTTCTATTGTAAATAGAGGTAGCTGCCATTCAATCCTAAGATTTGATTCAGAAAGAGATGCTGGTAAACAAAGGGCGGGCCACAATTTCACATGGAAATTTAAAACTTAAATTTAGAAAAAAAAACAGCTTTATGTTGAAATTTAATGGAATAAGCGTGCAGTTTTAGTCTTAAAGCCGTAGGTAAGGGTACAAAAAAGGGTTTTTTTGTTTTTAATATTGACCACATGATAACAAGGGATAAGAAGTCAAAAAATTAGCCTGCAGTGCCTGATCATGATGTTCTTTCTATCTGTGGCTGTCTATTGATTTTGTGGCAGAAACATTTGACCCCATCCTCTTTGTGTTGTTCCAGTGCTCCCCAACAGTTGATGTTTTTGTGGTGTTATTGTTTATTCATAGTCTAGGTCTTCTGTAGCTTAGATTGTCCCAACTCTTTATGACCTAACGATTTATTTAAGATGGATGTGTCTGAAAACTGACAGAATTATTTGTTCAGTTATTTGTTATTGTTGTATGAAGACTGCATAACAGTGGAGAGCGATTTGCAACACATTGTATGTCTAAGAGTACAGTGATGCCAGAAAAATGTCAGTTAAATGTAAGCTGAATGAATCTAATGACAGGACAGAGAGAGCAAGAGCAAAAGGTGAGCCCGACAGTGATGAAGGGAGCTGGATCACCTCTGTGGGACGAAGCATCAGAGGAAAGACGGGGGCATGCATGCAGATGAATCGGAGACCTTGAGAGCACTTGTTCAGTGTCACCTTAGTGCAGAGTGAGGGTGTGCAACAACTCAAACCCCTGTCATCTGATCTAAGATTACCTCTCCGCACACTGTGACTCAGTGGCTCCTGAATGCTTCTTTCAGGCCTGCTTTCAGGGCCAGCTCTCACTTGATGATGAATCACTTAACTTCAGCCTTTTATTTCTGGAGAGGATCCCGTTACTAGGCACCCATGTTTCCACTCCACAGAGAACATTGGTCAGCATCTCACCCCCACACGAGAGCTGCTGTAGGTTTCATCAGACCATCTGGAGAGCAGTTATTTTAATCAGAGTCAGATAAATGAACCACGCTGTGCTACAATATGCTGTGAGCTGGCTTTTTCCTGTTTCCCCTTATAAAAGCATCTTTGGTATGTTATGTCAGTCAAAAAACACACACGCACAACTCTATTTTCTAAGTAATTAATTAATACTGGCAAGTCTCCCTTGAGGCTGTTTATTTGCAAATGCATCAACAAAAGAAGTTGAATGGGTGTTGCCTTATTGTCTACACCTGAATAACGCACCGCTTCCCTATTGAGTCTTCCTTTTGACTGATTTCAAAGGGGAAACATGATAATTTTGAAAGCTAGCTGACATTAAATGCAAACAAAAGCCGTCTCCCACTTTTAGTATTATGACATGAAATACACCTGTTCTTTCTCTGATGTGGCACAGAAAATATGTAATGAATACTCCAGATAGGTACGTTTCCTGGCAGATGGACGTAGACATGTTAACATCTACAATACAGAACGTTCAGCCTCTATAGGATCCAGGGCGATACAACATTTGTTATCAACCAATTCAACTTAACCCTTTCTAACCCACATAAAGAGTGGGTCCTTGTCTGTTTCTCATGTCCCAAGCTGCATACTTTTAATTCCATATTGGAGCATCATTTTAAAGCAATGTCAGTTAAATGACCTACAGCACACCTTAAACAAGTGGATCAACACATGAATGCAAAGAATGTTATTTCAAGAGTTCTCCACTTGCCACGATTCATATATTCCAGCTGTGTCACATTCTCTTTTATAAACTTAAGGTAAAAACATTTCTGCAAAGGAACACTTGATTACAACTCCTTGAGGTCTCTTCTCATGTCTGTCCTCCATGCATTTTCGGAACTGAGACATCCTTTCTGCATAGTATGCTGAGCACATTTCTAGGTCACAGGCAGGAGTACATGGTCCTCACAGCGTGGGTTTGTTTTTCTTCCTCTCTCTTTTCTGTCTCTCGCTCTATCCTCTGAGGTGGAGCAGTGAACTTGTTCTTGAGGCATGCTTGCCTGCAGTTTCCTGAACCCTGTACTACAAAGCAGGTTCAACATACCTGGGGCATCTTTTCATTATCTGCATTCGCTTACCCCAATACTGACAATCAGGATAAGCCACTGCATATGAAACTGGCAACATCTGGGTCTACCAGCAGCTGAGCAAAAAATTTTAGCAAATTTTAGCAACATACTACAGAATGGAAGTAAATTAGTAATATAACAGGAAACGCTCTGTATAGTAGTTTAATGTTAAAAAGTGCCATATGAACATGTGTACGCTGTAAATATTTTGGTCAGTAAGACATGAAAAGAGCTATATACATCAAGTGTAGCCAATTTAAGAGCAGGAAGAAAAGCTGCAAAAAAATGCTGATTGTGTAAATGTGACTTAACACTGTCATTAAGACACTGGACAATATAATGGATCGAGCATCCATGGTGTTTATTAGCCTGAGAGATTTTCCAGAGAACTGATTGGTCAATAAGTGGTGATTATACACTTGCAGATCTCTAATCTAATCTGCTCCAACGCAGGTTCGGTTACCAGTTACATTAACAATTTTACAAGGGTAAGAGGTCAACCGCCTTTTTAGTACAGGAAAACCCGGGTTAATCCTAAAGCTACCTAGAATGAAATCCTGCTTGACAGTTCAAGTCTGTGGTCTCTAGTCATCATACCTGTTTTTTATCAGCTCATCAAACCTCCATCCATCTATAGTCTTCCGCTTACCCGGGACCAGGTCGCGGGGGCAGCAGCCCAAGCAGAGAGGCCCAGACCTCCCTTTCCCCAGCCACCTCTTCCAGCTTGTCCGGGGTAACACCCAGGCGTTCCCAGGCCAGCCGGGACATATAATCTCTCCAGCGTGTCCTGGGTCAGTCCCAGGGCCTCCTCCCGGTGGGACATGCCCGAACCACCTCAACTGGCTCCTTTCAATGTGGAGGAGCAGCAGCTCTTCTCTGAGCCCCTCCCGAATGGCAGTAAAGTGAAAGCCTTCCACCACTTGGCTAGGCCTAGAAATTCTGTCCATAAAAATTATGAACAGAATTGGTGACAAATGGCAGCCCTGTTCCCATCACCCACCGGGAACTAGTCCAACTTATTGCCGGCTATCCGGATCAAGCTCTTGCAATGGTTGTATAGGGACTGAATGACCAGTAGCAATGGGCCAGACACCCCATACTCCCAGAGCACCCCCGACAGGACCCCCTGAGGGACACGGTCGAATGCCTTTTCCAAGTCCACAAAACACATGTAGACTGGTTGGGCAAACTCCCATGCACCTTTGAGTATCCTTGAGAGGATGAAGAGCTGATCCAGTGTTCCACGACCAGGACGAAAACCAAATTGTTCCTCCTGTATTCGAATTTCGACTAACGGACGGACTCTCCTCTCCAGCACCCTGGACTTTCATAGACTTTCCCAGGGAGGCTGAGGAGTGTGATTCCCCTGTAGCTGGAACACACCCTCCGGTCCCCTTTCTTAAAGATGGGAACCACCCCCCCGGTCTGCCAATCCAGAGGTACCGTCCCTGATCTCCACGCAACATTGTAGAGGCGTGTCAATCAAGACAGCTCTACGACATCCAGAGCCTTCAGGAACTCAGGGCGGACCTCATCCACCCCAGGGGCTCTGCCACCAAGGAGCCGTTTACTGCCTCGGTGACCGTGGCCCCTCCGAACACCTCCCACACCCGAGTTTTTGCTTCAGCCACTGGCCGCGCTGCGTTCCGCTTGGCCTGTCGGTAGCTATCAGCTGCCTCCGGAGTCCCATAGGATAACCAAGCCCAGTAGGACTCCTTCTTCAGCTTGGTGGCTCCCCTCACCTCTGGTGTCCACCATTTGGTTCAGGGATCACCACCACGACAGGCACCAACTACCTTGCGGCCACAGCTCAGTGCAGTGGCTTCGGCAATGGAGATGCTGAACATGGTCCATTTAGACTCAGTGTCCCCAGTCTCCCTCGGGAAAGCTCTGCCGGAGGAGTGAGTTGAAGATCTCACGGACCGGGGGCTCGGCTAGACGTCCCCAGCATACCCTCACTGTACGTTTAGGTGGGTCAGGTCTGTCCAGCGTCCTCCCAGGTGGTGGTCAATTGACAGCTCAGCCCCTTTTTTTACACGAGTGGCCAAAACATATGGCCTTCGTTCTGGTGATATGATTACAAAATCGATCATTGACCTGTGGCCTAGAGTGTCCTGGTGCCACGTGCATTTATGGACACTCTTATGTTCGAATGTGGTGTTCATTATGGCCAAACTGTGGTTTGCACATGTAACGCTTCCAGCTCTTCATAAATCACAGACGCTCAGAAAGGTTGGCTTTTCACGGTTTATTCCGCAGAAGACATAAAATACACTCAACAGGTGTCTTCTGGTGGTACCCGCAATTGTAGCTCTCTCAAATTGCAAGCGCACCTTGTCTTGACAGACTTACAATCTATTTCTTAATAAAGAAATGATAGAAAATAATCATTAGTTCAATTTTACAGTCTGTCACACTGAACTTGTATACAAAGAGAAATCTTATGACTTATAAAAATACATTTCACAACCGTATAAAACAAAATAACAGGGTACAGAAGTCTCAGTAAACAGTATCACCGGCTAAACATTGCCCTCTAGTGGACAAATTAACGGAAACGCACTACATTTTCACTTGCTTGTGCTTTACAGACAAAATGACTGTTAACAAGCTCACGTACCTGCAGAAGACATAAAACACACTCAACAGGTGTCTTCTGGTACCCGCAATTGTAGCTCCTACAATGTAAAACAACGTCACAAAAAGCACAGAAAAACAGTAAGTCCAAACACATTTCCTGCTATGCGCAGCAACCACTAGGGGGCCGACAAAAGCTTACTGTCAAAGAGCATAAGTACGGCAGAAACACTGTTTAACAGCAACCAGCCTTTGTTTCGGTTACACGGTAACATTCTAACATCAATACAAACCTATATACATCGACATGTACAACTTATGTAACAACATTCACACCAGAAACCATAAAAATGGCAGAGCCTTTCATTACAGAACTTACCCCACAGTGCAAGGGCGCCTTGTGAGGAGCGGAAGCCTTAGCAGCTTCTAAACGCTAGAGTGAAATCCGGTTTCTGGGTTTTCAAAATAAAATACAACAAAAATGATAAAATTCACACTTAAAATATTAATTAAGACCAGGTAAGTACATGTTTTTCAGATGTATTTTTAACTCCGTTACACACAGAAGTCCAATAACAAAACACCACTTGGGTTCAGATCCAGGAGGCCGTTCCTCCCAATCACGCCCCTCCAGGTCTCGCTGTCATTGCCCACGTGAGCATTGAAGTCTCCAAGTAGGACAACAGAGTCCCCAGGAGGAGCACCCTCCAGTACCCCACCCAGGGACTCCAAGAAGGCTGGGTACTCTGAACTGCCACTCGGCACATAAGCACAGGCGACAGTCAGGACCCATTCCCCGAGTCAGAGGTGAAGGGAACAAACCTCTCGTCCATTGAGAGAAAGCCCAAAATACCAGCAGCAAGCCGAGGGGATACCAAAATATCCACCCGGTCGGAGCGGGCACGCTCTGTTTTGCATAACTATTTTTAAATCTCTGTAGAACTGGAACCACGTAAGGTAGCGCAATAATTTTTTTTGCATATGAAACCGGAGGAGTTGTACTTACATGTTATGCCATTAGCTTGTCCTAGGTCACGGTTTCCTTCCACATAAAGCTTTGTAAAATTTGCATAAAAAGCGCTTACAGCAACAAAAACATTATATTCCAGAAACACACTTTGCCGATCCGATCAACTGTTCGCAACACTTCCTACGTTGGAATAGACATCAGCACAAACTATTGTATGTCCGCCATTACCTGGCGGAACCAGAAGTGATGTCATTTTCGCGGAAAATGTAGTTTTTCCTACTTTCCTACCTTCAGGGCCTTATAAGCCTATACTGGTGTTTTTAAAAGTCATATTTGGCTTTATGCTTTTCTGTATAGTTTCTAGGATGCTTAGAACTCAAATTACACTGCTGTAAATAGTTTATTTTGATGCACATGCTGGGTTTTTTGGCAAATTTGCATTATAATATTTATTTTTGTTTTTCCTGCAGTATATAAAAATTGGTGTATCTCAAAAATGAAACTATGAAGACACTCAAAATAAATTTCCAGTGGTTGCAAACTATTTTGTGCAACTTTTTTATATTTACAGTTTTGAACAATAAAGGTCTTAAATCTCTAACTAGAAATATATGTTAAAAAAACAAAAACGATTTTCAATTTTTTTGTAGTTTATTGCACTTTTTTGCAATTTATGTAATTACTATGCACTTAATGCATACATATTATTAAAATCTGGGTTATAATGGTTGTATTGATGTATAGCAACTTGAAATGCTCCCAAAAATGGCACTACAGCATGTAAAAATATAATATAAGCTCTGGCGGACTTGGTTCTATGGTAGGTCTTGAAGGGTTAAAGGGTTAAAGACCGGCTTGAGACTCACAACACTCCACTAGATTTTGGCCTGCTCAATGGTGATAATTAGGCTACTACTCATCTTTCAACTCTTCTAACTCTGATTTCTTGAGTGTTCCCTCGCTGCAAATGCTTTCCTGGAAAAAGGCTCAGTTTGACTCCTTAAGTCCAACTCATCTATACCCTTGAGCCAATCTACTTCTGCTTAAGTAAAGAAACACCAATGCTCACCTACCCAACCACTCTTTACTTGAACTTCCACTCTTGATTTCGCCAGCCTGTGTGCCTTCCTCCCTACAGCCTGATAAAACAAAGTAAACGGGTAAGGAACCAAACAAAAACTCAAAACGATCTCAAATAGTAAGGTTGGGCAATTGGATGAATATATCGACTATCAATGATAGGCTGAGCCTTACACTGATTGTTTTTGCAAGAGTGATTTATTTATGTATTTATTTATTTATTTGCCCATGAGAACATTTGCTAATAATGTTGGTCGAAGCAGTCAAATGAATAATAATAGTGCTATTTTAATTGCACCCCTTTTCCAGCTGCTAACAAATGCAGCCTCCTCAGAGTGTACCTGCGCAAATGTCACCTATGGCTGACAATAGGTGATATATTCATGCAGGTGCAGGATTTTTTATGGGCGGAGCAATGTAATCATGCTTGGGCAGATTTGCGCATTTAGAGTTTATATGTTTTGATTGACGATTGTCGGTTGGAAAATTTTTACATATCGCCCACCTTATCAAATAGTCCCACTTATCCTGCCACCCTGCCTGTTTCAGTTTTCTTTTCAGTGTAGAAGATAAGATAAGATAAGATTGCTCTTTATTGTCACTGTTAGAACAATGAAACACAGTTTGGTATCTCTTCATTTGCAGCTGTAGGTTTTTACATTCCACATTCTTTGGACAGGAGAATAAGATAAATAAAGATAAAAATACGTTTAAGATGGTAATGCACTTGTTATATACAGAAACAAAATATATAAATATATCTACAGGTACAGAGTAAGGAGTAGGATGCAGTGCAGTATAAGGTGCAATGTGATTGGTACTGCACACTAAGTAAGGGGTAGGAATGCTGGTTGCTACTGTACAGTTATACAAATAGAGGTAGGAATGTTGGTTGTATTATACTGTAATGAGTACTGTTTACAAATAAATACTGTAATGAATACCATTTATAGATAAGTACAGTGCAAGTGTCCATGAGTGTTAGCAGCACAGTTAACCTTCAATCAGGGTGGAGGCATGTTTGACAGCCTGTGGGTAGAAGCTTCTATTGAGTCTGTTTGTCTTTGACCTGATGGACCTGTTATCAGAGAATCAGACTGTAAATAAACTGTTAAACTGCTCTCTGAGTCCTACATTTATTCTCTGACAATATAACAAGAACAGAGAAGACAAGCAGATAAAAATTTAGAGAAATGAGAAAAAAATTCTATATGCTTTTCTATCCCAGCTGTTTGATTATTAGTGTTCTCACTCTAATAAATAATTCTAAAGTCAGATAAATATAAGCCCCTGTTCACAGACCTCATGTCTTGTTTGTTCCTTTTATCAGTTTAGCTCATGTCACAGCCTCTTGGTAAATATGCTGCAAATTATGCTTTAATTTGTTTTGAAGTTGTAAATTAGCAATAGATTTTTTTTCAGCCATTTCCTGAACTAAAGGTTCATTTTTTCCCCCACGCAAAATGTGTTTTGTGGTACAGATGGAAACAAAACACCAACACCAATGGTACAAGTGTGTGTACAATAAGGCTATTGAATGGCAACTGTTGAGTTATGACAAGAAAAGTTACACAAGTTGTATTAACACACCAAAAATACTTTTATTACATATGTTGCCACAGACTTCACACGATTATCAATTAATGAGTTTGACAAAGCCTTCTTTCAGTTCTGTGACAACTATTTCTTGAGATCTTCAAAACTGAATTGTTTGCTGTGCACATGTAGAGATGCTTTCTAAAGTCGCACCGTGGCCGCAGGATTTGTTAGTTAATCTTGTGTAAATGCAGGACACAGTTAAAGTTCAAAGCTCTTATTCTTATATAAGAAGACATAAAATGCTGCTTTTTGATGTCTTACCTACTCCATTATTTATTTTTTCCAATAATTATTTTTTATTGAAGTGCTTGAAATCTTGTCCCAGAACACAGATGGCATTGGGGAAAAAATCCCACTCAACAAGAAGTTTCCCTCAGATACAGTTTTAATTTAATAGTATGTATGCTCACGCTTGTTTAAGAATGAATCTCCACTTGTTAAGTTCTTAAACCAAGGGCACACTAAACAATAAAATTCCTCTGGTGAAATGTTGGTGGAAAAACAGCCTATCATCTTATTAAAGAACCCCAAAGTAATTTACTTCTTTGCAGGATGCCACAGAAGCTCTTTTACTTCTCTTTTCTTCTTTTATTCTCAGAAGATCAGCCCAAATGTCAGCTATTATTGGAGCTACTAATACTGAGCGAACCTTTACCTAAAAGGGAGGGGTATTCTGCATTGTGAAACAGGCTAATTCACAGATAGGACATCAGCAAGGTAGAAAAATCTGTTTTGTTTTGTTTTTTTGTTTTTTGGGGGGGGGGCGGGGGTTACAAGAAGAAATCTCCAGCAAACCCAGAAGCCGCAGGACTGTTAATCCTCTTGGTCTGTTGTTGTGGTTAACTCAGCACTAAAGGCAAACAAGAACACCGAAACTGGGGAGAGGGGGGAGGGGGTTGTTTTTTGTTTTCTTTTTTAATCCAATGGCAGTAATTCTAAAATAGGCAATTTTCGCAAGGTCATGGTAAGTGAAACCATGAAATTTTTTTAAAGTATCATTAGGCAGCAATTGCATCAGGAAAAAGAAACACTGCAACCCTGTGATGGGAACCAAACTTACCACATAAAAGAAGGCATGGTACATGTCCAACACCAACACATGGTCTGCATTCTCATCTTCTGTTTATTGCATAAAGGCACCAAATTCCCGAGGTGCAGAGTCACTTAGTATTAATAAATATGACATTTCAAAGTTTCTCCATCATTCTGTGGAAATATTTTTGCCCCTGTTTTTCTGGAATATTGTTTGCACATCTCTACCTTTAATCTCTACCTTTAAAAATTAATAGAAATTTATTTATATGTTGGCCAGAATCCCCAGTCATGGTCTTCGTTTATATATATTTCTGTTATTTTTGGTACAAGGACTCATGTGATCTCTCCCTGTGTGTAACACGGACAGAGAAAGACATGCAGGCACAGAAATCTACATAAAGCATTATCCTGTGATTTGCAGGCTTTCAAGTGTTTAAGTGCTAATGATTTTCTACAATCAGAAAGGGACTTCTGGGAAAACTGGTATTCATGTCAGAGTATCAAGGCTGGAATTTCTGCTCCCAAATAAAAATATGTCAGTGCTTATCTAATGTTGGCCAAAAAGCACATGATGATTCTCTGGAGCTTTGGAACAATGCTCTATGGAAAGATTAATCAAAAATGGGAAACTGGAGCGAATCCATTACTGCATTCCGCATAAAAGAATTCAAACAAGCTGGTGGGTTTCTGGCGAAACATGAGTACCGGCTCTATGTCGCCAGGTCCCTAATGAACTGATGCCAAAATGTATTTAAGTTATAGGGCATAATATAAACATTTAATTATATTCCATCACTCTGATCGGTGCTCTTCTGTTTGTCCAGTATATGTTTTAGTATTTGCATCTGCAGCTTTTACAAGTTTTTGCACAACCCTTAGCAAAAATGCTCAACAAGGTGTGGAGTTAATGAGAATTTGTGAAGGGAAAAGTCTGGAATTCAAAAAGAAATTGCAGGTGCCTTTAAAGATTCATTGTTGATTGCACATTTGTTTCACACATCAGCGATCAGAGCGATTTCTGGAGCTTTCAGACATTGCTCCTTTTACATAATATCAAAGCTATGGATTTATTGTAACATATGCATTACAAGTAATGGTCAGCTTCTAGCACTGCCAGTCATCCATGTCCAATCTTAAAACAATACACTTAATACACTTTAACTTAATTGCAGAGAAAAGCTGGATTCATGACAAAAAACAAATGCTGGGAAACTACCCTTTTAATACCAGCAATACTACTTGTGTTCTTACTGCTGTGAACATGAAAAATGAAAAAATAAAGTGAAAATAATAAAAAAAATTCCACAGTGCAATAGTGTAACATGTTGATACTGGAAGGAGGGCTGATTGAAATCAGTAATTGATTAAAAGCACTTTTTTAAAGGCTTGCCCTCTTGACATGTTTCCTCCTAACAAATTCTTCAGATTTTCTATGTTTACACATTTTCATGCCTGACATATAAAGCACACAGACTGTGGCAAAGAAAGCTTTTTCACAAAATATGAAGTAGAAAACGCCGTAATCAGGGCAGATCCAGGGATGCAGGGATCCAAAATAATAAAGCATTCTGATGGGCCTGCTTGTCTAAAGAAACACAAGACAAACTGCAGAATGATAACTCCATTTATTAAAAAGCAGAGTGGACACTGACAAAGCTTAGAAAGCATCTTTCATGAGAACAGATTTAGTTATTTCATAAGGAAGAAGATGACACGTCCGTCTACAGAGTTTTACGAAATCTCAATCACATTGTATCCAAACACTGCAAAGTCTGCCTTTCTGTTTGCCTCTTCATTCAGTGCAGGTATAATATTAAAAAATTTGATAGCAGTGAACTATTCAATTATTGCATAGATGCAATAATAATTAGTTGTTCAAACCTGTGAGGAAACTGTGCCATGTAGTTCCATATGCTTTACTGCTAAACTGTAGCATTTAATATTTGACATTCACTTTGTCTTCACCTTATTTCCAGGATTTAAAAAACATCAACAGTGTAATTTACATTCCTGTAGAGATGCCTGATGAACAGTAACCCATTTTTTGTGACACTGTTCAACCCCGTATCTCATCTGTGTTGAGCTGAAAAATATGACTGATGTTCAGAAAGCTCCATTAAAGCTTCAATTGTTCCATTAGAGCTTTGTCACTCAAGTGACTAAGAGCCTAATGGTCAGTAAAGCTAAAAAGGTTCTAGTAGAGATGGGAGACCCTGCTAGAAAGAGTGTCGTTTCAGCAGAGCAGAATAGAAACCACTCTGAGTAAAAGAAACATGGCAGCTCACTTGAACTTTGTCATAAAACATTTAAAGGAGTGCAATTTACTCTATAAAACAGCATTTAGGTGCACCACTAAAAATGTATATGCACACAAAAGCTAATTTGTACACATTTGCAGACAGTGTTCTCTTTGTAATTCAGATAATATGTGGGGGTAGATTGGCCTCAAATCACACTCTCCACGCACTCTTATTCAACTATTAATGTTCATTGCCAAGCACCTCGACTGATGCATAAAGATGTGCTGATGAGTAGGCTTTTATTGTAAATGATTGCATCAGCCTGGAGACATGCACCATGCCTCAGCGCTTCCAGTGGGGGACAAGGGTACACCTGCACTGTCATCACTGCTGAAAGCCAAACGAATGCACCAGTGTACTCCAACTGCTCAGGACTACACTGATGTCTTAACATACAGGGCTTCAGCTTTGGGTCTTATACAAGCCGAGGACATCTCTTAACCATGCACGTAACTTTGGTCATGGTGCAAAGCGTTTTATTTTTGATAACCCACCACCAAAGATGGGCAGTAATTAGCGCTTTACTGTAATCCGATTCAAGTAACAAGTAAAGTAAGGATTACTATTGCAAAAAAGTCATTAGATTACTGTTGCTTTCCTGTAAGCATGCTGCGTTACTGTGTTACTAAACCATTATTTTGTTTGTGAGAGTGTCTCGTGACAATGACGTACGAGTGTGCAATGTCCGTGGCAGCAACATATGCAGAAGAGAGTACAACCATGCAGCAGTTAAAGCTGGAAAGTACTGACATTACTTTTAATTTAATTCTGTAAAAAGTGGCAAAAATATTAGTGTCCGCTGTACACTGTGCATGGGAACAAAACTTCTTTCTACAGCGAAAAATTAAATCTGAGCAAGCACCTAGCACGCTGCCACGGGAATGTGAAATTCACAGAGAAACCCTCGGATCCCCCCACTGACATGACCGCCGCGGCACCGACACCGCCGAACTCCTGCTAAACAGGTGACAATAGATTTAAGAGCGACAGAACTTAGTGCCGCTAAGTCTTAGATTTTATTTATTTTTTCCTGTGTTTTACTTGCATCTATTTGAAAGAGCGAATGTAAACACACAAAAAATAACTTTTTTATGCTGGAATATGTAGAAAATAGGTTTAAACAAATTTCTTCAAATCAAAGAATGTTGCATATAATTACATTTTTGCTTGATGCAATGTGCATAAAGTTAAAAGATTAAAACTAATAAAACAAGTTTTAAAAAGAATGAATAGAATTGGGCTTAAAGGTGATTTGCTTTATAACGTATTCAGGTTGTATATCATGTTTTTAAAAAGTAACTAAGTAATAAAGTGACTAGTTAGTTTTCAAAATTAGTTATCAGTAAAGTAACAGGATTACTTTCTTGGAGAGGTATTTAGTCAGTATTCAGTATTTAGTAACTAATTACTATTTTCAAGTAACTTGACCAACTTAACCACCTGTAGAGACATACACGCCCTCTCTCAAAACGCTCTCTCTTTTCCTTTCTTCCCTTCTTTTGCTTTTCTTTTCACTGCACTCATGTCATCCCATCAACAGACACCTGGTGATGCTCTCTCTATTTAAACAGATAAACACTTAAAAATGTATTGTCCCTTTAAAGTGCCGGTGCAAACTTTGCACCCACTCTTTCAGCACTCTCTCACTCTCCATTGTGCAGTGTAAAGTTCAGAGTATAAACAGTCAAAACAAGGAATTTCATGATGCATTCAGGTGCACCTTTTAAACGCAAGAGGTCTGTATTCCACAGTAAGGTTAAAGCCTAAGAATAAAGCCTAAGGTTAAAGCCTAAAATCAAGCACTTAAAGGTTTGCACAGGAGACTAATAAGATCTTTATTTTTAGTATTTTATTTGGTCTTGGTATTTTAAACTCATACATGGAAGCATAAGAGCCAGTCTGTCTTTTCTGAACATTTAACACAGTAAAGCCAGGGACTGCTTTGTCTGTTTAAATTTCTTAAAATTAAATTATAATAGGCTTTAATGAAAATGACAGAAAAAAAGTGTTAAAAATGGGTGCTGCAAATCCTAAAAACTATTGAAATGTATAGCACCATGCACCGGTAAGACAGATTTATGTAATGGGAATGTTGTAAGGTTTAATAACATCAGATTTTCAATTCAACTCACTTTGAGATCTTTGGATTCTCATTTTTTATTTTTATTTTTTAGCGACGCATGTTCCATTCCAACACATCCATGCAATATCTGAAGCGTCCCAGAGTAATTTACATCATATGTAGGAGATTTTATTTGAATGTAGTATTTGCTCATCTCTCTTAGCCTTGCCTTTCATGCCGTTAGGGTTAACACACTCATTTCCCTTTTGTTTGCTGTAGAGTTGTAGTGCGACAGAGCACATGTTTAACCAGGAAGTCTCCTTCACTTTCACTACCTGAGGCTAAAAACCATATTTTTAAAATCAGGTTTCTGTGTGAGTCAGTCAATGAGTCAGACTGAGTTGACTTTTACCAAGCCGATACACAAACACCCAGAAACCAGAAAGTCTTATCCTTTAAATCCATCATCAAGAGATCATATCTTTAATCTGCACAGGATTACACAAGCAAGCCCTGGCAAGAACCCCTTGAAAAAACATTTGGAAGCAGTGGATTATGATGGCAAAACCCCATTTCAGGCACATTACGTAGAAGTTCAGGTATTAATTTCCCAACACTTTATAATACCACCTGCCACTAAGGGCATAATTCCCCTGTAATTACATTAAATTTCAATGCATTGTACTTGACGTTATACAATGTAATTATATTTACCTACAAATACTTCAAAGTGGTTAAACCAGATTAAAGGGGTAACAAGTCACGTTTTTACAGGAAACACACAAATATACTGTACTGTGGACGAATGTGATAATAATTTCAAGCAGTGCATGAGTAATTTAGTATTTAATTATTGCATCACTTCAGGTTTTTTTCTGTAAGTAATGTTAATTACTGTTTAAGTCATTCCAAGTAATGTCATGTTTTTAGAAGAAAGAAGACATAAAATATACTTTAATAATAACATTGTATTAAGCATTAATAAGATATTAGTAAGTGCGTAATTTCTCATGTATAAAGCATTACTCGTCCTTAGTATGTAATTTATGAATACAGATATAAAAATGTATTCTTGATTAAGAAGCACACACATAACATGTTCATTTTATCATTTAGAAAGCCGAAGTAAGTAAACTATTTAGATGTACATTTAGCTACTACAAGTAATAAACACATGAACTAGCTTTTTAGCATCACTCTGAGACAGAACTTTTTTTTAGCAATATTGCACAAACAGACAGGGAGGCACAAAGGCAGTCCTACATATTTATTTAACATTCACACTTGTAACAAGGTGGCCTTTTGGACTCGATTTACAATGAGGAAGACTAGGACACAGTATGGAAGCAACAGGCGGTGTATTTGCCTATATAGGCCTTGACAGTCACTCGCATGTCAAGTCTTCCCACAGCACAATCACTCTCCTGTCTAATTACAACTGGCAGTCTTAAATATTCTCAGCTGTTAAGGACTAAACCATTATTTTACTGTCAGATGAGTTTATCAAATTCTAACCTTCCACCTACATTGTACAATACAGCATTTTAATAAGTCTAGACATACATTTTACCATTTTCATATGATTAAATCTTATACAATCTACCCTTAAAGCTTAACAATTATTATAAAAACTCAAAAAAAAAAATGCACAGAGATTCCCCGCACTCCCTTAACCCATGGCCTCTCCCAGAATCTTTAAATGGTGTCTGGACCTCCCAGGGAAACATTTGCCCAAACACCATGGAGAGGACACAGAAAAGACAGGTGAGTAATCGCATCTCAGCAGCAACATCTTTGCACCAACCTTTACCTCTAGACTTTGCACACACATTTGCCTAAATTTTCATTAATAGTAGACCTTATTTGCTCCCATTAACAATTCTTTCCTCCACACTTCTTGATGAGGCTGTGCAGGACCTGGAACAAAAGGCTACCTGTTAATTATTAAAATACACAATAAATATTTAATAAATAAATCTATTGTGTGCAAATGGTATTGATGTACAAATCTATGCTTAAAGTGCAATGGTAAATAAAGTGCTAGTTAAAGTGCTTTTAATAAAGTGAAAAGGTGCTGTACAAGATCTAATACAAATAATACTAGTAAGGGAGTCCTCGTCCTCTTCCTTACACTACTGAAGGAATAACCCTGATCAAAAGATTCAAGATTCTTTACAATGTTACCAGAGGGCCAATACTCTCTAAAGAAAATATCTGGTTAGATACCTGTTTCTAAGATTTTTGGGACCAAGTAAAATAACCTGCATTCTAAATGTCAAATTAGAGGTCATCCAGCGCTTTAGGTCTTAAAGACATGCCTGCAGTTTAACTAGTTGATTTGTATTATTTGGCTTCATCGATAAATAAAACTGGCTATCATCTGCATGGCAATGATAACTTCTGGCAGACAGATAATTGGTCTCAGCCTTTTGGCTGTGACCAGATTTTATGTATGAAGAACAGAAATTGGAATTTATCAGATAGATGTCATTTAAACCACTGAAGAAAAATTAATTTAATACAAACATTTTGCTCTGATGTCTGTACTAAACTGTTGCTGTCAGTGATGCTTAATGATATACGGAGGCCTAACAGGACACACACAGAGAAAAGTCCACTGTCAGAGGCCATAATTAAGGCATTTGTAAGCTTTCTAGTGCTGTTTCTGTGCTCTGACGAACTCTAAATTCTGACTGAAAGTCTTCATTCAACCATTCCTTTGCAAATGAACTGCTACCTGAAAACTAGTCTTTCAAAAAAATTGAAATAAAAGAAAGTTTAGAAATTGGCACATAATTATCTAAAACAGCTGGTTCAAGTAAGGGATTTTTAAGTAATGGTTTAATTGCTGCAGTCTTAAAGCAGTGTGTTAATTAATGCTTCAATTTTAAGTAATTATGAAACTGAGTAGTCTTGTAGTAATGAGGTATAAAAGGCATATTGGTGGCTTAGTGGAGGAAAATACTGAAGCTAGATCCATTGTTGAGAATGAGTCTAAGAAAATTTTGAAGGTGTTGGTTAATTTAAACTAACCTGTGAGGTAACTTAAATTTAAACTGTGAGGTAATATGCTGGTGAATTATTACATCATTTACTAACAGGGACTAACAGAGAGAGAGAGACCCAATGTTTAACAGTCCACATGTAATTGATTTACTAATCAGTGCAGTTGAGGATGTCCTATTGTTCCTTCTTTGGGAATTTTTAGAGTTAAATTGTTTTATTTTGTTTTGTTTTTTTCCTGGTTTTGAATTAGCTTTTGGTCATCTGGGAGCAGATACAGTCAGGGATGAGAGGAAGAGAGAAATTACAGAAGTGTGCAATACTGCACCTTTGTTGTTATTCTCAAATTTGGATTGATGCGTTTTGGGGTGTTTTACATGAGAGCTGCTGAAGTGGGATGAACCCCATCTATCCTAACAATGATTATCTGTGAAGCCCACATTGTTTTCTGGACAATATTCAGTCACCACTTTAAGGAGAAGGTCCAGTTAAACAGGTCACTACTGATCTAACTGGGGAGGGGAGCACAGGAAAATTATTTTTAGCAAAATTACACACTGTATCATTACATTTGATATGAATTTAAATCTAAATTTGCTTCTGTTTCACCTGCTCTGGCCACAGGAATACAATCAACTATGGTCTCTAGTTTCATGTTTCCAAGAATAAAGCCACCAATAACCATTTTTTTCTTTAGCAGGTGTGCTGCCAAGTGGGGAACCAATGGGGTGCTACTACCAGGGTCTGACTAGTTGAAAGATTATTTTCAAAGATGTGGCTCTCCAGTTCACTAAGCCTGGCATCCAGAGTTATGAACAAATTATATTTATTACAAGTACCATAAGTGTTAATAGACCCAGAGGAATGTCTAAACAATTGAAACAATACACAGGAGCAGTGCAGGTGAGACAGCTGGAGTCCTGTAGGCCATACCTACTGCTAACACAGCAAGTGAACACTTTGGAGCAATGAATGGTAAACGGGCAGGGTTCCAGGTTGCCAAGAAGAACAGCAGCGGACAATGGGCAGGTAGATGAGGTATTATGGTTCTCATTGCAGGTTTCAGAGGTGAGTGACTGGCACTGGCACATGTTCAAGAAGGAAAAGGTGTGAGAGAACTCAAACATAACTAAGAAGCAGGCAACGATTCAAGGCTATTCAGGCACAAAAAACACAAACACTAACAGATAGCCAAGAGGGCCTCAATACCACCTTGGCAGAAATAAACCATCTAGCAAAGAACTGGTGTTAAACAGAAAAGCTATGAGAAAGACAACCCAAGCAGTAAAATTCTGCTCATCAGTGTATCTAAGGAGCACCTGTCCACTAATCCACCTGAGAATTAGATTCTTAAGAAGAGAGGAAGTCAGCGATTAATCTAATTTATATAAAGGGTATATAACTTAGCACTTGCACAAATTCTAATCATTGCCGTTATGTATTTCTGCTGTGCTATGTCTTACAATTTGGTTAATATACTGTCCACACTGGTGTGGCAGTAAGCACAACTTTAACAATTTAAGACATTTTTTTAAAAAGAATATTAACTGTATTCAAGTATTAACCTTTATTACCATACAGCAATATTGTGATACATACATTTAGTTTACAGAATTATGTTGGACCGAAGCTATGACTCCTGACATGCTACAGTGACATGCTGCAGTGCAGTGGAGACACTGTATAAAAATTTCGCATTACATTAGAGGCCTGATGTAATGCGAACTGATCCTTTTTGGAGCAGTTAATCTTTAGATGAATGGAGGTACATGTTGAAACACAATATCGAGTTCTTTTACTACAGCCATGAAAATCTCAGCTGAATAGCTTTCTTGTTGCCAGATGGTCTAAAACAAACTCATTGAGCAATGGCGCCTTTCACTACAATGCCCACTTTCTTTGAAATAAATGCCCCTTTGCTCTATGTTGATTCGCTGCTGTCTGCAATGCACCCTGCAGGCTTCGCCCCTTCTGGCCAGCTGTTCAGCCTGATGAGCTCAGGCTTTCAAATTATCCCACGCCTCTTCTACCAGCGTTTGTCCAACATTCTCTAAACTGTGCAATCCACTTCCCCTGAATAAGTATATTGTGATTACGAGTCAATCAGTTGCCTGTTTCATTGTATGCAGATAGTGAACAAGAAGTGAAGGACCCACAAATGCAGACAAAGGCAGACTGGATTTTTTAAAAGTAAGCCAATTTAATTTGCTATTGGAAATGTCCAAATACCAAAACATAGTCTGTCATGATCCTGGGTCATGTTGACCCAGGATTCTTAGTTTCCGTGTGTTTTTGTATTTTGTTCTTAATTTATGCCATGGTTCCTAGGTTGTTCTGTTAAGATGTTGCTTATTTGATTTCCCCTCGTGACTTTACCCCTGTGTGCCCCCTCTGTGTATCTGTGAGTCCTCGTTTCCCCTCCTTGTGTTTTATTCCATGTTTTCCCCAGCCCGTTATGTCTGTGCTTTCCCCGTGCTCTCTCTCTCCACTGGTCTGCCTCTGTGTGCTTCCTGTTTTACTTTGATAGTCTCCCGTCAGTGTGCGTCAGTGTTGTGTTTGCTCCTGCCGTGTCTCGTTATGGTTATCAGTGTCACCTGTGTTCACCATGTTCCCCGTGTGATCCCACTTCCCTCGTTAACCCTCTGTGTATTTATGTCCACGTCTCCCTCAGCTCAGTCTCGCGTCGTCAATGTCTCTTCCCTGAACCTGTGTGCCTTTCTCTGTATTCCCTCGGTTCTCAGTTTAGCATTACCAGTTTAGTTCTGTTTCTTTGTGAAGCCTGCAATAAAGCAGAGATTTTGAGTTCAGCTTTTGTCTCCGTGAGTTTTGCATTTGGGTCCTCATCTGCCTGCACACATGACAATAGTCCAGAGACAGAGGCAAAGGAAAGTCTAACAGAGAACTAAAACCTACAACTATAGGCACATAGAACTACAAAATCAGAAGGGACATGTAAACAGATGCTCTGACAAAGATTGCACTAAAAATACACACAAGTGTGTGTATATATATATATAGATATATAGATGTGTAAATAAGCTTAGAAAACTGCTGCTCAAGTAGTGGTGGTTTAGTACTTTTGCACAGTATGGTACAGGCAGCGGCTACATTTTACTGTGTCTCTACTGTAGTGCACTAAATTTTCATTCATTACACTTCGCATGCAATCTGAACACAAAGCTAATCGCTGCAGCTTATCAGTCTTATCTGTTGTTGTTTTGGTTGTTTGTTTTTTTGAAAGGTAACATGTTGTTTTTCCAAAGGGGAATTCCCACTGTGCTAAGAAAAGACACAACAACATGAGGGTAATAAATTCCAGGGAAAACAGCTGATAGAAAGGATTTAATTTATTGTTGTTTGATACCGACCTTATCAAACAGTAGTACTTTGAACCACCACTCATTTCTTTATGAGTTTTTCTTTAGTACTTTTGCACAGTATGGTATGGGCAGTGGCTACATTTTACTGTGAGTTGCTAATGTAGAACAGTATATTTTCACTCTTTACATTTTGCATGCAATCTGAACATAAAGAGCATTGTCTTTGACACTGAAGACCAATTACCTGAGGCATCAGGGGACTGAGACAACAGCTGAGTGCCTCCCATAGTTCCTTTGAGCTGTGTCTGCCATAGTATGAAAATCACTTCAGTATTAATTAACTTCAGTTCAGAAGAAGCAAAGAACTGAAAAAAAATCCTTTCACCTAAAGTATCTATATAAGTGTTATCTAAGTACCAGTCCATTTACCATTAAGAGAAAAATGTCAGCCTCCCTTAAAAAGAAGCATGCAATTTAACTAAGCCCAGTCGATAGAAATTATATTATAGTATGTTGCCACATACACATGTGTTTCTGTGTGTATGCACAGTGAACATATTTTGACATGTGCATGCTTGTGTCCATTTTTATAGTTGATCATATATTTCTTATGATATTTCATTATTACTTATAATATTTTTAGTACTCGGTTTCTAAAGCAAAAACTACAACAACTTTTGTTTGAAACGCAACAATGTTAAAAATTATAATTACTACTGTTATTATTATTGATATAAAATACATCTTAGCGTAAGCTCACATTAAAAACCCTCTAAACCCTGCATGTCCTCCCTCCTTTTTAGTATTTTCTTTCATACTTTCATTTTCATATTTTCAGACTTTCATAAAGAATATACAACACTAGTGTTAAACAACATTAGTTGACCACTTACTGCCATATAAAGAGAGTCCTTCCTCTGGGTCTAGGGGCTATTGTTGATGGTTGTCATGCTCTGAGTTGGTTTTCTCAAATTAAGTCTGGCAACAACTCAGAGCTGTCAGACCACAGTCTAGAAAATATACCGATGCTATAAAAGTTGGGAAGTCTCCAACTATTTTAAGTATTAGTGCCCCCATGGGGTCTTCTGGAGGCCATTTCTCGTCTTTCTCTGTCTGTGTTTTGTGTTTTGTTTTGGGGATTTTTTGTTTTTTGGCCACGAGTGTCTTTATGAACTCCTTACTATGTAACTACTTTACATATATATACTCTACCAGTCAAACCTGTCAACAAAGCAAAGGGTGGCTACTTTCAGGAATCAAAAATATAAGACATATTTAGAGTTATTTATCATTTTTTTCTTTGCTACATAATTCCACATATCTTACTTCATAACTTTGATGTCTTCCGTTTGTATCTACAATGTAGAAAATAGTAAGAATAAAGAAAAAACATTAAATGAGAAGGTCCAAACTTTTATTTTTAATCTATTTATTTCAATCTCTTGTTTATGCATGTGTCAGGTCTCACACAGCTTTCAATATAATCATCAGAATCAGATTCAGAATACTTTATTAATCCCTAAGGAAATTATGTGGTTACAGTTGCTCCAAGACAATAAGAATAATAATAACAGACTGAACTAAGTTGAATAATACAATATATTACAAAGTTAAAAATATAAGAAATAGCTCTAATTATAAATATCCAGAATATAACAGATATTAAATGTATATGATTGACATTTTACTCTAACCTGTAAAATTTTGTTATTTGTTATTTCCACTGTAGAGGATGAGCAAAAGGGTCTAACTATCCGATCTCGAAGTCTGACATCATTAGCCATTTCCAGGTCCAAACTCTGCTTCTGGTCCCAAAGCCAAACAAACACTGCGGCATCACTGTTGCTGCTTAACCAGGTGTAACAATTAAGTTTTACATCCAGGCATCCCTGAAAACAGGATTTATGAGGTTTAATGGAGTTTGAAGTTAGCAGTGAATTAGCTCACGAGTTTCCAAGTGCAGATGATATACTATGTAATGACTGGGGGATTTTTGAAAAATTAAAACATACAGCTCTGCTATCACCTCTGACATAAATGAAGACAGAAAACTAAACAGCAGTGATGTTTGTAGGGTTACTGAAGTTGGGCTCGCTGGTATATAATGATGTCCTACATGGTGGCTGGCTACACAGAGTAGTTTGGACCCAGAAGCAATCCACGTGCATAACCCACTTATCCTAAAGGAGACACAAGCTTTCCAATCGGAACTAAACCACAAACACAATTGTGTGAACAAAGACACACATACAGTCAGACACAGAACTGTTTGCCAGATCGAGACATATTAGATTGTTACATTGCAAAGCCTTGGTTGACATTAGCCCTGTGCTGCCATAAGACAATACAACCTAAAGTTCACCTCCAGAGGGTGAATTTTTTGACCTGCAATTCTGAGAAAACAGATTTTATAGGAGGATAATATTTCTGTAATTGCGTTCTATCGACTTTAATGTCCCGCCGTATGACTCACTGATCTTACTTGTACTTTGGTACTTTGTTTCTGTAAAACCGTTTTACCTTGTTTTATTGTGTTTGGAGAGTCTTTCGAAACTCTCTGTTGTGGATAATAAAAATGTTAGCACTGCTTATTTTTTGTCTCATAAAGCAATGCAGTGTGGGTGGCACTTATTGGAATTGGATGATCTGAGCTAAAATACTTCCAATACTTAATTTAAAAAATGATGTTGTGTTGAAGCAATACAAAAACAAAAGCAAGTATGATTATGTCACTGAAGCTTAACTTTAACAACCATCATCTCACTTCATATAGTCTACCTCTGGTACTGTTTATAATAATGTTTATTCTATATTGTTTATAGTTATTATTGAACGCTAACTTTCTCTTATCAGAAATGTAAAACATTGATTTCAGTGTTCTGGCAAATGTAGCTGTTTCCTTCCTCTTTGCATACAATCTTCCATCTTAAAAAGCCAGCAATAAATTAGCTGCTGAAAAAACAGGAAAATGTCCAGGACATCAAATCACTTTGTAGTTTGATTTTGTTTTTTCCATCTATTTTCCATTTTTTAAAAAAAATCATTTTTCTCCATATTTTCTTTGCACTGCCTGGCACAGTGGAAGAAATAATAAACTGTTCAGACTGAGAAATGTTCTGAACTGTGTCTGGTCTCTCTAACTGTTGACTCCAGCTCTTTCCTGGCTTCATTTTAGGCATCTTGGTTTGTCCAAATGTTCCTAATGTAATATTTAAGTAATGGTTTTCATATTGTTGTGGTTTGTTTTAGCACTAGTTGTTGTAATTGTAGCCAATATAAAAGGTGGACGTGGCTTCTGTGAATGAAAACTGAAGCCACTGCAGAAGTAGTTTAAAGCAGGGGGACGACGAGTTCCAAAATATATATGCAGAGAGGTCGCTTTGCAGGGGAGCAAAACCAAAACAACCCTTTACTCCTCTGCTCCAGCTGTAATCCACAGATCCAGTTTCATCATGTCCAGTTTCAAAACACCAAGATGGAACAGGACAGGAACAATGCTCAGCTTGAGACTTCATAACTGAAGAGTCACGTTACTCTGTGGTCATAATGTAAACAGTGTTACATGCAATGCCGAGATACAAGCTGAGATACAAACAAAAATCTATGACAATGATCACATGTTAAGTTTGGCTAAGTTCCTACAGTGGAAATGTAGTTAGTTGTCAGGACTGGAGGCCTGAGAGGTACAGATGACAAACAGGTGACTGGTCAAAATTAATACCGAGTCTCTGGTTAAAGAAAAAACAGGAAAGGAAAATCTTCTGAGAAATTCGGCTCGTTTTAACACAATTCAGATGTTTCATCCTCCCATTAGTCACTGGAAGATCAAACAAGAGTCACTCATAGCAGATTTTGGTTGTAATGAACGTCAAGCATGTGCTCCAATTTTAAATAATGTTGCTTGTGTGGTGTGTTTTCAGCAAAACAGTGTGGAATTTAGAGTGATCTCTGTTGTGCATCTTCTAAATCTTATCGGGGATTAAGAATAAAAAATCTCCATCGGATTACTTGCCACCTGGGCTCTTTATTTTTTGCAGTCTCAAGATTGCATCTGCTTTTGCAGAGAACTGAATGGGAATTTCAGATATGCAAACTTACCACCCCAAGGGCTGAGGTTTTACAAAAGTCTAATATGTTGTTCCAAACAGGAAGCAAATTAAATCAAATCTTCTGATTTAAATAATGGGTTGATTCATAAAGCTGTCATACTGATCACAAAATCACGAGAATGCCATTTGAAAAGGTTTTTATTTATTTGTTTCTTTGTTTTTATTTACTTCTCAGGGCAGAGGGTTTTTTTCGCCACAGCTCAAAAATAAGCAAAAGGCATTTACTTCAAAACATCATTGTGTACGTATACAACAGGCATTGTATGCTCATTTTAGATATATGGTTTCTTTGTCTTTCTCAGTTATCCATAATGAATTAAAGTCAAGGGAATTTAATGAAATTGGTGCTGTTTCCTTTTTCTATGTCTCAGCCTTTGCAAACTCAATGAAAAGTGGTTTGTGAATGGTATGTGACCACAACAGCAAACTGAATTCTATAATAACTTTTTACCCCTCAGCCGTAAAAGGCTGACGAGCTATTGTCATCACGCTGACAGATCATCAAAGATCAGCTTGGACATGACATGACTGACAAGGGCATTTTATAACAACTGTCATAATTTTAAAAAACACTTGAAAATGAAATTACTACATGTCAAATTCTGTGAGCCTAATGATTGCCATCGTGATCTTTGTACTCCTGATGAATATTTTTCTGAATTCGCATGAGCAAATTAAAGACCAGAATGGATTCCATTCTTGTAAGTAGACAACTTATTATAGAGCTTATTAAATACAATAACAATTCACTTTAGTTTGAAAAGTTTGACTTTGACTTTGTGTGACAGCTCCGGCCTTGTTATTGGCATCCTGCCTGTTTGTTGGGGGGTTTTCCATGCAAATTCAGTCATCACCAGCTGAATTATTCAGCGGTCGAAAGGAAAACACTGGCAGCTATTTGTGCATTGAAGTTTTTCTGAAGTGTATGTTGGATCATCACTGCCATTAACTGCGCACATAGATCATAACCTGTTAACATTTCTATTTAGCATGCACAACAGCAATCAGAGGCTTATGCATTGGTTGTTGTCCTTCAGCCTCATACACTGGAAGTGCCTTGTTGGCACCCAACGCTTCTGTCTTTCTGCTTTGGTTTTTGGTTCTGTTTGAGTTCTTTCTAATTTCAGTCACATGTTGTTTATAGGATAGCACCTAGTTTTCCTTTGTTCTCTTTGTTCTCAGTTTACGCTCAATAAGTGAACCTAGTAAAACTGTCTCTGTATGACTCTCCCTTCTTTGTTATGCCCTGAATGAGCCAGGCATAACATTTGTGATGGTGGCTACTTGCCTAACAACACTGTAAAGTTGATTTACTCTTTTGTACACACTCCGTTAACCATTGCTGTAGCTGTTTTTCAAAATAACGACCCAATTTAAAATATGAGGATACTGTAATAAATTATAACAGAAGGTAATGATTTTCAAATGACTGAAACCCATGTAAAACCCAGCAGAACTTGTACTTTATTTGCCATCTGAGGAAATTAAAAATACAACAGAAGCATATTTTCTTTTTCTACCAAGCTGTTACTGATTATGTTGTGTACACCTTGATACCTCTGTGGTTGGATTCAGCTACCAAATTAGACATACGACTACAGCCAAAATTCCAAACTACTGAAGGGATTCAGATGGTGCACTCTGCCCTTCCTCTAGGACTTGCAGTCTTCTAAGGAAAGTGGCAAGAACATTCATTTCAGACCCCACATGCTCAGACTGTAAACTCTGTCTGTTGGCCTCCAGTTGGTGCTTAAAAGCACTGAGCACAGAAACAATAGTAGTGGGGTTTTTTTCTTTGCATTTATGACTGCAGCAATAAGCAATGTGCACTGACAATGGGCTTTGGAAATGTTCCTGAGCCTGAGTTGCCGTGTCTTTCATGCATTCCAGCCTGAGGACACAAAGATCACAGCCAGATCCCACATTTGTGCAGTTTTACTAGAATTATTTCTCCATGCAGCCTCTCACCAAATCATAACCTCCTGCATTAGTACTGTATGTGTTATGATCTCAGGATGTTGTGTTATTGTGCTTTGACTCTCTGTTAAGTTTGTACGTGTATTTATGTTAAGTGCTCAAAGTGTTGGACAGAGGCGGAGCCAGACATTTGAAACACCCGGGGCTTAGCCCTAAAGGGTAGTATGCATGTGGGATTTTTTTTTTTTTTGGGGGGGGGGGGGTTAGAAATGACTGAAAAATTAATTGGCTCTGTTTTGAGTTTTGTTCAAAAAAGAATGACTTCATATAGGGAAAAATATATATCACATGTGCAGGACACCTTAAACTAGTTTTTTAATTAAGCAGCAAGGCAGAACAAAGTTGGGGCTGTATCAAGACACGAGGACTAAACCCCAATTCAACCAGACCCAGAACTGATCCGGAATTAAAACAGCACTACAACAGTTCAAAATCAGGACTACTGAGGACTTAACCAAGACAGAACCAGAATCAGAACTAGATGATAGTAGCACTAAAAATCATCATAGACCTGCACTACACTTGTTTTTTTAATTCTACCAAAGTCCACTATTTAGATTGAGAAAAGTTTATATAATTATTTAGCCTTGTTGTGCAAACAAGCCTGCATAACTTAATAAATGTAGAATTTGAAAAATAGCAAACCTAAAAAGAAACACTAGGTACGAGATACATGAGTACCTATGATACGGTGATACTTTTGGTAAACAACCATTTGACTAACATGTGTGTCTCACCTGCTCTTGTTCCATCTCTGTTCTGTCCTCATTCTCCATCTCCCTCTCTGTTCCTCTCTCTCCCTCTTTGTGCTGACAATCATCAAATATACAGTTGAAACCAGATATTTACACACTCTTCAGATCAAAACACAAACACTTTTTTAATTGTAACATCAAATCAGACTAAATGTTTATTTTTTTTAGATTGATAAATATAAAAAACATATTTGTTAACTTTAAGAGTAAAGAGAGAAACTATCTGTATTTCTTAATTGCAAATGGCACCAAATTGTATTCAAAATTGAGCCACACTTATGGAGCTCCACAGTTCTTTTTCTGGTGTTTTGGTTGACATCTCTTGATTTTCCCATTTCAAAGAAACAGCCTCTGTGTTTTGCCTTATATGCATCCACAGGTGTGCCACCAATTTACTCACATGGACTCTACTAACCTATCAGAAGCTTCTTCAGCTCAGAATGGAATCGTCTGGAGTTTTCTTATTACTTAACAATAAACTTAGTGTACATGTACTCCTAAATTTGATCAAAGTGATAAAAAATAGACAGCTCTGTCTCTCTTTATTCTGACATTTAACTAATTCAAAAGATATTTCAATATTTATCTAAAACAAACGTTTACTCTAAATTGATGTTGTACAGTAAAAATGTTTTATGTTTTCTCCCTAAAGTGTATGTAAATATCTGGTTACAAATGTGAATATCCTGCTGTGTACTGAAATCCCTCTTGTTTTGCATAGAAATATACTGAACAACATACAAAGCATAATATATAAAATAACATTTACCTGAGTTTTTTCTTTGAAAGAACCCTCTAATGTCCATTCTTATATTTCAGTACATAACTGAAACCTATTTAGTCGGGGAGGGTAAGAACTGAAAATATGAAATAAACACACGTAAGCTAAGACTCTCTAAAAAAAAAAAAAAGGCATTTGTTCGGCTTTTCATTTCGCCAGTTGTTGATTCACTTGAAGAGCAAGTAACGTAATATTGGTCAAGTGATCAGTTTGATATCAATCTTTCGTGATACACCGTCATATTTACATTATTTGTACGGTACGAATGATTTGCTTTGGTACCTGGTCAAACTTAAGCTCTCCTTAGTATGGCTGGCTCCGTTTCTCCAACAGCGCACTCACAGGCAGCAGTTGCCCCGCCCTCTCGCTCAGTCGCTTAGTGCCTGAGCTCGGATCATACCAATATCAGGGGGGATTCACGCACAGTCGTAAATTCCCACAGTGTGCACTATGTGCTTCGAATATTGTGTGTACTTTTTGTTTTATACAGTTGTCAGCCAGGCATCTAACTATGAAAAAAATTACACTCCAAAAGACCCCGGGCTTCTGACAAAACAACCCGGGCTTAAGCCCAGTAAGCCACCCCCACGCCCCTGGTGTTGGATGAGTTTTCAATTCCTACCTTTTTTTTGTCCCTCTCCTCTTTACAGAAACTTTCAAAGACTCACATTAAAGTCACCATATGACCTTAATCTACTTCTTCTTTAGCCACTCATTTGTTGCCTTGGCAGTATGTTTTGAGTCATTGTCATGCTGGAAGACCCATCCCAGACTGATCTTCACTGTAAGGGAAGGAGGTTGTCACCCAAGGTTTTACAGTACATGGCACCATTTGTTAGACTCTCAATTCACTGAAGTTGTCCCGCACTTAGAAAAATCCAAACCTCAAAGCATAATGTTTCCACCTCTGTGCATGACTGTTGAGATGGTGTTCTTAGGGTCATACTCAGTATGTCACTTCCTGCAAACACAATGGGTCAAGTTGATGCCAGTGAGCTCCCTTTGTGTTTGGGGTTTTTTGACCACAGCACTTTCTCCAATGCCTTCTCCAAATCATTTAAATGTTCACTGACAAACTTAAGATAGGCCTGTACATGCATGTGACTTCTTGAGCAGGAAGACTAAGTGGGCACTGCAAGATTTCAATCATTTACAACACAGTCACTGTGGTCCCTGCTGCCTTCAGAATGTTAACAAATGTAGATATGAGCTGGTCCACCACCTTTCTCATAATCATCCTCATTTCAATGGGAAGACCAAAGAGGAGAGTGATTGATGATCATTTTATATTTCATCAATTTTTGAGTAATGCCACCAATCATTATCACCTTGTGACTAAGTTTTTTGCTGATGGTCTTGTAGCCCATTTCAGCCTTGTGCAGGTATACACTCTTGTCCCGAATGTGCTTTGAGAACTCTTTGGTCTTGCTGGTGGAGTGTTTGGAATTGACTGACTGATTCCATGGACAACTTTGTTTTCTACACATAAAATGGTTGTCTGAAAGGGTGCGGGTTGGATAAGTTTCTCTCTTCTCCATGTTAATCATGGTGACAGGGGTGAGAGCATGAGCAGCTGTAATTAAATGATTGTAATCTGTGGGCTACGTGGGCACACAACCAATCTGTGGGAGGCAGAATTCTGGCTGGGTTGCAGAGGATCAAATACTTCTGTAATGTGTTTTATGTCACGTGTTTTTTCTGGATTTTTGGTTGATATTCTGTCTCTCTGTGTTAAAATTAAATTACCATAAATAATGTTCACTTCATTGAGCAAAGTTACAAATTCGTCAATCAATCAATTCCCCACTGTGAGTGACTACTTTTGCCAACACTGCTGTTACCCAAGATGGCACAGACGCTAAAGTCTGTGCTATCTTGGGTATCGGTTCAGATTGCCTTACTCTTCTAGTGTTGGTATAGAATTATTTGGTTTTTGGTTTTCTATTAAGATTCCTATTTTCTTTTGATTCCTCTTTTTTATGCGTAAGGTTTTTGTTTTGTCTCATTATAGTTTTAATTTTTGTTTTGCTTTGTCTTTTTTCCTAACAGCATCAGGAAGAATTTGAATGCCAGCTGTGAGCCAGGCTTTTTCACACAACATTGTTGGTTGACCTCAGTGGTTAAATGGAAGCAAATGTCCGTAGCTGGATTCCAAACTCTTGTAGTCAGCCCTCATCTGAACAGCTCTAACAGCAGTGTGGTGGCCATGGTTTTGAAATTATATATTAAAATTTGTATATAGGGCCCTCACTTTATGTTTGCAATCAGTTGATCAAATTGTTTTTTTGACGCAATTCATCAGCATATTACATAACAGTGCCGCCCCCCCCCCCCCCAAAAAAAAAAAAAAAAAAAAAAATCCCTTTAGTAAGGTCTGCATTTTTTGGTTTGGTGTTGTAAACACCATAAATCTTGCTCTGCCGGGTATCTTCACTCAAAGTTATAGTTTTTATGGGTTTAAGGGTGAGGTGAAAAGTTGTCTGCAAGTAAAAACCCAGCAGATGTTGTACAGTTTATTTCTGTCATTTCTGTCAGTCACTTGACTGACAAGTTAGCAGTTTAGTCGTCAGAATGATTGTTTTATAACAATGCCAAGTCCTAACCTGCTGTCTTCAGGGGCATTTTTAACACAAGGGACTATAAAACTTCCCAGCACACATGTTAAACAGGTGAACTAAGCAGAGTTACAATAGATGACTGATAGTCGCTCTCCCTCTTCTACAGCATCTGGTCTGTCAGCTTGCGGATTCACAGTGAAACAAACGTAGCAGCTCATTAGCAAACCCTTTTCCTATACTATCAACATAGCCAATAAAGCCAATAAAATATGTTTCTGAAATACATTTAAGGCAAACAACAAGCCATCCAATATCTGAATCTGCCTGAACATGTATCTATATATATATCTGAATCATCATATCTTTAATCATCCATGTGTTCCATATCTTGATGTTGAATTTTATTAAATGTTCTCTGGTTCCAGTCCAAAAAGGACTTGGAACATTTTTACTCATGTGTAGTTGAATACTTGGATATCAAATCATCCAAATTCTGTGAATTTTGTTCTCTGAACAGCTTTAATTCATGCTACAGATTCTGTGAGATGTTGGAAAAAACACACTCCATATGTGCGTGTTTGCATCACACTATTACACCCTATTTGTCAGCTGCAGCATTCAAACTGCCAGTTTACTTATTAATCAGGTCTTCCATTTCAAAAGTGTTTTTTTATAGTAGCAGTTGTAGTAGTACATATCCGGTATCTGGTGAGGCCACTGAACTCACTGTCATGTTCACAAAACCAGTCTGGCAACTTTGTGGTAAGGTGCATTGTTATGCTTGAATTGTAAACTGACCATAATGAGATTCAGATGGTCAACAGCTTGTCTGATGATGGCCAGCAATAGTCTGATACAACGTGCTGTTTAAATCATGATTGACTGGGTGTGAAGTTGGCCTAAAGACAAACTCCACACTTTATACCACCAGCAGCCTCAATTTTTAGTACTGTTATCAGGTTAGGTCCATTGTTCACAATGTTGATGCCAAGTTCAAGCAGGAAGGAAGTTTCAATGGGCAACACTATATTCTCCCAGTTTGCAAATGTTCATCACTGATAAGAAGTGAGGCAGAAGAAGAACACCTATCATGTGTAGTGCCTATTGTGAAAGCCTGTGAGCTGGGGTCAGGTCTAGGTTCAGCAGTGTTGACTACCAGAATATACTGATTTGGATTTTTTTTTTCATTCCTAATGGCACAAGCATATTCCAAGATGATAATGCCAGGATTCATCAGGTTCAAATTGCAAACGAGTGGTTGTGAGAGCATGACACATAATTTTCACACATAGATGAGCCACCACATAGTTTTTATTTAATCCCATTGAGAAACTTTGGGATGCACTGAAGATGACTTTACACAGTGACCTGACTCTCCCATGAAAAACACAGAAACAACAAGCAAAAGCAGTGCAATAACATAGAGAGCGGCATAGACTTGGCAACCATTGGCTGTAAGCCACTGCCATGACAAATTACAGAGAGTTACATCGGGAGATTTTACTTTTTTTAACCATGAGCTACTCCTATAATCTGACTTTTTTTTTTATACACCACTTCCATGATTCCCAGATTTATCAACGTGCCAGCATCCGACCTCACACTTAACTCCTGTCATGTGAAATGGCCTCAGTACTTAACTGACTCATGACTGTTAAATCATAAGTCAGTGGAAATGAACAAGCTTCCTAATTATTTCATTAAACTTCAACCCAATGAAATACTAGACAACATGCCCCCTTGAAAGGAAATGTAACTGATTGTGTACAGTTGTCAGCCTCTAACTAGCTCTGGTTCTACAATAACATAGGAAATATGATCTCACACATACAATAAGCTGAAATAATTGGTGAAGAATGTCAAAGGTTGTACACTTTGACTTTAAACCATACTTGAGGTAGTTGACCTGCTTTTAGCCATATGGACAGCATTACTGCATTGTTTATGCATGAGGCCTGAATATCACTGACAAAATCTTTCATATTTCTTACAACTGGGAAGTAAGTATTTACTGAAAAAGTCTTTATTTGAAATGTTTCAAAAGAGTTACATTTTAAAATAAGGTAGCAAAAAGTGTTTGGATTTATCCTTGAAATATAAATGCAACCATGAACAAGTTTGAAAGTATATGAAATATTTAAAATCACCTTGACCAGATAATTATTGATTGTAGTAAGGTGCATTGTTGCTTTTTAATGTTACTTACTTTTTAATGGTTTTTGTATAATTATGTGTGTGCAATTTCTTTACACTTTTTACCCTGTTTGGCCTCCACCAACTCCCTCAGGGAAATATCTGACTATATAGCAACTAAACTCTAGACTAAAGTTATAAGCTACTGGCTCAGCAGAACAGGTTTGTGAGACTTTTTTTGCTAAAGAGGTCTCCGTTTCTTTTGGAAACAAGAAATAAAAGGATAATGTGCTCAAACCGTTCTGTTTCAAACAGTGAGCTGAAGGCTCTCTTAAAGTGTGTGGAACTCCACAGTTAAGTGATATATTTTTTTCACGATCTACCACTTTTACATTGTATTTATAGCAATTAAAATTATTCAAAGGATAATTAGTTGAAGTAAATTTGAAATAAACCTATTATGCTTCTCTTTATTTTCTTTATATACTGTTAATACTGAGTGTTCATATTTTTATACATTTAGCTCTGTGGGGCATCATATGGTTATATAAGCACATTCGCCTCCTTTACCTACTGTGTTTGGTTTGGAAGAGTCTACCACAAGAACCTATTAGGTTGTTGTTGTTGTTGTTGTTTGTAAAGACTCAAATTGAGCAGCTGCACAAATGCCCAGAGTAATATTATAATAAGTAGTGCATTTTTTTTAACCATGGCTCATGCAAAGTGACTCAAATGGAGTCCAAAAATAAAATTACAAAGTTGATAAGATAAGCATAATCAATTCCCTTGTAAAGATTTAGATTTTTCTCTTTATTATTAGCTTTCCCGCAATTACATTTTCTATTTATATCACTAGAAGCTTTCTAGTGAGACAGCAATGAATTTAGGATATCAATCTCTATTCATTTGTAATTGTATGATTAAGTAAGTCAGGCGTTCTATTAGTATGGTAGTCATATTTTGAGCCTTTCAATATTTCTTCAATTTGTTAAGCTCTTCAAAATTTGAGGTAGAATAACAAAACAAATAAATGACAGTGAAATGTAAAAACAATCTATTAGTGTATATGTATATAGATGAAACCATTCTTTAAATTTTTAGTTATTTGGACTTGGATGTGAACTTTATCTAATTTTATTCCATCCTACATGAATCTTGAGTCTTCACTGAGGTGCTTACTCTTACTGTGGTTAAAAGATTATATCTATGTGATTAACTGGGCACATGAACATCTGCATCCATGTCATTTAAGCCCATCTGTTCTGGAAAAACTGCAGAGATAGAAATCTAACATGAAAAATGTGTTGAACATCCTGCGTAACTTAAACCGCGGCACTGTGTATCAGAGTCCACAACTGTTTCTCACAGAATTCAAGGAAGTCGTTTCTGGTTCAAGATATATTTAGATGTGTGGTCAGTAGCCTGGTCTGTTAAAAAAAAAAAAGTGCCCCAAAATAAATATAGGAACTTCAAGAATACAAGTTGGAGCAGAGCTTCTACACTCATGTATTGCCATTTGCTCAGAATGCATGAGCAGGGGTCAAAGTACTTCATTCACTGCTGCCAGAAGCATCTGATGAAGTACTGCTTCATTCACACAAACACATCTGTACTTATTTAGCTACAAGAAAAATCTCCTTGCTTGCTTTACTACAACAGAACATGAGAATGAAATGATTGGTCCATTATTTATCCCATCAAAAGAAAAAAAAATTAAATCTCACTTTAACTTTATTTAGGTTGGTTAAACCATAATATCTTTTAAATAGCAAATACCGAGTTGTTTTGTGAGGGGTTTTAAACAGCAGTGTAATCATTTGCTGGCTTTTCCTGCTTTGCATAGTTCACAATAGAATATATCTGGATTTGAGCTCTGAGCAAAACAGTTTATGTAATTACAGCTTTAGGTACATTGAGCCTTTCTCATCATTGATAAAGAACAGAATGTCTGCTTTTGCTCCACATACATAAGATCACACGTTGTCCCCATCACTGTCTCCATCTGAAAGCCTGAACTGAGCTCCAAGCTGGACATTGACAGCTTTTTGCCCATGTTCTCAAAAACAGTTATTCTTGAGCTTAACAGTTTCACTTTCTGGTTAAATAAAGAGTAAGAAAAGCAGAAATTGATGATACAAGTCATGTTTTCAGGTCAGCTCATGTCTTAAGAGGAGCCAAGCTCTCATTTGCTTCTGGCAAGTTCAAATTTTGACCTTCCCAGACACTAAGCTTTCGTCCAAATTTAAAAACCCTATTGCATGAGTTAAAAACAAGACATCAAATAGCTGGGAGGAAAAAGCTATGTGAGAAAAGATGCAAAAAGAGAAGTAGGATTACTACTAAAAGTAAACTAGTGACAAATGAAATTTAAAATATAAATGCAATTAATCAAATAACTTAATAAAAAAAAGTCACTCTAATTAAAAGCCAGGCTAAAAGTCAGTTATGCAATACATTTTTTAAGATATCTCAGATTAAGAATAACTGGAAAGTAAAAACGCGGTCCTTTGATAAATGGATTCAGCCTGAAGAGGGAACGTGTAGAAGTTAACTTAATTTAACTTCTGATGTTAGCATTTAGTCAAACAGAGTAAATGACTACTGAGTGGAAATCTCCAGTATACTCTTGGAGTAGTATGCTCCAGCCCACCCTCATTTTAACCACTGTTCTCTTTAGTGGGCATAGTTACTATGATGATATCAGTATGATGATGAATTAAAAATGTTCAGTATTGTAGGTCCCAGAATCACTGGTTAAAAAAAGCAGTTGGTTGAGAAGCAAAACTATATCCACTTAAACATCTTGGTGTAAAAAAAAACAAGTGTTGTTGTATCTAACCTCATATATTTATCCACAGGAAAAAGACCACAGTCTGTGTTTGTATTTATTGCTAATTGCCAGAGAAATATACAGCTGTGGGAGCAGGCAAATATTGTTTGCAAGGCAATAATCACTCTTGCAATGAGCTGGAAGAGCTAGAAGAATAACTTTCATTAAACTTTTATGATGCATTGAGCAAATATGACAAGCTGTACCACAAAAACAAAAGTATCAGACTGTTCTGTTAAAAAGGTTAACAGGTTTACAGATGGTTCTCTAAGTTCCAATGGTTGTCTGTCTCTATGTGTTAGCCCTGTGATGGATTGCCCACAATGATCCACAATGATCAAATTTTAGAATATTTCCTGCTCCATCAACTTCTATTTGCTTAAAACGTTTATGTCTGCTGTTAATTTTTCCCTAATCATTTCCAATGGTTAGGGAAAAATGCAATCTCTTCTCTGAGCCAGATGTTTCTTCCTGTTAAAAGAGTTTTTCCTTCCCACTGTTGCCAGTCATAGTGGTTTTCTTCTAATATTGTAGTCTATACCCTACAATATAAACTGCCTTGAGGTAATTGTGGTTCTGAACTGTCATTACATGAAGAAAGTCCTAAAAGCCCCCACTCGTCCACATTCAGTGACTCAAAATGATTTAAAAAGAAACAAAAACCAAAAAAACTTTAGTTTAAGAAAGTTTGTTGTAAATTTCTTAAATTATAGGTAAAAGTTATAGGACACTTTGTCAACAGTTAGTTCTGTTTTAATTCACATTGTACACCTGGATTTGGATAGTTTATACAATTCTATCAAATTTACAAAGAGCCTGATTTCTGATTTATTATTTCAAGTTTGGAACTTCAAAGATATTATCATATTAGCTTTGATGTTTCCCCATAATAATTTTTCATTCTGCACTATTCTAGGACACATGGGCTCTGTTCTCTGACTTGATTTTTCACCATCATACAGTTTGATCCTGTGAGTAAACAGCAGTCACCGGGATTCCCAATAGACTTGTTTTACTGAAACATGTAAAGTTGAACATTTTAGGGTGTAATACAAAAAATCCAAACAAATACCTGCTTTTATAGCCATTCATGATGTCAGTGAAGTTGTGAGACAGGTAGAAATTTGATTAGAATTAACTGGTATATTTGTTACAGAGGAATCACCTTTGAACACATGAGTTTAACCTTGTTTCTTCTACTTTTAGATTTAGGAATGTTGTAAGTTGGAATTTGTTACATATTGCAAACAAAATAAATATGTTTTTGTTTCCAAACAAACAAATACCATGCACAGTGCTTTATAGTGTATCCACAACAACCTCAATGGTCTGCTTTCATGATGGACAGATAAAAAACAGCAGAGTGTTCAGAAAATGGAATTGTATTTAGCTGACTGTATAATCGCAAACAGTCCTTGTTTTCACCCCAGCCCCAGATACACACAACACTGTTTCACATGAAAAGCAACAGAGGAAGCTCTACTTGGGCACATGGCATCATGAAATACAAAACAGGTGCTCCTGGTGGATGAGTGAACATGTTTACCAATAAAGGGAAACCAATTTTCCAGGAAGCACGCATGGCTGCTTCACATTTATCTTATTTATAATCATTACTAACATTAATGATAGGACTTTGGGTATTTTATGTACCTTAAAAAATCAGTTTGTCCTAACATTAATTGGAAGCTCAGTTCCTCTTTGCATTAATGTTGGACATGAGCTATGAAAATAGTTAGTCACACCCGATTGGGTTCAGATGTGGCTTTTTCCTGTAAACAGAGATTAATTTTACACACACGCACACACATATATGTATTATACGTGTATATATTCCACACATAAATATATATTGTGCACTAGCCCTACACTAGCTTCAGCCTCCCAGGAGCTTCCTGCGCATTATCTTTGCTATTCCTAGGACTATTCTCTTCTGTACAAACATCTCAGATGTCATTCTTTAATCTGCTGGAGCAGTGGGCGAGTTGGTGCTGCTGCCTTCGTCCTCCACTTCTTCTCTAGCTCATCTCTCTCATCTCTTAGCCCTTGGTGTTTCTCAAGCTTCACATGATCTTTCTTCCTGATGTTGCTATTACTACATCTATCACTATGACCTTCTTCCTCTGCTTGTCCACTACTACTGTGTATGGTTGGTTAGCCATTACCAGCTTTCCCTTATGTATCTGGAAGTCCTACAGGATCTTAGCTCAGTCATTCTGAACTCTTTGCACAGCCTGCAACTGGGGTCTTTCCTGGTGTGGTAGACCCCAGCCTCTGTTGTAGTGGCTGGCATTTGCTCCATTTTGTAATCGGTATCTGTATACAGTCTTGATAATCATCTGGCTGACGGGGTGCAGGCCTATGGAAGACAGCAGTGGGGACAGAGCATCTCCTTTTAAATCCCACACTTAATGGTGACTTGTGCAATTGGATTGAAGCTGGCCTCTAGTGTTATTCGCCATATTCCCATGGAATTCCTGATCAGGGCTCCTAGGCTCTTGTTGAGCTTGTTTTAGGCATTCCATGTCTGAGGCACTGAGTCATAGACTTTCTCAATCCAGGTAGTGCACAGGTTGGTCAGTCAGGTCAAGAGAGCTGGACAATCTCAAGTGACTGCTCTGTGTACCTGTAGCCCCTCTGGTGTCTCTGCTTACTTCTTTCAAACAAACAAAGCTGAAAAAAAAAAGAATTCTACTAACAGATTAATAGAACTGATCAATTAATAATAATTACAGAAAATTGTGAATTGTAAGCCACAGAAAACTCATACAGCTTTGTAATATACTTTCACTACATATAGGGATCATGTAGGGAAATACGCCAAACCAAGTGCTTTTTGTTTAAACGGGTTCACTAACATAGCAATTCGTCATCAGTCCAGCATTAGCATCTTTAAAAAAAACTAAACATCATGTTATTTCATCTGTGCAACATTTTCTTAGCCTTTGTGTGTCAGTCGCACTGTCTGGGACCAACTGGGAGACTTTCTTCGTTGCACTTCCTGTTGACAGTTTTGTGGGCAATTAAAGTCAAATTATGTGTGTTGTTTGTGTGTGCATGTGTACTGTTAATCATCTCATCATGGTGGCATCAATCAGTTTACACAGTCATGTAACAGCTATGAGAGGAACTGTTCTGAAGATCCCTGTGTTGTTTTAGTAGGATCCCATGATGAAGATTTTTCAGTCACTGTCTGTGGATGTGCCATGTGCAGAAACCCTCCCCCTCTAGTTTTTGGATGGTAGTGCACACAACACGCCCATGGCCCCCGTGTGTGGGGCTGCACGGCGCTAATGCGTTCACGCTGTGCAAAATATATGAAATAGAAATGTTTATTTTGCTTGTTTGTTTTGTTTTAAGTGAATGTGTGAGAAATAAAGAAAAAATATCCCTAACAGTGGAAATGTTTGACTTGTAGCTATAATATGGATTGGAAATCTGACAATAAAGCACACATTTTTCTAATCCTTTGTGATTCCTAGAATAATGCATAGAGAAAAGCAATCATATGACCTCCTATGAGTAAGTACTTTGGTGACAGTGTTAAGAAAAAAACTCCCTTTTAACAGGCCATCTGCTGCAACCGGTTGGGGTGAGAGAAGGAAGACAGGACGAATGACATGCTCGCTGCTCCTGTTCTCTGCTGTAGAGTATCTCGCCTGGCCGCTACTAAAATAGGAAAGACATTCCTGCATTTTAACTAACTGGTGCGTGTTATCTGGCTTCATGGATAGATAAAGTTGTGTCATCTGCATAGCAGTGAAAATGTATGCTATACCTTCCGATGATACTGCCTAAGCGAAGCATAAACAAAACTGGTCCTAGCACTGAACCCTGTGGAACTCCATAATTAACTTTAGTGTGTGCCCTCTAGTGGAAGAGAATGTAATTGCTTTACCCGTTACTCACGCCGATTGCTTAGAGTACTAATCAGGTGGAACCAGATAATCTTCCATGGCACACCTGGTCATTTCTCACAGCACATCTATGTGCCATGCCACAGTGGTTGGGAAACACTGATATAATCACTCTTAAAGGATATTATGGTCGACAGTATCAAACACTGCACTGAGGTCTAGCAGGACAGTGAATCCACTGTAAGTGGCCATAAGACGATCATTTGTAACCTTCACTAAGGTCACTTTCTGTGACATTATGAAAACCTGAATGCATATGACTTTGCAGTCAGTTTTTATGGTTGAAAAGAAAAGTTCTTGTGAAAAAAAAAATAATCTCAGTTTTTCACATATCTTTTGACAAGATAATCTCAAAACACACAGCCGGTATATTTGGACAGCACAAGGCTTTGGGGCCAACACTACATCACACTGCATGAAAGGCACATTTTGACTGGCAGCTACTGACAGTTACACTCTGTTCCTCTCAGGCTGACAGATTTGGCCCTGGCACAGTTCAAAGTGTTGAAGAATTCTTGTTTTGTTGTCATGTGATGTTTTATTGCTACACTGTACAAAAGTTGTTTTTTTTAACCCCAGGTCAGACTAATTGACTAATTGACTTTTGCTTCATACTGCTGTGGTGAAATGTTTTGAGACCGATCAAAACATCTCCTCCTTGCATGTCACCCTGCAGTTAAATTTGACAGCAGTGGGGAAAAAATAAATGACTACTTAAATTTTGTAATTTTTGTTTACTTTAGACTTCTACACAACCTTGAACCTTTTTGCAACCACAGGACCCCCCCCATTAGCCATTAGAAGAAACACAGGTTTAAGGCACCTCTAGTGATAGCTTCCTTTTTCAAAGACTGAAATTTTCTGCAGCAAATCAGTAGGATCAATCCATTTCAAGAACATTTACTGTACGTTAGTAACACACACACAGAAGAACAGGCACAGAGTTTTCAGCTAGTTTTATTTAATAACCGACACCCCCACCACCAATAGATAAAAAAAACAAAACCCCCAAATAAACAAAATATTACAAAAAATTACTCAAAATGAGGTGAAACAGAAGTCGTGGCAAACTGGATGCATCCTTGTTCCAAACTGTACTTGTTTAACTGGACAGCCAGTTGAATGATTTCGTACATGTTTAACACTGACATGAACTCTACTGAAATCCAGGACTTAAAAAAAACAACAACAAAAAAAACAAAAAAAACATGTGACGATACACACAAATTTGCAGAGACTAAATAACGCACCTTGAAATGAAACCATTACCAGTGGTAAACAAAAACATCTAGCGCATACCAAAATAATAAATAACACTGGATACAATATCCTGTAAATGTATGTACATAGACTTTCAGGGTCACACAATGCATAGCAAGATTTTGTAGTACCACTACAATACTCCTAATCTACAGTAATCAGATCTCCTATGTGAAATTAAAAAAAAAAAAGTACCAAGCAAAACAATTTGCTGAAACAAATTACGGCACTGTGAAGAGGAAACCACATCATGTTGTGAAGACACAGCTGTCACCTCACAGGAAAAATATACTTCTGCTTACTTTGAGCAATGAATTGTACACGGATGACACAACAGCAGTCAATAGGCTGCTCTTCATGACTATCACAGCTTCTGTAGATGGCTGTAACAGTAACAATTTGCAGTACCAGGTAATATTCTAGCTTGTCACTTCCACACCATTACTGATTTAAGCATCAGACCTCTTGAACAGTAGCCAATCAGCCACAGGGTTTTATAAAAAAAAAAGAGCCAAGGACACAAGAGGGAGAAATCTGTGCACTTAAAAAAAAAAAACAAAACAAAACAAAAAACTATGTGTGCATGTTCACCAGCAGATCAAGTGTAGTTTTATTGTTGATACTTCGGGGCATTTTTGATCCGACTGATCACATAGCTGTAAATACTGGAAGAACAACCCCCGCCCCCCTCCAAATACAATGTCTATTATCAAAATTTGAAAATGTTGAACACCCCAATAATGTTTCAGTCCCAGCAAGATAAAACAAAAAAATAAAAATCATGACTGATAGTATGTCGGGAGATCCATTTTCGGATGGATTTTCAAATGTACTCTGAAAATCCCCCCCTCCCCCTTTCTTCTGATGTGAAAAGACCTTTGGCAAATGAAGAACGCATGACGCTGAGGATGACCGTGCGTCACTGTTGACAGTCATAAAATGGGTCTCGCCAACGTCAAAGCAATGTCTATGGGAGTTTACCGGGAAAGACGGAGGGGAAAAAAACAAAAAAACCCCAACACATCCAAAACATCTCTAATGGGGCCATGGTGTCTGAAGCATAGGAGCCAGCTGTAGAGATGTTAGAGGGAGGGATGGGTAATGTAACAAAAGGAATAAGATAAATATCTTTAGATAGGTTCACAATGAAATTTTGAGGTAAAGACTGCAGTAGCAGGAAGTACTGAGTGAGATCAATAAAGATTAACAAATGTTGCTGCAATGGAATACACATATGCCTGATGTCAGTGTAGTATGGAGTCATTTTGTTCACTGTATGTTTTATTTTGAGGGGGCAAACTCTGCAGATATAATCCTGCTTTGAGGAAATCTGGCAAACATGTCACTTCCCTTAATTGTCCACGATACAATCATTCTGTTTTTAAAAACAATAGCGCAATGACTCACATCTTGGTGAGACAAAAAAAAAAAAAAAAAAAAAAGAAATCCAGTGATAAACAATGATTACAAATGAAAAAAAACAAACAAACAACTACTACCGATCTACGATATGTCATCCCATTCAGATAAAGCACATATGCACACATAGGCATCTACATAAGCTTTAAATAGATCATCCCAAGTTTGCTTTGTGCTTAATTTTACTGTTAATGTTGTGAATTCCATGTGCAGATCAAAATTTCCCTTAAATAATTAATGTTAAACCAGCAGACAATACTGAGTGGCCTGTGAAAGCAGATAAATCAAAGAAATAAAGTGATAATTGATTATGATTACACATTGCTAAAGGTGAGAAGTCTTAGTTGGAGCATTAAAGAGCTCCAGAAAAGTAGTCCAGCTAAAAATGGCAACAATGTCAATCACCACTCAATATGCGCTCAATCTCCTCTAGTCTCTTCAAGGCAGCTGCTCTTTTTTTCTCTATATCTTTAATGTCCTTAGTGGACTTACCCTTAGTCCGCTTGTCAGACTGGCTATTATCTAAAGATTTTGATTGGTCCACACCCACACCTCTGACACTTTCTGTAGAGGATTTCCGCTCATTCTTCTCATCCCCAACCTCCTTTCCAACTGCATCAACACCCCTCCCTTCCTCTCCACCCGCAGCAGCCTCTTCCGTGCCCTCCTTAACACTCTGCAGCACTTCCTCCTTGGATGATGCAGCTACCCCCTCCGTGGTTGCTCCCTCAGTGGTAGCTGAAGACAGTGGTTGGCCTGCTGCACTCATGGCAGCCATTTTACTACGTACAATACTCAAGTGGCGACGCACATACTCCTCATTTGGTGCCAGGTCCAGCGTTTCCTCCAGGCATCGCTCGGCCCGTGGCAGGTCACGCTCCTCAAAGTAGACCACGCACAAGTTGTGCTTCCCTTGGACATTGGTGGGGTCCATGCGTAAAATACGCTCAAAACAGGCCTTAGCACCACGGGTGTCCTTCTTGTGATTCATGAGGATGTCACCCTTAAGGATTAGGCCCTTGATGTGCTCTGGATGGTGGTGTAGCAAGTCATCCAACACAGGTAATGCGTCGACTTCACGTTTTGATTGAGAGTAGAGCAAAGCTAGGTTAAACAGAGCACTGCGGAAACCAGCCTGCAGACCAATGGCTTTGCGCATCCACCGCTCAGCTGCTGCATTTTCATTTGCATCCATGGCCAGCATGCCAAGATTGAAATAGCCATTGGCATCGTCAGGCTCCTCCTCCACATAGGTGAGGAAACGACGATTGGCTTCAGGCCAGAACTTGGGCTCACCTGTCACAGGAAACACACACAAAGCACAGGGTGACTTTGGGTAATCAAACGCTGATATTCAACCACAAAAGGTGCTTTTATGTGCATTGTGCAATATTTTTTTTACCCTTAGCTGGTATGAAAAAGTTTAAAAACAATAATGGCTAAATGCGACAAAATCCATTGGAAACAGACTTTGTAAATCATGTTTACTGCAATCTTTTTTCACAGTTTGAGGTTTTGTGATTTTGTTATGTCTCTTTTCCACAATCGCTTAAGGGCACTGAGTGGATAGTCAGCACTACCAGTGATTGAACCGAGGTTTTTCATGTATTGAAATGTGGATTAATTGACTTTTCTTCCCCAAATTTTGCTAATATTGATATATTAGTATGGAATCCACAATTCAAAAACCTGAGGGATGGAGGTTTGTGAGAGTTAATATGTGCATGGGTTTTCAGCTTATTTAAAAATCAGACTGTAGAATTTATGAGAGACTGTACTGGATGCTAGGACAGTCTATTTTACAACAGCACACTGTTAAGCTAACCTTTATTGAAATTAATTTGTCTTACAACGCATGTCTATTTATCTACGGTAGAAAAGATTGTGGACTTATTGCTCTTGGTGTCAGAACTGACAGACAACTACGGATCATATACAGAGCTATCCATCTGTCCATCCTTGCATCCATTTATCCATGGTAGCTGGGATAGGCACCTGCCAACTCGCAACTCTTACACAGGGAAAATAAATATTTGCCTCCTTCTGGATTTTTTGTTCATTTTGCACATTTGCATAAATCTATTCTTAATATTAGACAAAGATACTAAAAACAAAATGGAAATTTTTAAAATGACAATCGAATTTATTCAGGGAAAAAAGATTATCTCAACTAATCATACAGCATGCATTTTTTGAAAAGCTGAATTCGATTTCATTTGCTAGAGCCAGGCCCGATTACTGCCAGACCTGTTGAACCAAGAATTCCCCGAAATACAAACTGTTTGACAAGGTCTTACAAAAGGAAAGTGGAAACATGCTCTGATGAACTTAACTAATAAAGTAATTGCTAATGTTTTTGAAATAATTTTGCAAGAAATTATTTTTTTTAAAAAGTGCTGTACTTGATATGTTTAGCCCCTTACAATCAGTAAGGCGTTCTGATTGACCTGCGGCAGCAATGTTCCAGCAGTAGTTTGGTGGGTCATTTAAAAACAGAGGTGGAAAGTAATGATGTACAAAGACAGGAGAGGAAGAAGAGAAGTTAGATTTGATAAAATGGAAATTTAAAGCGCAAGTCCTCGTGTTTTAAAATCAGATACTGGGTCGTACATGTGACATTTTTTTTTTTTGTGATATTGTGAAATCTGCTGCAAAACAAACAAAGGTAAACCAACTGTGTTATTTAACGGTTGAATGGAAATACTCTGCAAGTTAGTGCAGGATAAACAGGTTAGTTTGCTGTTTGCTGATGGATTTAAAGTAAATAACAGTTTGTATGACCAGTACACAGTGTCTGTCTAGTATAAAGTTAATATGACCAGCAGGTCAGCTAATCACCTGTACACTAAGAAAACCTAATGGAGCTCTCAATAGAAATTATTGTGAGTTGTGTTTCTTTTCCCATGCTGAGTCATTACAACTGATATTAGGGTTTTGCCATCTGTGTTTAAAAAGAAAAACAAAATACAGGGGTGGAGAAACTAGCAAACACTTTTATCACTGAGCTGATGAAGGATGAATGAACAGAAACTTGGCTAAGAACATCTGTCAGTACATGCAGTGTGCGCTTCAAAATAAGCATCTGGTTACACCCTAAAGGTAATACAAGGTTATTTCCTTTAACAAGTGACAAGTAAGGCTCTCCTCATTCCTCTTATGAGGAACAATCATGCTTAAATTATTTATATCCTCATTACACTCACCAGACTCCTGCATGAGAAGTGCTGAGTTAAAGAGTGCCAGCTTGTGGCGTGGGTTGAGCTCCAGGGCATGGTTGAAGTTCTTCAGGGCTTCAGATGGGTCTTTCATCTCAATGTAGACGATGGCCAGGTTATACCACAGGTCAGCATTGGTGCGATCAAGCTCCAAGGCTCTGAGATAGGCATCCCGGGCTTCTGTAAGCTTGTTCATCTTGAGAAGCAGTTCCCCTCTGAGTCAAAAAGAAAACAAATAAATAAATACATATAGAGGTGATAATATAAAAAACACTTTAACACATTACTACATTACTTGACCAACAAAATTTGAGATAAGGGGAATGTCTCAGTACAAATCTTTGACAGTAATACATTTAAGATCAAGATTTTATTCATTTATTAAAGAATATGTGTGCCATTTTAATTCTTTATCTGACAGATAAAGAGTTAAAAAAAAAATCAAAACAAAACTTGCCTGCTGATGTAAGCTTGTTTGAAGTCTGGTCTCATGCTTATTGCTTGCCGGTAGAGCTGATCAGCCTCCTCCAGCCGCGAATCATTGGCCCGGATCAGATTTGCTAGGTTTATGTAAACATTGAGATGGTTTGGGGCAACACGCGTCGCATACTTCTTACCAGGAATAACCTAATGTGTGGACAAACAACATTTCATTAGAATCAAAGCTTGTGTAACATCAAATAAAGTAGAGAATTTGAAGGGAGTGGAAAAAAATCATCATATTACAGTTTGTTATGAGAGATTAGATTTTAATGCAGATTTCTAGTCCCTGTTTTTTGGCTCAGGCCTTTCTGGGTAATGCACCTTACAACTATAACTCTTATCACTATCATTGCTTTTATCCTGGGAAGGCTGTTTTCCTGAATAGAAGAACTTGGTACCCCCAGTAAAAGTTTGACCAGACCCAAGTCCCTAGCATTATAAGAAAGTTATTTTTGCTTTTTCAACCAGTTTTGTTAATTGTTGTTTACTTATTTACTGAATGTGGAGTTAAAATAACAAGGATATTTACTAATGTTTCTGCCATGTAAGGTATAGTCACCCCAGAAACCCCATATCTGAGCCAGGAATAATCCTGTAAGTGTTGATCCTAACATTGTAATTAAATAAGCAAAATAACTATAATTCATCAACATCATGCCCACGTTCGTTATATATAATTAAAGTTTTCCATGATATGACTGAAAGGCTATTGTATGCTGCATGATCTGCCACCATCAGGTGGTAAACAGTGACTACAATGAACCTTACAGCCAGGAATGAGTAACAATTGCATAAATGGAAGCAGAAAAAACAAAAAAAGCAAATGATTAAAAACCTGCGGCATGAGGGATTTGGCAACCAAGTAAGCCTCTTCTGCCTCTTTGGACTTGTTCAAATTCTTGTAGGTTCTTCCAACATTCATGTGAGCACCAATATCATCTGCAGCAACAAGAATGAGAAAGTGCAGTGAGAAAACAAAATCCTACCCCATTTGTTTATGTGTGTTTTAACACATTTACTAAACATGACTATATTAAATACCAACTAATGCTAAACATGACTAGAAAATATAAATGGTTTTCAATTATAACATCAATAGTGTAAAACAAAACAAGCAACATTATTTTGAGGAGCTTATTTAATCCTTCTAGGAAGACGTAAGAAAAATTAAGCTTTAAAAGAGGTCAGTTTGTAAAGCCAGAACTGATGCTTGATTAGCAGAGCAGGAAATCCTCGCTGGAAAAATGTGTTTACATTGCTAATCTTGGGGAAACACTTGTGGGTGATGAACCGGCAAAGCTGTGGATATCTCAGTTTATGGTAGGCTTCCTCTAAACTAAGGCATTAAGCACAAATTAAAAAACAAAAAACAAAAACACAGACAGATGCCCAAGATATCAAAATGATACACTTTAGATAGCAGGATTACACTTTTGGCCTGTTTGACTGCAGTCATGAGATCTTAGAGTAAAATGAATGGACTCATAACAACTGTCTGCCTATTAACTATGTGTCAAGAGAAGTTTAAAAAAAAAGCTTGTTGGACTTTCAACTGAACTAGATGTCCGAGGGGATTTTTTTGGTCATATTTTTAGCCAAGAGTGTTACTATGTAAGCATTTAATCTTCCAACAGTCACCCTTTTCATTTCTTCTAAACTGCTGCCGAATTAAATCATTGAGTTAACTTCATTACACAAAAACACCCTGTTACATGTGAATTTGCAGCCCATTTGATGGAGCCTACATTTAATTTCTCAATATTCTGTGTTTTTTTCTTTGAATCTTTGCCATACTTTAGTCTATTGTCGTCTATCCCCCTTCATTTTTAATCTAATTTTACAATTTCCCATTGATTGTTTTTGTTCCCCTGACTATAGGAAAACAAGCAAATGCATTAACAGACAGCTTAGGTCTTTTGAGCAATGCACAATATCCTTTGTTAAAACGAGTTCCTACTTTATCAAAACTTAAATGAAAGAGGTTGGAAGCAGTAGTTCAAACTGTTTATGATACACTATCAATGCAATCTGAAGTCGCATTACTGGCTTACCACGTGACATAGCTGTTAAGAGTTTTTGGAAGAGTCAAGCAATAATGTAAGCAGTGATTACCTACAGTGGGGAAATAATTATTTAAACCCCTGCTGAATTTATAAGTTTGCTCACAAAGAAATGAAATTTTACGGTAGTTTCATTTTAATAGAGAGACAACATATCAGCTAAAAATCCAGAAAAAATACATTACATGAAAGGTGGAAGATCAGCCCAAAACTACATCCTGGCTGTCTGTGCTTATATGTGCTTGTTAGGTGTTTGGGACCACAGTCACCAAGAACACCACTGGTAACACACTACGCCGTAATGGACTGAAATCTTGCAGTGCCCACAAGTGTCCCCCTATTCAGGAAGGCAGATCTATACACCTGTCTTAACCTTGCCATTTAACACGTAATGATTCAGAGAAGGTTTGGGAGAAAGTGCTGTGGTCAGATGAAATCAAAATCAAGCTCTTTAGCATCGGTTGTGTTTGAAAAAAGAGAAATGCTGAGTATGACCCAAAGAATCCCATCCCCACAATCAAGCACAGAGGTGGAAACATTAACCTTTGAGGCTGTATTTCTGCCAAGTGTATTGACAACTTATTGCATTGAGGGGCCAATGGATGGAACGTATACTGTAAAAATTTGGATGAGAACCTCCTTTTTTCAGCCAGAACACTGAAGAAAGGTCTTGGATGGTTCTTCCAGCATCACAATGACCGAAAACATACTGCCAAGGCAACAAAGGAGTGGCTAAAGAAGAAGGACATTAAGGTCATGGAGTGGAGTACATCCAGATTTTAATCCTATAGAAAATCTGTCAAGGGAACTGAAGCTTTGAGATGCCAAGCAGAAGCCAACAAACAAAGGATTTAGAGAGGCCCCTCTCTTTCTTCCTAATTTCCTGTCCTTCATTGCTCCACAATCCAATAAAGGCAAAAGTGCTCCAATAATAATCTTACCGTACAAAAAATACTAGGGTACTAAGTCATATTTTGCTTAGAGATCAAGTACTTATTTTACTCCGTGACATGCAGACACCTTTAGATTTGTTTTTTAGTTGACATTCTGTCTCTCTCCATTAAAATGAAACTACCATAAAAATTTTAGATTATTCATTTGTTTGCAAGGGAGAAAAACTCAGCAGGGAATTAAATAAGTATTTCACACACTGTATAAGCTTCCTTGATTTGCTGTTTGAATTTGAAGAGGAAAAATGGTATCTTGTGTAAGTGCAACTATTGTACAATAGTTGCTGTGTGCATTTTTAAATAAGAAAGAAAAAACAAAACAAAAAAACCTTACAACTAATTCTACATGACAAACAAAATTAGCAAAAATTATACCCTGAAATAAGATAATCAAAAAGCACAATGACTTGTACTTGCTTACTATTCCTACAAATTGAAAAATGAACAATGTTATGAGAAGTACAATGAGAACCTCTGACCATCTCAAGCTAGAATTACTTTCTTGCAGTTGTATCCAGCCATCAGTGAAACTGAGGTTATTTACATGACAGACATAAAACATGGTTTCTGGCAGAAAAGTAAATAGGCCTGAGGACTGTTATGGGTCTTTTTGGCTACACCATGGGTAGAGCACAAAGGCTAATTTCCTTCATGTAGACTGATAGATGGTTTAGTCTACCACAAACAATAGAAAGATCAGCTGAACAATGTAAGGGATTTTTCTTTGATTCTTTTTCAATCAACAAACATTTTCATGCTCACCATGGTTAATGGCAAGAATAGATCTCTCTCTCTCTCACTGAAACATATTCTAATTAGAGTTATATAGTGGACATGGACACAGTTTTCCTTTGAGGGTATCCACATTCAAATTGGACGAAGGGTTTAGGAGTTTCAGCTCTTTAACATGTGCAACCCTCTTTTTAAAGGAACCTAAAGTAATTGGACAGTTGACTCAGAGGCCATTTCATGGGCAGGTGTGGGCAATTCCTTTGTTTTGTCATTATCAATTAAGCAGATAAAAGGCCTGGAGCTGATCTGAGGTCTGGTGCTTCCATCTGAAAGACTGTGCTGTGAACCGACAACATGCGCTCAGAGCAGCTCTTCATGCAGGTGAAACAAGCCACCCTTAAGCTCCGAAAACAGAAAAACCCATCTGAGAAATTGCTACAATATTAGGAGTGGCAAAATTTACAGCTTGGTACATCCTGAGAAAGAAAGCAAGCACTGATGAACTTACAATACAAAAAACCTTGGACGTCCACAGAAAACAGCAGTGGTGGATGATTGCAGAATTATTTCTATGGTGAAGAGAAACCCCTTCACAACAGCCAATCAAGTGAGCAATGCTCCCCAGGAGGTAGGTGTATTGATATCCAAATGTACCATAAAGATAAGACTGCATGAAAGTAATTACGGAGGGTTCACTGCAAGGGGCAAGCCACTCATAAGCCTCAAGAATAGAAAGGCTAGATTGAATATCTAAAAAAGCCAGCACAGTTCTGGAAAAACATTCTTTGTACAGATGAAAACAAGATCAACCTCTACCAGAATGATGGCAAGAAAAAAGTATGGAAAAGGCGTGGAACAGCTCACGATCCAAAGCAAACCACATCATCTGTAAAACACGGCAGAGGCACTGTGATGGCTTGGGCGTTCACGGCTACCAGTGGCACGGGACATTAGGTAATACTGATGATGTGACACAGGACAGAAGCGGCCGAAGGAATTCTGAGGTATTTAGAGACCTATTGTCTGCCCAAAATCAGCTGAATGAAGTTAAATAATTGGGAGGCATTTCACAACATACAGCCAAAACAACCCAGGAGTTTATTAAAGCAAAGAAGTGGAATATTCTTGAATAGCCAATTCAGACATTTGATCTTAACCCAATCGAGCATGCATTTCACGTGTTGAAGACTAAACTTCGGACAGAAAGGCACACAAACAAAAAGCAACTGAAAGCTGCTGCAGTATAGACCTGGCGTTAAAATGGAGGAAACAATCTTTTTATTCAACCCACCAAACTAAAGCTGAATGTCTACACTTCTGGGTCTTTTTCATTTAATATTAGTGTTTAAAGCAGTTATACTGTATTATATGGTGTTTCTGTTTTTGTATACCTGTTGGAACAGGTAGAACAACAAGTAAAACAGTTACTCTCAACACAAAGAAAAATACTGTAACCTCATTTGGTATCCTCTACCAAAAAAAACAAATAGTTTGTAAGAAGATCAACTATTTGTTGATTTTCTTAAGAAAGAATTTTGCAAACTGTAGTGGATTTTTCATCACTTCCATGAAACCATCCTTCCTTTTTCAGTGATTTATGAATGACATCAAAGTGTCTCACCTGGTTGGACTCGAGTAGCCTGGAGAAAATACCGCAAAGCCTTTGCATAATTGTTCTGATTTTCTAAAGCGTGGCCAACATTATTCCACAACTTGGCATTGTTCTTGTTAACCTGAGTAGATGACAAATTAAAAGAGACATAACGATAATAAACATTCGTCAGTTTTGTGAGTGGATGATTAATTCTGGTTTACTCAAAATTTTTAATCACAAGGTGTTTACAGACATTGGCAAACTGACATGACACTCTGCCACCACAAAAACAGCATTTCCATCATACCTTCAAGGCAGATGTAAAGAGAGTATATTCTGACTCCCAGTCCCAATTTCTATGAAAAGTTTTCACTGTGTACGTAGTTAGCAGCACTCCAATCATCAACCAGGAAATCTTCTTCAATTGTCTACAAAGGAAATTATTAAGCAGATCAATGTAATTTTAAATATACATTTTCACAATCTTCACAAAACCTAAATATCTGCACCAATATTAAAAAACAAAAAAGGGTAAAAGTGTAACCACAAACAGAAACTCATAATTTCACAAACAGTTTCGCACTTCTGAGGGATTCTTCTTTTAAACGTCATTTTGGACAAGAACCTACCCTTTATGTGAGATCATCTTGAATCCATGTGCAACAAGAACACAGAACCCCATACTGGGAACATAAAGTACTCTTTCTGCTACGACAAACCCCACAGGGAAGAAGAGGTTGGATGCTGGAATAAAAGGCAGGACAATCAAAGACAGGGCCTGCAGGACACACACAAACACGCACAAAAGAAAGAAATAATATGTCAGTTCATATGACAAGCTCAGAGCTCTTTTTTTGAAATACTTAAACACTCAAAACTTATCATGGAGACGGACCTAAGGAAAAAAAAGTCTGTAACTAAAAACAAGAAAACTGGATTTTGACATGTGTTCAATTTGGCAGCTCTTCTGATGTTTAAATCTCAGAAGTTCATTAATACTTCATTCACTTGTAGGTAGCAGGTGGTTAGGTTAAAATCTGTAATTTGTAAAATTTACAATAATTTGCAGGATTTCTCATCTTTGTATGACAAACATGTTAGCTTCATGTTCTTCACCAGTGATCACCTAAAACAAGCACTCTTTAAAAGCTTGCTACATGACGATATAGGAATGAAATTTACTGTCTATCTACAAAAGGATTAATTTAAGAAACAAAAACAAAAGCAAGACAAACAAAAAACCCAAAACCACCTCCCCCCTCAAAAAACCCACCTAAAGGTAAAACCGATGTCACATTAGCCACAATGCCACCAAGTTCACACACTACATCTCTTTGAACTCAGCCTTAATTTTGCTATCAAAAACTGACTCTGTGATAGTTCCTGCAGCACATCTACAATCTAGAATGGGGCTCCTCAGTGGACAGTGGTTGTCTAAAACTATTTATTAATATCTCATGCTCCATGTTAGACAGCTGGCAACCTTGTAGTGATGCAGTATGTTAATGTGTTGTGATATTGTTATGCAACATTTTCCAAAAGGCTCTTAGCAAACCAGAGTAAACAATGCAAAAGGTCATAATTCAGTTTTTTGTGCTGACTTGTGTTCCCCTTTCTAAAGCTGAAGCTTAGAGCAATATTGTGAGCAAGTTTACTGACCTTTAAGCATGAGAACAATGAACCTATTGCACAACACATGCTAATTTGTTTCTATGTACCTCTGTAAACATTCACCACCCATTCATCCCTTCAAAGCTCAACTAAGAACTTCTGTGTCATTGCTCATTTCTGCTGGCCAACTTCATTTGCCGAAAAAAGCGAAATATACACAAAGAGTGGTAATAAAATGTGTTATTTTGTTGTGTGTTATTTTGATGTAAAGCTAGAAATAAGGATTTGGGAATGTTTAAAAACAGAAGTTGTGAAAAGGAGATATTTAAGATCCTATACATTTCCAATTCCATTCAAATCCAATTGCCATTTCACTATTTTTCAACAAAATGAACGAAAACATAGATATCTTTGTGTTATGTGTTCTATTAAAGTTTTATATGTCAAAGTACATCGGCTTTTCAGCAACAAATAAAAGCCTGTCACCGGTCAAGGCCACACCACCAGAAGACGAAATACCTCAAGCTTTGTTTACTGGGAAACAGAAAAGCTCTCTTATCACAGATACAAAAAATAATGAAGGCCAAAATCCAATCAGCAGAAGTACTGTCAAAAGACGGCTTTTAGCAGTGGTCTCAGGAGAAAAAGGGCCAAACACTTGGGGTTGGCCAAGACATTAATATTTCACAGTGGGTGGCTAGAAATAAAATAAATAATTACAAGTTTTAGATTTGTGGCAGTAGCAGAAGAGTTAATGTAAGGAGACAAACAAAACAGAATAAACTGCAATATATCAAACCCACAGTGAAACAGGGCGGTGGGTATATTTAAGTCTGGGGCTCATATGCCCACACTGGATGTGAAGATGATGCATCAAACTGATTACAACCTGACCAAGCAGAGGTAACACTTTAGTTTTCAGAACTGCCTAACTGTCTGGTTTATTTTTGTGGAAAAAAAAAAAAAAAAAAAGTACACACACACACACACACACACACACACACACACACAAATATATATACATTATTTAACCACATTTTCTCTCACCATGATGACTGTCTTAGCAGAACTGTGTCTGTATCGCAGACTGTGATAAGCAAGCAGTCCTAGAAAAATGTAAAATACTAGTGTAGCCAGGTTACGCAGATCTACAAGTGATTCCACCAGGGGGATTGTGCCCATAGTCCAGTCACAACAGAGCTCTGAGGGATTCAGCAGGAGCCATGCATTTACAGGAAGTAGGTAGTTGAAAGTCAGTTGTCTGGTGGGTGTAGTGCTGACTGCTGCAGGGTTATCAAATCTGCAAGAACATTACATAGGGAGAGAAGGAGATGATAAACATTACATATTATCCACTTTCCCTTTCCTTGGTGTTATCATGAAATTCTTAAATCATGAATGCTTTATTCTATCTGATTGGAAGGATCAAATTACTGCAAAACAAGTAAAGAAAAATGATTCAGAATTTATATTTTATTTTTGATATCAGATGCTGTGGATCACATTATATTCTTCTTGAAATAAAGTATATAATAAATATGCAGGGTGAAAAAAATAAGGAAAACCATAGATGTCATGAAATGTGGGACTTTGGAGTGTATATAATAGTGTGCAATACAATATTATACTGTAGTGTATTTGTATTGTATCTAAGTTTAATTGCTTTCTATCTGACAAATGAAATTCCCCCAGGACACAACACAAATCTACATAAATCACTACACTTCTGTCGTACGCTGGTTGTGCCATATTCCTGCCCCCCTTGACTTCAATGCATACAGAATTTAATACAGAAACTGTTATCTAAGAATATAAACAAGGGTGATTTCGTTTATTTTAAATTACATTGCATTTTGTTACATTCATAGTGTTACTCTGGCCCTTCGAGGCCAACCATTATGTTGATGTGGCCCTCTGTGAAAATGAGTTTGACACCCTTGCTCTAAAGGAATCTCAAAGTGTTTATAGTTCAAATTACCGATATGATGAACAGTCCCTACTGGTGGTGTGATCTCATAACAAGATGGTCTCTGGGTTTATCTATGCAGCTGCCAGTAAAGACGCTACAATAGGAACCACAGGAGTGTTTTGTATCTGAACTGTTTGGGCAAAGCACATTGCCCAAACTTGCTTTACAGAGGCGTTTCAGTCCACAATAATCACAGCTGGGGATTTTATAATCTAAAGGTGTGGTATTGTTATGGCTTGAACACAGAAATCGTTTCAGACAATCGGGAGACAGCTTGAGGATTATAACTAGAGGATTAGGCCATCTAGGAACTGGATCTTATCTTTCCTGTCAAATGGCATTAGGCTCAATCCTGTGCAGACAATTTCAAGACAGTTTAGGCTCAATAAATGCATAATCTAGTTGAATTATTACTAATCTGTCATTTTTATGGTGTTCTAACCTCTTAGAATATCCCAACAATAGCTCCATATTATAGGAATTTGGGCATTAAATATCTGTCATTCATCTGGCTCTGTGTTTTAAAGAGATTTACCATGAAACTTCTCAGTGTGGAGATACAGAAATTCTTTTATTGCTGCCATATAATCTGCATCATTATAACTGCATTAATAACATTCTTTACAGCATTATTCCATTTAATAATATTTCTTACAGTATTGATATTGCATTAAAGTTGTTGATATAAGATGTCCATTTGAGGATCCTTCCATTATGTTAACTTTTATTATAAGTACGGTTGGAAGTATTTTATACACATTGCATAAATATTTGTGCTCATTTAGAGTTGTTGCATTCGTCTACAGAGGGTCTCAAGCTCTGTCTGGCGCGAGTCCAGACAGTCTATTGTGAAAGGACTAGAGCATAGAAGGATAACTGCAATACATGCTTACAATAAATATAACACATATAATCTAGGAATGTGTCAGGCCTGAGGCCTTAACTCATTTGGTGTCTCACTATATTTTACTCTACTTGGCAACAGATGACCAGAGTCAATAATTAGCCCCAGAGACCCTGAGGGGTTGAAGTTTATTACCTTGTATGGAAGGTGTTATAGAAAAGAGAAGTTCTATGTCTGTTTATAGCTATTAAAGATGTACAAGATGTACGATTAACTGTGACTAATGTCTGGAACCCCACTGCTTTATAAGTGTCCACAACATGTATTTTGGTCAGAAGACATATGTTGATGTTTTCTCCTGGCTGTTAATAAACTCACCATTTGATTGCACTTTTCTGGGGCCTCCGTGGTTTGTGACACTGCTCTACATTGATCGATTTCGCGACATCAGCTAAATTACAAAGAACCTATTGTAAATTGTGTTTAAAAATAGTTAAAAACCTTCCAATGATGACTAATAGTTCTGTGTGTTATATTTAAGGTACATCAGCTAAAGTTTAAAAAAGTTTACGCAGCACATTCAAGGAAACACTCATGTTAATGCTGAAAATCAGTTAATGGTAAATGGACTGATTCTTGTATAGCATTTTTTCTACTGTTCAATATGATACTAGATGATAGGTAGGGATGGGAAGTTCAATTGCTTGGAATTGTTAGTCTGCCTTTCTATCGATTCCACTTATCGGTTCTTGCACTCTCGTTGCGATCAGTTGATTTCAGTTCGTGTGTTGGAGAAGGAAAATAGTGGCGCAGTTTACAGTGTGGATATGGACATTACTTTTATTTTTATTGCATTATACTGTTAACACAACTTTAGCTCTCTGCAAGCACAGCATGCTAATGCTACATTAGCCAAGAGCCCAGTGTGATGTTAAAGCTGAGTAAATGCTAACCCCAGCCGTGATAAGGTGAGCTGGCATTTGCGGTGAAACCAATCGCTGCTGAACTTCAACGAGTAACAAACTAATGACCAGTCAGGCTGCAGCCTCTATTTCTACCTGTTCATGTTTCTACAGTAGAATCACCGTGAAGATCGCTTTAAAGTCTCCTTAAAGTCTCTGGTTTTCATCTTTGACTTATGCCGTCAGCTTTGTGTTCATACCTAAATACTTAGAGAAAGATCACGTGTCCCCATTAGGGGCCGTAGCCTCTAGGCTTTTAAGATAAGATTTTACAGAGTAACATGAAAGTAAATAAGCCAGTAGTATAACGCAGTGTTTCCCAACCTTTTGGAGCCACGACACACCATCCCCCCACCCCAAAAAAGCATGACTATCATGTAATTTCTTCTTTTGTTTTACTGGCAGTTGAATTTAATTAGAGAAGGTAGTTGTACTGCCCTCTAGTGGAAGAGAATGTAATTGTTTTTCCCGTTACTCACGCAGATTGCTTAGAGTACTAATCAGGTGGAAGCAGATAATCTTCCACGGCACACCTGATCATTTCTCACAGCACACCTATGTGCCACGGCACAGTGGTTGGGAAATACTGATATAATTGTAATTATTACTTTGAGTAATGACCCCAACATTGATCACTACAAAGAGGAAAATAACCTCCAACGTGCACAAACATTTGACTACGCAACATGTCATTAATTTGCATGAATGTAGTGTCTTTGATATGCTGCTTAGAGATGATGGTGACTCTCAAAGTGGAGCCAATGAGAATCGATAAGGAATTGAATTGATAAGTGATATTGATAATGGAATCAATTCTTATCGATTCCCATCCCTAATCATAGGTTTCTTCTAGATCAGCAAAACAAAAAAGGTATTCATTCTAATATTTGTCATGTAAGAATAGCTTATAAAGGAAGCTAATTCTTTAACTTTACTTGACTTACAAGGTTTCAGTAAGAAAAAACGTTAAGCCCATTGGCTTTGGCAAACAGAGGGATGATCCAATTGATTAATATAATGCCATCCACCTAATATAAAGCTTGTTGTGTGGCACAAAGAGAATAGCTGATAAACAGGCTTCTCTTGCAACATCTGTGCAAACCCAGTGTTAGAGAGAATAAAACACTGAATAGTATATTATGCAGGATGAAGAGAGAACATTGAATCTCATACAGCAGTTGATAAATCCTACTCTGAAATTGTTTTGAGCAATGACAGTGTTCCTTTATTCTTTTTTTCCTTCAGTGGTATTACACATTAAAAGCACATTAGTAGGATAGTAAGATAAGTGAGATTAACAGTAGCTTGTGTATGAAAAAGTGTAAAAAGTACAAAAATAACCCAACAGTTTTATGTTATTAGCAATTCAACAGAATCTCCTCTGTTGCGTTTATTATTAATTAAACTGAGGTGATCACAACAGCTGTTGAGAATTATCGCGTCAACCCAATGTGTAGCTGCTGTGAAGCCACAGTGCTAACAACCACATTACCCCATTCAGGTCTTCTATACATAAATATCAGCAAAATCCATTATCTTCCCTGTTCTTGGCCTTCAAAAACAGCCCTTCCTTGTTTTAGTATCTCTCTGTCTTTAGTCTGTTTTCTTTAAGTGGAATGCATGTAAATCAGAGCAAAATTAGGTGTTAGTGAGGCAATTTCAGGGGGTTTCCATAACCCTCTCTGTGGCAAGCAGTGTTTGAGATAACAGATTAACACTTTAAATCACTCAGTTGTCTTGTAGAATGGCATTCCTGTAAATACAAAGTCCTATTCAATGATGATCTAAATCTGGCTTTCACGCTACTTTTTAACTTGGTCCTAAGATGGCTGAAAAAAAAATCCATAAAGATGCATTTCTTTTAGCAGTCAAATAAAAGAAACATCTTTATGGAATTCAAAACTAAATTCGGTCAAATGTACTTGTGCCTTAATAAAAGGGCAGCATAGCAATAAGCCTATTAACTTAGCTACACATTTGGACCATCAGCAGTTTTCTTTCTCTACCAGGTTGATAACCACCACTATGGCAACACTCAACATAACTGCTGGTTATCTTAGTTTGTAGGTGTAGTCAAGCCAGATTGAGAAATATACGGAGTATGCTGCTTTGTAATAAAGGCATCAGTGACTCGGTGTGTAGAACACAAAGAAAGATAGGAGGAGGAGGGGGTACAACAACCACCAGTGGGGAGAGTCAAGGAGAGGCCTTGTACAACAGCCCTTGTTTCTATTTTACTGTGATTCCTCCTAGTTTTATTTATTTTACTCTTTTTTAACAGCACTTTGTGACTGCTTGTCTGTAAGACATTATTATAGAACAATAAAGAAAAACTTGGTAAATATTATATAATCCAAGAACACCAAATTGATGTTACCAGACTACATTTACAATACAAATTATACAATTGACGATATTCCACAGATTTTTTTTTTTTTTTTAGTGGCAGCTTCTAATTTATTTTTCTTTTGTCTGGAGAGGGAAAAAAAATAGGGCAAACTCAAAAGATTTAATGACAAATCAATTAAAACAAACTGAAAATTCTTCAACACATCATTTTGCTTAGAGAAAATATATTTTTAAATTGTGAAATGTGTGCCTTTTAGCAGTTCACTAAATGACTGAAACTGGGCTTTTCCTTCCTATGAAAATGACCTTTGAGCAGAACCGTCTGTCGTTCTTGTTATTCCTGTTATGTTCACTTGGCTTAGTTTAATAAATAAATAATTAACAAAACTGGCTAAAGTTTATTTTATTAAAATGCTGGTGAGTTTTCCATCCGTAACACTGCCTACCTTGTGAAGACAGGAAGCTGCGACTGAATGACTTGGACCCTGATAATAACGAGCAGCAGGGTGCTGATGACTAGAACAATGAGCTTCAGAAGAGTTTGCAGGACAGCATAGGGAAACCCATCTTTACCCTGCAGAACTTGCCATATCGTGTCCACCAGCATGGGCAATGTAAACTGAGAATGGCGAAAAAGACAGAAACAATCAACTTACCATCATCATGTAAAGCAATACCCATATGATATATACATTTATTCCAGGAAGCAACCTCTGAATAATGAAATCTATGCCTATAGAAGAAATAAAAAACAACAACAACAACAACAACATTATGAACAGTCAAAGATAAAGCATTGATAGAAGACATGTCAAAATCTGAACAATCTCCAAAGCAGAAATCTTGTGGTCAGCATGGGTAAATGCAAAAAGCTGGATGACTGTGATACAGTGTGTGTGTGGGGGGGGGGTCAGATGTAGACATAATTTATAGAATGTTTTATGACACAAAAAGTTTCTGATCCTTACCCCCTGTGCAACAAAGATCTCGTAGACACAGCAGACACCAACAACCGTGATTCCCTGTTCCTTACACAGTGTTGCCGCTGCCACTAAAACTACTGTCAGAGCAATGGGAGGCCAAACTGAACAAAAGAAGAAAAAACAAAAATATATATATTAATATATACACATGACAACTTATTAACCTTGTAGCCACTGGTGCATTGGTAACTTAACAAACGCAACAAATTCTCTTGATCCATTATGAACATAAAAACCTCTGAGATGTCATATTAACGTCTCCATATAGCACCAGTTACAAGTTTAGAAACAATTTTGTCTTCAGTGATAATAAAACTGAACAGTAAAAGGTGGAAACCTCATAAAGAAGATTCTATAAAAAAGTAATTTGAACGATCGAATCCACTTTTTACTTCATAAGTCTATGTGTGTTATTTTAATAGTTTTGATATTTTCAGTATTTGTCTAGACTGGGGAAATGGGAAGAAGAAAAACTCATACATGTTAAATTGGGTTACTCTAATAGTTTGATTTGTTGTGATACATATAAACAGAAGAATGATTAAAAAATAACATAACAGCTCACTGTGGATACAAGTTAAAAACCTGAGGCAACTGTTATAACCAATTACTTGATCTTGCATCTTCAGAACTAAAAATTACTGCCTCACAGTTATGTGTGTTCACCAGCAAACATGCAGGTCCAGACTCGCATACAGCGATATCTTCTTTGAAAACTAGAGCAATTTTAAAAAGGAAGTACCACAGATGAATACAACTGGACAATTGATACAAACTCAATATCTCAACAAAACAAACATTTTATCTCCTCTTCTGCTCCTAAGCTTTAGTGTTGAATAACTGCAGAAATTGTTTTTTTCCAGAACATTATGATGTTAGAATAAAGTTTAAATTTGAACTCTTGGATACAAAATGCTATCACTTTCTAATTTTATCCAATAAAACATTTGACGGAAATTGTGTGCGTGTTTACCAAATTCAACTGAATTCCAAATTTTAAGAGATTTCTTCCACGTGGTATCGAGAAATTTGTTTTGGGAGACTTGTGAATACATACAGCTGCATCATCTAGATGAGCATGGTAGGTGTAGCCATACTAAAAAGAAAGTATACCCTCTGTTAGGGCTGGGCCATATCATACCGTTTGCGGTAATACCGGTATAATGTTGGGCAACGATAAGAAAATTAAATATCGCGATAGAATATGGGTAAAACGCGCATGCGCAGTGCCTTTGTTTTCATACGCACATGGTGAAAAAAGCATGAACGAGAAGGGCGAAAGCGGATCGGTGAATGAAACAGACGAACCAGAATTGGTTTGTAAAAATGGTTCAACTTCAGTGGTGTGGAACTGGTTTAGCTTTCGTCCATCAGACACACAACAAAGCACTATTTTTGGTAGCGCATGCTAGCGGGCCGTCGTTATTACCGTGTTTTTTGGAAAATACGGCACACTTAAAATCAATCCTTTGATTTTTCTGAAAATCGACAGTGCCCCTTATAATCCCGTGTGCCTTATGTATGAATTCTGGTTGTGTTTACTGACCTCGAAACGATTTTATGTCGTACACGGCGCTCGAAAATCTGTCAAATGTTTTAGTACGACTTTGCTAAGCTACGAAGCCGCACGGCTTGATGGATTGTCGGAGCATTACGGCTATCGTAGGCAGGAGCCTCGCGGAGTGATACGTACTGTGCTTCAACATAATATTACCGTATTATGTGTGTATAACCTCTTTTTAAGTTTTGTGGATACTATACATGGTTATGCTGAGGATATGTCGGCCAATTTCCACTGGAAATCCCTTTTGGTTAAACTGTCAGCAAGGAATTTGCATTTGCACTGTTAATTTTTATAACAGTGCAATTTAATGCACATAAAAAACAGCTGCTTGTTTAAGTGAAAATACATCGATGGGTTTTTTTTTGTTTTTTTGCACTAATGAAGTTGTGGAGTTGTGAAGTATTTTGTCTAGTGTCAATTATATTATTATCGCAAATTTTCAAATGTATATCGTGATAAATATTTTTGGTAATATCGCCCTGCTCTACCCTCTGTCATTTCCAAGGTTTTACATATCAGGACATCATAAAAACTGACCTAATCCTTACCAGGTCTTAAAAATACAACCTGAGATGAATATTATACAGCGTCATTATTATTTAACAAAAACTTTCCAAAACATATGCAGAAGCTGTGTGTGAGAATCCAGACGCATCCCATAATTCAGCAGCTTTAGAGCTACCTTTAGCAGCAGCAAGTTTAAGTAATTGCTTTCTGTATGACTTTATCAGTCTTTTACATCAGATAATTGAAGATTGCAAACATTCATTTATGCATAACTCTTACCACAACATTTCAATCAGATTGAGGTCTGGATTTTGACTAGAGCATTGCAAAAGCTGGATTTGTTTCTTTTTCAGCCATTCTGTTGTGAATTTGCTGCTGTACCTCAGCTCAATGTCCTGCGGTGTGACCCAATTTTGATTAAGCTTTAGCTGTCAGACAGAGGGCCTTTGACTCTAGAATACTTTGGCATATAGAGGAGTTCAATGACTGGAGAGTACCCAGGTCTGTGGCTGCAAAAGAATCTTAAATTGTCACACTCCCATCGCTGTGCTTGACAGACAGTATGGGGTATGTTTGCTGATTTGCTGTGGTTTTCTATATATAGCACTGTGCATCATAACCAAACATCTGCACTTTGGATTTTTCCGTCTAAAGGACATTGTTCCAGAAATCTTGCGGTTTGATGCCACTTTGCAAACCTATGCTGTGCTGCCTGGGCTTTCTTCTAGAAACCATTCCAAACAAGCCATACTTGCTTCATCTTTTTCTAATTGTATTGTCATGGACTTGAACATCTAACATGCTAACTGACATGAGCTGGAGCGCTACAGTTTTTTGATGATGATCTTGGGGTAAATTTCCTGAGACATCGACTCCTGGGAAGATTGCATGTACATGAATCATCTTTCTTACTATAGAACTATAGACTTCAAATTGCTTGGGAATAAAAAATCTTTGCCAGATAGATTACAACAACAATTGCTTGCTTAAAGATCATTGCAGATACATTTTCTACTTGGCAATGACAGGCATGTATTCTACTCTAATACATGCCTGAGTGCTCAAGATCAGCAGACTACCAAAGGTACTGCTTTTACACAGGTGGTAAACACCTGCTGATGATCATTTAATCAACTGCATTTAATTATTACTCCCTTAGTTCCAGTATAAGCAGCAAGAGTGCACTTTCACACAACACTTCCATATTTTGGCTTAATTTTGGATACATAAATAATGAAATATATCACAAGTTGTAGTATAGTTAAAGTTTTATTTACCTAATTTTAAGACCTGTTAAGAATCAGGTCTGGATACATAAAACCTTAGACTTGACAGATTTATTACCATGACTATAAGTAATAAGTAACACTGAACATTCCATATTAATTACCCTCAAAGGGAAGTGTTTATTTATATCAAAACATTGGTGGAAAAAATTGGAAGTTAACACCTGAATAGCCAGGTGTTTGATCTTATCCGATATGTTGCCACAACACTTCCACTGCCTCTGTCTTGATTTTTTGTATTTGCTTATTTTGGTAATTAAAATAATGATATAATGTTAACAGAGAACAGCATGTTGAAAATAAGTTCATACTTAACGACCCAGTAGATTTTGCACGAGACAGAAATAAATAAAGGCCAGGGAAGAACAATATACTTACCAATGGAATGGTCTGGTCCAGTTGACTTTGTATACGCCAGGAAAGCAGCCAGAAGAAAGATTGATGAAAGGAGTTCAGCTCTGCCAACCACACCAGTGACCTGATGATAAACAGTCAATCAACACAAGAGACCCAACCATAAAGATTTGGAAAGATGATTTCTTAAAATATACTTAAATGTTCATTGTTTGGTAATTCAAGTTGAAATGTAGATAAAAATTTCTGAAATAAGTTTGTGAAATTATACAGAAAAGTTTACTTTTCGTACTAGGAGATGCTATTCTATACCCATGCTACTTTGCCTCGACTCTGAAGCCACCACCACATGACCTCCATGTCTCAGACAACATATCTAATAACTCTGAGAACATTACACATGTGTCTTCGACTGGCATGAACCAGAGCTCATGGTCTAAGGCTCTAAAAAAAAAAAAAAAAAAAAGCTCTGTTCAACCCAAATCAACTGATGGGCAAGCAATTATATGTAACATAGTCTCTCTGACAGCAACTCTGTCATTTAAGTACATGATGACTGCCCTCATGCAGAAGAAATATTATTATCAAGTTCTTAGAAAGAGACATACTCTAAGAACATAAAAGTCCCACAAATAGTTCTACAAAGCACTCACTAAAAGAAGAGGGGATTGTTTACACTTTAAGAATTCAACTGGCATCATGAGAGGGCTGCAGCTTCCAATAAATAGGGCTTGCCATGAAGATTCAAAACAAGCACAGGCATTGTGCTCTGACTGACCTATTTGTCAGCTGGTGGGAGAAGGAAAAAATGCTGGCAGCATTCAAGAGCCCCCTAAAAATGTCTGGTCAGTGCAATGTTACTTCAACAGAATCTTAGAAAGACTGATTACAGTTGGCTCAATTTCCTGAAAATATTCAAACTACAAATTTAACTTTCCATCTATACAGAGTTGGCAACTCCTTTCACCCAAATGCCATGTTTGACCCAAGATATTGGTGTGGCGTACACTAAATAATTTGTATCTAGAGATGTTTGAAGATATAAAAAAAAAAACTGAAGTCTTCATTCAAAAAGACAGATCACCCCCCCCCCCCCCCCCAAAAAAAAAAAAACACTACTGAAAAAGACATGGGACACACAGGCACTCTTTGTATAAGCTTATAATGCAGGGACCTTCAGTGCTTAAAGCATAATTCAAAAAACAAATGATCCGTTCAGTGAGAGATTCCAGACGGTGATAATATGAAGGGCATTTGCTGGACTAACACTAAAGGCTCATTTGTGAGGCAAATTGTTTCCATTCAAGAAGTCTGAAAGACTGTGCATAGATTAGAGAACATGATGAGGAAGATAGGAACAGTGATGCATGCTGTGTAACAGTAGCACTCCACACCCAAGAAGCAGAATGTTTCCTTTGTTTTTTTACTCTGGTCAAAGCCTGTCTGGTCATCAGTTCAGCTATGTTCAAAAGGATGAAATACAAGTCCTAATTGGGGAAGAGGCTTTTCAGACAGTAGAATGAGATAAAGTTCAAATAAACAATAAGCTAAAGGGTTTTGATTTCCTCTTAAGTTCAATAAGCTTTGTGTTACAGACAACATCCATGATAAGCTATAATAACTATCTTTATATTTCAAGAAGGAAAAAAAATTGAAGCAATAATTTTAAAGCATTTAAAGAATGTTAATGCAGCGTTAAATGACAACAGTAAAAACAGAGGTTTAATGTAACGTGTAGCACAAGTAAGCTAATGTCATGAGCATGAACAAAAGGGTTTCCTTGAATAAGGTGGAGTTCCTTTTTGAGCAAGCCATAACAGGCAAGATGTGACAATTCAATTGCTGTTTATTGTCTGGTTCACTCTAACGCAATTTTAACAATCACTGAAATGCATTCAGATTGTATGCCACAGTGGACATGTTGGTGCAAAGCTAAGTTTCTGATTACTCTTAATGTCCTACAATGCTCAGTAAAGACACAAAGTCTTTACATGTAAAAACTGTTACTATATTGAAGTCTCTTTAACACCTTATTGCACATGTAGATTTCAAACTTCAAAAGATCTCTGACCCCTTCCTAATTTCTTTTAATGCTTGTGACTTAATTCATATTTGTATTAGATGACCTAAATAAATAAAACATTCCACTATTAAATTACAAACTCATTTATTAAGGGAAAAAGTTATCTAAACCTATCTGTCTCTATGTGAAAAAAAAAATTCCCCCCCAAAATCGAATAATTTGTTGTACCGCCATTGTAGCAACTGTTTGCAAGAACTGGTTTTTCCCATCTAAAGGAATTTTGGCCCATTCTTCTATGCAGAATTCTTTTAATTCAGCCACATTTACAGTGCAGTGAAAATACTTCTACAGCACTATCAAGTGAATTGCTCAGCTTAAGTTGGAATATTACAGGGCTACTCAATGTATTTCACAAAGCCACCTTTCTTGTTTTAAAGGAAGAGTGAAGGTGTGGCTAACATTACTGCTTATTTGGTTTGCGGTACTAGAGATCAAGTGGGACATCCAGTGGTTATAATTTCTGTGGAAAACCCAGTGCTTAGCTAGGGCAGCTTAGTTGGCTATGTTACCTCATAGCAAGAAGGACCTAGCTTCCAGTTCAGTGTTAGCACATTGCATGCTTGTATGAGTTCTCTCCAGAGACCCTGGCTGGATCCCACTGTCCAAGGTTTTGAAACTCGGTACCAAAGACAAGCATATGTAAGTTTATCTGGCAATTCTAAATTGGCCAGAAGTGTTTATTTACACTAGAACGGTTGTGTATCTGTGCTATCCCTGCAACAGCTTTGTGAACCATCCATGACAGGTCATCCATGATAGCCAAGTGAAATGCTTAGTTATACAAACCCAGACAGATGTTCCTAAAATTTAAAAAAAAGTTAAAAAGTGACCTTGTATTCTATCTCATTTTTCCTAAAACTTTACCTAACAAATGCTCATGAAAATGGTTAAAATAGCACATGAGAATGTTGAGGAAGTCAGGAGTTGGACTGCAGATGGGACTCAAGGACCACCTAACCAATGCCCATCATTTGTCTATAATTCCCAGTGGGTCTGTCCCATCCGGTGGAGCATAACTTGATGAGATTACTTTAATTTAGAAAGTGAAAGATAAATTAGGAGTATTTCCAGTTACTTCTCTCACTAATTTACACTTTTTCCATGGACTTGTACGTGAACATAATTCTCAATTAGGCCAAATTAAATTTAATAAAACACATTTTTTAACATTTGCTCACAGAGCAATTGTACACTTACAGCTTCAGTGTGAATGGGATGCACAGCAAACAGTAATGCTGCCACCAAGCTGGAAGTCTTGTCCAGGAACAATCGGCACACTCGCAGGAAAAGCACACATACGACAGCATGTAAAATGACATTGAGCAGGTGGTAGGAAGCTGCGCTGAGTTCACTGAAGAAGTAGTTCAGTCGAAAGGTGAGTACTGTCAGGGGTCTGTAAGATTTATGGCTCCGTTCCTGTAGTGGGACACATGTTGGAGGTTTATTTCTTTCTAAATTACTTTGAGTAACGACAAATGACAATGAGACAAATTTGATCCATAATATAAAATTCTAAAGAGAAATTACATAATCCCATATTGAGTTTGAGTCTTCTTAAAGCTTACCTCAGCCATGGGTGTTCCCCAGAAATCATTGAGAAAAAGGTTGCGGATTGGGGTTGATGGGCGCAGATCCTTGTTGTCAAGGATTGCTGAGACATCATCAAACACAAACCCGCATGACAAGCTGTTCCAGTAACACCCCACCACCAGTCCACTCAAAAGTAAAATCTCCTTCCATGACACAACAGCCATTGCTGACCAAAGCCTTCATTGATCACTGTGCAGGACAACAAAAAATTTAGTATTATTACAATTTTGATGGCATGACGATTTGTGAAATAGACACTTATGAGTTCAAACTTATTTCATCATTGGACACATATTTTCACTTATAGTGCAACTTTGTGATGTACTGTGTATGTAAACAAGTCTTCTTAGCCCGATTCCTCATCACAGCACCCAGTAAATTAAATGGCATGCAAGCATTACTTCTTAGAGTGTGCCTCCCTGGTTTGTAGATAAAGCTACAGAGTCAGATGTACCTGGAAATATAACAGCTAAATTATAGAACGAATAAAAGTACAAGTGAGTAAATTTGTGCTTATTTGCTGAA